>NW_003101679.1:248049-301844 GCF_000003855.2 Blastomyces gilchristii SLH14081
TTAACTCAATAGAATGCTCATTCTGCAATACAAATGAGAATTCTGAGTATATGTAATTCACTGTGTATTATATAATAGTCTCAGAGCCAGATTGAAAGAGAAGTATGATCTAAATCAATTAAATATGAGATTCTTATTCTCAACTGAGACAGAAATTAAATACTTAATAAACTTTCTATCAGAAACTCAAGCAGCTATAAGAAAATAACTAAATTCAGAAATATCTAAATATAAAGAGAAGAAAATCAATCAGATATAGTCTGTTAAAACAGCTATATACTATCTTTTAATAATTTATTTTGTTACAGTCTCTCTTTACTTTATCTTTTTCTTTCAATTTCTTTCTATCTATCTATTTAATATATCTATCTTTAAGACTGTATTCTCTTTTCCTTTGTCATGATATTGTTAAATGATTTCAAAGTATTAGAAGATGTTAAAATACTGTAATTTATAAACAGTTTTTATATTCTGAGCTGAAATTTTCTGATTTTATATATCTGAAATTGATGAATATATAATAGTTAACTTTACAGATATAGAAAAAGCTCCGAGAACTAAAAGTTTTCAGATAGATATCATAGTCTCTGACTGTATACATTTATAATTGAAGAATAATAATAATAATAATAATAAGTGATGAAAATGATGATTATTTAATATATAAGTCTTGAGTAATAAGATATTTGTATTACAATTGAGATGTCTCATTTCTTTAAATAAATAGTTGATGAATAGCAGCTGAGTAACAGGTAACTAGCTTAATAGTATATTGGTTTCATTGACAGAACAGTATACAGTGTCTCATAATATCTTAGTAGTATTCTGATGATGGCATCTGCCAATTACACAGTTACTGAGTAGTGTTATGATGATGTTAGAAAGTTCTGCACTGTCTCAACATCATCTTGACATTTAATATTCAGTGATATGTTGCTGAATATAATGATGGAACATGTGTTACAATCAGCGACACATGACACGGGTGGAATGGTGGATCCACGGTGTAATCACCGTAAATTAACCCTACGTTCTTCCCGTATGGGTATGTATATCTAATAGTAAGTCACGGTGCTTACCGCATCGAAGCAGAGAAGGTTGCTGGCATATACGCTAGGTACCGTACGTAGGTAATGGAGGCATGCATACACACACATGGTGTACACGACATTTTACGTATCTAAGGCTGTCGCAGTTGCATTTCCAGGAGGAGTGGCTTTTATTGAAACTTCTCAGAACTCAAGTTCTTCAATCTCCATTCCACAATCAATACATGTCTTTACCCCTATACCTGTCTCTGGGTTGTCAACTAGTCTCCCCCATTGATGCACATGTTTCCCGCTGCCAAGGTCGTCTCCGAAATCCCCCCCTGATCCTTCTCCTGTGGCCGCCTGGCGGCTTCGTCGGTACGCTTCAACTCGAGTTCGCTTCTTTAGATCATGTAGTTTGGATTTGAACTTGGCTTCTCTCTGCCGTTTCTTTGTAGCCTCTCGTTTCTCAAATTCAGCATCCAGAGCCTCAGGTGATCCCCACTTTTTCGGTGAGAACGCGTACTCCTCGACTTGGAATCGAAGGTAAAGCATCATGTTATTCCATGTTGCTTTATGCGGGTTTGGTTTCTCTAGATGAGGTAGAAGCTCTTCATCTTTTAACTCAGCTGATGAATTGAAAAGAGCGGTGTAAACAATAACTATAGTCAGCGAATATTGTCATCAGAGTGTGAACTGGGAAAAGATCACTCCGATGCTTACGGTCTGTCAGTAGATAATCTTCCTTAGCTTCTGTCTTCGTGAGCAGGCTATATTTCTCAGGGAATTTCTCCTTGCAGGAATTGCAGACGGCGCATTTTAATGTTTCTTCCCACTTCCAGTCAATCTCTACGCTTCCGCACTCTCGACAAGATCTCTGCTCTTTCGTACTCAGTATACTTAGCCCGGGTTCGAAGGGACCTGCCTTGTCCCTGCGTAGGGACTGTAATAATTGATGGCGTTCCCATTCCCTTGACGTCATATGAGCGGGTTTTTCATCCCCCTCACCCGAATTTAACACCTTGTTATGCGGATCATCTTCCGCGGTTAAAAATCCCCCTTTCGTATCTGTCATTTTGCTCATGTCGTATTCCACGTACTTGGCGAAGTTACGAGCTGGACGAATTTCATCGAGTGGCCGGTCATACGATTTATTTGATCGGGCATTACGAGAGCTTATCGGAGGTTTTGAAAGCGAAATGTCTGAATATGGCCGTTTTTGGCCAGCAGTAACGGAACCACTGAACATAGAATTAGATCGCGCTTCAGCATCATGTTGTTCCCGGATCGCCTTAGCTTTCATGCGGTGTATTTCCTATATCATGAGTTAGTAGTCGTGAGGTTCCCCGAGAGCTTCCAACAGACATACAATTCTATGAAGTTGTTCAGGAGTCAAGAGTGTTTGAGTGTTGGAAACGAGAGAGTTTCCTCGCGGTGAGGAAGGGCCTTTGTTCTGGTGAGCTTCCATGATCGTAGCTGCACGTAGCTAGCTGGATTTGGTGAATGTTAACCGGAAATCTATTACTGCTTTTGATGGAGTTATGGCTATAGAATAACACGGAAGGCGGGGAAAAAGCCATAGAGCAAATGCTTTCGTAATTACGTAGTTAACTCCAGACCTAGGTTAACTATACCTTCGTTGACTAAACTAGTTGTGTATTCAGAAAAGTTGACCTCGCTAAGTGCGCCACTTTCTTGGAGGATAACGTTGTTGTGTTGTGTTGTAATCTAACTACGCGAGTTACACTAAATGGATAGGTTGGGGTGGCACGTGACTAGGGTAGGTGTAGTAATCACCAACACCCCTTGCTACGCCGTGGCCTATAATAAGCCGCCACCCGGGGCCTCCCTCATCCTCAAATCTTTCAAAAATGCAATAATAATTAATTACATGAATCAGACCCTGATTTCCTCATTAGGAAAGGCGTCCGTACAGCAATAACTGTAAAAATCAAGAAATACATGCAAAATCCATTGATCCACTGTATCATCATCAGCCCCGGTGGCCGAATGGTTAATGCGGCCACCGGGTAGCGCCTTGGCGTGGGAAACCAAGGCGTGTGGGTTCGAAACCCGCAGGGGATACATTAAATCCGCAACTCAAGCACCTCAGGTTCCTAATAAATACAGAGGTGTACAAATCGCTCCAACAAAGTGCTCTATGTTCCTGAGATGAGAAGTTATTATCACATGTATTTAATTGTCACTCCTTTGTATTTCCTATGTTCTTGTTATCTTGGCGTGGTCTCAACTAGACTGGCCGCCGGGACCATGAATTTCACATTTGGTCTCATTTAGTCTGGTTTCATACATTTCTTGACATGAATCCTGCTGGGACTGACTATTAAAAAAACATGTAAAGTGACTATATATCAGATCTTAAAATGAAATCATGACTTGAAAAAAATGAGAAAGTAATCTCATTTAGTCTCATTTAGTTTCATTCTTAGTATAAAGTTACTATTTTTAAACATTTTAAGATTTTTTTTAGACTATTTTTAATTTTTAAAAAGTAACACTTTTTGATAATACTTAAATAAGATTTAAAGTCATTTAAAGTAATAAAAATAATTTAAATTGAGAAGTGAAAATCATGATTTTATTTGAAAAATATAATAAGAGTAGACAGTAAGTCTCACTGAAACAGTATAAAACTACTATCTAATGTTAAAACTGTGTAATGAGATCAGTTCAATTGATAATAAGACTATTAAAAAATCTAGTTTTGATCTCAGACACAGTTATATAGTCAGTCTAGTCTCAACTAGACTGACTGCTGAGATCATGAATTTCACATTTAATTTCATTTAGTCTGATCTCATACATTTCTTGGCGTGAATTCCGCTGGGACTGACTATCAAAAAAACAGATAAAGTGACTATATATCAGATCTTAAAATGGAACCATGACTTGAAAAAAATGAGAAAGTGATCACATTTGATCTCATTTAATCTCATTCTTGACATAAAGTTACTATTTTTAGACATTTTAAGGTTTTTTTTAGACTATTTTTAATTTTTTAAAAAGTAACACTTTTTGATAATACTCAAATGAGATTTAAAGTCATTTAAAGCAATAAAAATAATTTAAATTGAGAAGTGAAAATCATGATCTCATTTGAAAAATGTGACAAGAGTAGACAGTAAGTCTCACTGAGACAGTATGAGACTACTATCTAATGTTAAAACTGTGTAATGAGATCAGTTGAATTGGTAATAAGACTATCAAAAAATCTGGTTCTGGTCTCAGACACGGTCACACAGTCAGTCTAGTCTTAACATCTGTGTTTTCTTCTGTATAATCAACACTTAATCTTATCTCAGTAAACTCAGCCACTTCACTCTGAGCTAACTCAATTCAAACTACTGCTACTTTCTGTCAAGTTCTGCTAACATCTGAGTCAATCAACTGTTATAGAGCTTACATTAAATTTAAATAGAATATTCTCAGTAAACTCTTCACAGAGTGTCTGAGAAAAAATGCTTTCTATTTATTAGTAATATAGAAATGATTTACTTTAATTATAATATTTAAGATAGAATCACTATATAATATTACTTATAAATTATTTCTCTATCATTTTAAAGAATTAATTGTTCGATTTTCTGTTAATTAATGTAATTTTTATCTGAAAATATATATATTCTGAGTATGAAGTATTGCATTGAAAACTACTACTATGATTTTAAATATAGAAATAATTTACTAATTTTTCAATCATAATTATATCTAGTCATTCAATATCTTGATCTTACTATTAAAACATCTATTTAGTTATCAGAGACTATAGTTAAAATACTGAGTATATTTTTTAATAACTTTTGATAACTTCTAATAACTTCTGATCTCTTGATAATCTTACATAGTATATTAATTTATAATAACTTCTGATAACTTCTGAGATCTTTTAATAACTTCTGAACTAATTATATAATACTTCTTTTTAACAGCTGAGTCAGACAACATTTTATCAACTGTATTAAATATAGTTAAGAGAAATTGAAGAAAATGTGTAAGTCAGCTATAACAGCAGCTTTAAAAGTTATTATTAAAGTAAATACTTTCAATGAATATTGAAGATATACTATAACTTGTTATAAACTATATCAGATCAGATAGTATTGATAAGTAATAGAATATTATTCAGTATTATCTTTAATAAATACTTCAAGATCTGTGTTCAGATTCTGAGTATACTCTTCAGTTATATATAGAACAAGTTTGTATACTTAAGTATATAATATATAAATATAGTAATACTTTATTCATTGTCAGAACTGACTATGAAAAGAGTTTTATTCTTCAATTCTATACAATTCTGATAGAAAAGATAATCATTTAACTGATTTCTCTAAATAAGCTTGATAATCAGTAAATAAGAAATATAGTACAGTTTTCTAATATTAATTCTTATCTAATCAGTGCTGATAATCTTCAGAGATAAGAAGACTTACTCAAATATATTTAACAGAGTGAGTATACATATATACTGCTTAGTTCAGAGTAAGCTCTTTATAAGTGATTTCAGTATGTTCTTCAAGACTCTACTTTACAAGAAAAGATTGAGCTTGTAGCTATTAATGAGTGTTATCTTATTACATAGTAAAGTCAATTCTGTAGTCAGTTTATCAGACTGAGGCATCTGAGATTACTTCTTTATAAGAATATTGTCTGATTTAACTGTTCTGCAATTCTCAGTAGTAAAGCTGAGAATATCATTCTTTAAGAGACTGGATTTTATTCTATTAATATAAACTCATAACAGACTCAGATTATTCAAACTTTTATTAACTATTCTGATATCTTTATTAATATATATCTGATTTTACACAGTAAACTTGTATTCTATGATATATGATATTTTTTATTGAATGAGGTTATTAATACAGATAAAAGGATCATATCTTAATATATTTTAAAGATTATTATCTTTATTAACAGTTATGTTAAGATTTAATAAGCAGTGTAATATTTCTGATTAATACTTTTTCAGATCTGTCAGAATAATAGACAGAATATTAATAATACTGATATCTCTTTTATTAATAACATTATTCAGTATTTCATATCTTGAGTGTCTGAAGTGAATCAGAATATTTACTTTGAGAAGTTTATGAAATTAATATTGAAAATATAAATCATAATAACAACAATCTCACTGAGTATAAGTATAAATATTTTAGATGTTAAGTGTACTGTTGTATGAGAATTTTCTATTAATAAAGATAATATCACAGATGTTTAATAATAATGTGAGTGAGAGAATCATGAATCAGATTGAAAAAGCTATATCTTGATTCTTCTTCTCTACTAAGCATTTGACTCTGAAGATTATGAAAAGAAAGCTGTTCAATCTTCTCAACTATCAGTGAAATAAAGATCTTAGTAAAGAACTTAATATCAGATTAGTTATATAAGAGGCCTATACTGAATAGATTAGTATTATATTGATAGGTCTTATATAACAAAGATAAAAATGTTAAAGAAGAAAAGAAAGAGAAAGTGTGAGAATCAGTGATTGAGATGAATATTTATATGTGTATGTAGTGATGTACGCGGTGGAACTTCAGAGTGAAAGAATATACACATGTTTGTAGCAGCTGAGAATCAGTGATCAGAAAGGGCTGAGAATCGGAGTGTATGCTACACGCGTTTATAGAGACTGTGAATCAGTGATTGAGAATGAAAGAATCTATGAAGTGTAATGAAATAGTCTATGTAATTGATCAGGTGCAGCCTGCTATATTAGTCCTCTCTTTTCAGAAGCAGTTCTCATCAGTCAAGAGCTGCTGTTTCAGATAACACAGAACTCAGAGTTCAGGTTGATTGATTATAGCTGACTCATTTCATAAGATATTGTTAACTGCAGCTGTGAAATCTCCTATTAAGAATATCTTCAATCTCTCACTCAAGCTCATTATCTTCTTCTATGATATCTGACAGCTGTCAGTCAGAAGTCAGCTGAGAAGAGAACAGATTGATGATAATGTGATAAAGCAAGCTTGTGTGAAATATATCATGAATCTCTAATAATGTGTCAAGATAATAGTTATGACTATCTAGAACTTCTATCACTTTATATCTGATATGACAGTAATCTAGTGTATGAGATGAATATGTGATTTGTATATTCTTAAGATTTAATTATATCAGATCTTCTATCTTATATTATTCAGTGAGATCTCAGTGAACATTGATTTGATTCTCTTAATCTTGTTTTACAGTTATCATGAAGGTCTCTGCTTAATCACAGACATGTTGAAGCTTTGTTACTATATTATCAGTGATCTGAATCAGACTGTAAGAGTTCAGTGTGAACTGTGTAATCTCTAGAAGATTCAACACTTTCATGTGATATCTGTGTATAAGAAAGAATGAGCTTATATCTGTTAAAATAGTATCTTGATCATTGATAGTGATCTCTGCATGTAGAAGAAGGTTATATTAATCATCTTATAAGTGATTGCAGAACTTATAGAGATAATTCTTCATGATCTGAATTGTTTATTCTGATGTATTATCAGTCTTAAGATAATAGACAGTTGATAGATAATGTGTAATCTTGAGAACTTGACAGATTCTTGTTCAGAGAGTGCTTATAAATTGACAGCTCTGATCTGATACTATAGATCTCAGTAATTCATGCATTTAATAGAACAGAATCTATAGAAAAGCTTTAATAACTTGTTCAGTATTCATCTTATTACAAGATTTCAATATTATATCTTTGCTCAATCAATTCATGATAATCAGAATGTTTCTATAACTCTTACTCTTAGATAGATTGATAGTGAAGTCAATTACTATATCTTATCAGATTCTATCAGAGATATTGAGTGATTTCAATAGATCTTTTCTACAGTTCTTTCATGAGATAATAGAAGAACAGTGATTGGAGTTTCAGATGAAGTGTCTGATTCTGTTTAATATCTCAGATCAGTAGAACTCTTGAGAGATCATTCTATACAGTTGTTCACAGTCTGAATGACTGATTATACATGAATCATGCATCTCTTGCATTATTCAAGTGTGTAAGAGTTCAGAGTGAGAGACTCAGTGTCATTTATGAAATTATAGAGCATTATTATCATTGATTGAATATTCTGAGATATCAGTTCTTATATATAGTTCTGAAGAAAATCAGAGTGCTTCTTGATATACTGCTTTGATGAGAATCTGAAGAAGTTCATTCATCTGAGCTGCTGTATATCACAGTTCATTCAGTGTAGAGAAAGTGAAGATATCAATGACAGTTCTAACTGAAGAAGTATGTATAGTTCTAATCAGAGAAGTATGTATAGTATCATGAACTGTTTTATCTTGATTAACTAGTATCTTCAGGTTCAAGAGTCAGTGCTCTCAGTTCATTCAGTAAGTATCTGTTATATTGAATAGTATATCTTACTCTCATTGTAAGAGAGCATCTGTCATCAAGTTCTGACTGTCAGAATGATAGTGTATTGTAAAATGAAAGCAGCTTAAGAACTCAGATTATCACATCTGTCATTCAGTGAGTTTACAGATAGTTGTGAAGTATTTGAGATTCTTATAATCTGTGATTATCTCAAATTCAGAGATACTTTGAAGTTCAGAGTTTCATTCTTCTAAACAGTGTATGATTATGAGAAGTTCCTTGTCATAGATCTCATAATTGCATTCAGCAGGACTCAGTTTCTTAGATATGAAGATACATGATTGTAGAACATCTTCATTATCATATTACAATATCACTTCTTCTGTTACATAGTCAGAGAAATCAGCTTCAATAACTGTCTTACAATCAGAATTGAATGTTATCAGCAGAGAGGTATTAATAAATATCTTCTTTATCTGTGTAAATGCAGCTTCAGCATTCACTGATCATTGAAATACTGAGTCTTTCTTAGTGAGATCTGTAAGTGATCTCATAATATCTGAGAAGTTTTGTATAAATCACTGATAGAAGTTAGTGAATTCAATGAAGCTTTGTACATCTTTCACAGTATGTGAAGCTTCTCATTCAAGAATGACAGAGATCTTCTCAGAATTCATTCAAATTCCCTTGTCAGCTTCTATAATGAAACCTAAGTATTTAGTACTCTTAACTTTGAAATCACACTTGTCAATATCAATTGATAGTTCTGCTTCTCATAGTTATTGTAATACTCTTTGCACATGCTCTTGATGTTCTTTTCTGAATTCAGCAGTGAAGATGAGAATGTTATCTAGATAAGCAGATACAAACTCATCTAGAAAATCTCAGAGTGCTCAGTTGATATACTTCTGAAATATACTGAGAGTGTTAACCAGCTCAAAGAGTGTGACTATTCATTCAAAGAGGTTATAATATGTTTGAAATGCTGTAAGTCATTCATCTTCTTTAATAATATGAATCTTATGAAATGTGGTGATGATATCTAGCTTCATAAATTATTGAGCTTATCTGATCTGTGCTAGAGTTTCATTGATGAGAGATAAGAGATATCAATCTTTCTTTGTCAATCTGTTCAGATCTTGATAGTTCACACAGAATCAGAGTTCTTTATCTAACTTCTTTGCAAAGAGAATAGAAGCTGCAGTGAAAGAGTTACTAATATATATGAATTTCTTATCTAACAGATCATTGAGTGTCTTCTGAAGAAGAAGAAGTTTATCTCAAGATATATTATAAAGAGAGCCTTATAATGATTCAGAGTACTTATTATTCTTCTTTTTTAACTTGATACTGTGATTCACTTCTAAACCTTGTAAGAGAGGTAGATTTGTAGCATTATTATCTTGTCAGAAGACATCTAGATATTCATGATATTATTGAGAGAGTTTTGTACAAGAATCTGTTATTATAATACAGAATAACTTTTCTAGAGTCTTTTTAATATTAGTTAGACTGATGAAATAGATTGATACATAATTCTGCTATCAGTGATTCTTTCAGTGACTTCTTTTTCTGAGCATTTTATAGATGTTAACAGAGATCTGTGTCAGATTCATAGTCTTGTGAATATCATTCTTATGAACTCTGTCATTGTTAGAGAATATCAAGCTTCTGTTTTAAGTGTTTAATAAGATGCCTTGTTCAGATAGTCAGACAAGTTCTAATATAAGATTGTAATCAAGATTATTAACTTCATATGTATAGATATCTTCACATTGATGTTCTTTCACATCTATGATCAGCTTCATCATGTAATGAGTACAAATGTCTTTTAAATTATCAAATTCTGTGAGGAGCTGAGATCTTGATAAGAGGATACACTGAAGATTATGATGTTTTATAACTGAAGATTTTATCATTGCATAGTAGTATAGACTGCTGTCTATCATAGCTTTCATATTATACATGTTATCAATCACAGTAGATACAAGAATTGCATTCATTATCATTTTCTCTTCAAATTATTATCATCTGATCTCTTCAAGCTTCTGTTTGTGCATTTGAATAGAAGCTAATCTTTTCTCTGTTTTATTGAGACATTCTTGTAGTTATCTTCTGAATCTTTCTTCACTGCAATGTGATTGGCACAGACAGATGCTGATTCATTCTTCAAATGAGAAGACACTGATCTTTCTCTTAATTAGAGAGATGTCAGTCTTTCTCTTGAGTGTGAAGACACATAGGTCAATCAGCAGTTGAAAGTGATGTGTTCTAATTAGTTATAGTTGATGCATACTTCATGTTAATATTGATTAATGACTTCTTCAGAAGTGATCTCAGAGATTCAGAAGTCTGTTCAGACAGCAGAGACTCTTGCTTATGTATAGATATTCAAGTCTACTCAATTCATGATATCTGAATAATTGTTATTTCTCAGTGTGAGTGTATGAGTTGCTGAGATGTAATATCTTCTGTCACTATTCTGTATATTCTTGAGCTTGATAAGACAGTCATTCATTATTCAGAGCTGTGTGTAGAAGTCTTTATAAGTCTGGTCTTCATCTGCACTTATAAGAGTCTGTAAGAGTTTGAAAGTTAATATCTTCTTGAGCATGCTAATCTTCATTTAATTCTCTCAAGATTGATCACCTGCTTCTAGAATCTTGATATTGAAGTCAGAGATGAATATTGTAAGAGAAGTGTTTCTCTGTTAAGTGCTCTGTAATCAATTTAATACTTTCTGTTACATAGCAGTGTCTCAGAACAGAATATCAAGATGTTTCATAATATTTTCAGATATTTGTAATACTGATTCACATGCTTTCATTCATGAATGAAACTTCTGTTTTATATGATTCTTTAATCTTTCATTGATATATCAATCTTGATTGATTAATAAACTGATGACATCTTTATCTACACTCAGTTTTGCAAGCATTTCCATTCTTCATGATGAGTAGAGAGTGAGATTGAAAGTATTGAAATATGTGAGAGCATCTAAGTGTTCTTTCAGCACTTTTGTACTTGATTCTGTAGATGTTGAAATCATATGAATTAATTGTTGAATCTCTTTGTATTGAAGTTATTAAGTCATATGCATGTCTGCTATCTGTTGCTGTTATAATTTCAACATTGCTCAGAGTCACTGTGACATTGCATCTATGCTCATATTTAAGAATTTCATATTATCATTAGACATGATTATATTGATTGTCAGATGTATAATTATATAAATCTCTCATATATCTGAGTGTCAGAACTCTCAGATCTTTCACTGACATTCTCTTTGTAAAATTTTATTCTCTTTGTAAGATCTTGTTGCAGAGTCAGAGTGACTGATAAGCAAGCTTCTATCTGAGAACTCAGTGTCTGCTTAACTGTTTGACTGCTTCTCTATTTCTTATGTATTATTATATCTTCAGATATTTCTTGATGAATAATCATTTCTAATGAGAAGATAATGTGTGAATAATCATTTTCTAATAAGAAGATAATGAATGTTTTTATAGTGTAAGAGACCTATGCTGAATAGATTGATATTATATTGATAGGTCTTATATAACAAAGATAAAAATGTTAAAGAAGGAAAGAAAGAGAAAGTGTGAGAATCAGTGATTGAGATGGATATTTATACGCGTATGTGGTGGTGTATGCGGTGGAACTTCGGGGCGGAAGAATATATGCGCGTTCATAGTGGCTGAGGATCGGTGATTGAGAATGGCTGAGAATCGGAGCGTACACTACGCGCGTTCGTAGCGGCCGCGGATCGGCGATCGGGAATGGAAGAATCTATGGAGTGTAATGAAATAGTCTATATGATTGATCGGGCGCAGCCCGCCACAAGTTAGCTATTATAGTTCATAAACTTAAAGAATATATCTAATGCTGAAAGTATTACATCAAATATGATAAGTCAGAGTCAAAGTCAATGTAGAATAATCACTGTGAAGACATAAACAGAGAATGAAATGCAAAGATAAGTCAATCTCTTCACTGACTGAAAGAGAATTATCAATGACTTATATCACTGAAAAGCTCTTCTGACCTATCTTAAGAAGAATTGACTCTTATTTAATATAAATAGAATGAACACTTCTGTGAAGAAATGCTGCAGTAGATGCAATTCAAGTCATATATCTGTATTTAAACAGTTATTCACTACAAATACTATCAAGGCATCTTGAGATAATAGTCATGATATCATTCTGCTGTCAGAACTTAAGAACTGATGTATCAAATATGTAAAGAAACAGTATTATCATGATTAAGACTTTTCAGTATCAGCTTCACAATTTATGTCTACTTAATATCAGTGACAGATAGCTGCTCTTTTTCATCAGAAGACATCTATCTTTGAATTCAATTAAAATGAATTATATGATACTGTCAATCTTCTTCAGACTTGAAGCTATTGAGATGAATTTGAAGATCAGCTTCACAGCTTTCTATTAAGTTAAATTACAGCTGTAAATAAAGTATATGAAGCTATTCTCATAGAAAGACATTAACATCAGATAATAAGAAATAGAGAGAGAGCAGCAGAGATAGCAGTATCTACTGAAATATCAAGTAATGATTCAATCAGTAAAATGACAGCAGCTCAGCAGCTCACAGCTGTATGACATGTGAAAGACAATAATCTGACCTGAATAACTGCTCAATATGCAGTAAAAAGAGTATAGTAACTTAATAAGATCTTCACTGAGACCTCTACAGCTTTTTCAGCTGCTATTACTGCTACTGAAGTCTCTGCTACTCTAGTTATATCTATTATCAGTGCTTTCACTACTTTGTAGTCTACTTCTTCTTCAAGTTTCTGAGTTTATTCTTCTTCAAGTTCACAAGTTCATATATCTATAACTACTTAAGTTCATACTTCATTCAAGCAGTGAAGTAATAATAATAGTATTAATATTCAAATTCTCTGTAAATGAACATTATTTAATAAATGAAATATAAACATAGATATTATATTCACAAAGATATCTTATTTTAACTGTATTTAAACTTCTTCTTATAGACAAAGAGACAACTTCTCTATAGATAATAATACTATTAAGTAGTTAGATATCTTCTATAATAAATCTTCTGTAAACTTCTTGTAATTTCTAATAACTTCTACTAACTTCTGAATCAATTATGAATTGTAGAGTTATAGAAGTGAATAGAAATATACTTATCTAGACATTATTAACTTACTTATGTGTTGTTTACTTATATTGTAAGTATAAATATGAGCTTCTTACTTCATTTTCTTCATCTTTCTTTCAATCAGCAACAACCTACTTACTTATTAATATGAAAATCCCTCTGTCATATCATCTATCACTGTTTCTGCTGCTGTTTCTACTGCTTCACTCACTTATCTGTTCTTTAATACAATGAAAGTAAGTTAAATCTTAATTATAGATAATATATAAATCAATCTCTTACTAAACAGTTTAGTCAAACAACAATGTCTACTCATGAGCTCAAGTTCATCATTCTCAAAGCTTATTATGACACTCACTATATAACAAAGTCTGAGAAGATCTATACATACTGTCTCTGTGTGACTGAATTTAAGCTGTTATGTAAATGTATTGTTTCTGATGTTAGAAAGACATATGATAATTATCATTTTTATGATTTAATATGCTGTGCTGTATATTTACTATATTTCTAGAGAAAGCTTAGATGTTAACAGATATTATTATAGATTCTCAGAGAGTCTTATATCATTGTGAAATATTATATTAGAAGATTACAGAAGATGATGTGTTATAAGTAAGAAGATAATGATAATTATTATCATATTATGAAGAAGTTATGAAGTATACTGATGATAAATAACTGATTGATCAGGTTCTATCATGATTATACACTGAAATCATTTGTTGAAGAAGATTCTCAGATTGTTGTCAGTGTAGATCATAATATTGACTTGTATAATACAAGCTGTTTTTTCAATGAGAAGTTATCAATGAGTTTTTCTTTGTATCCAGTGAATTCTGTTGACTGTAAGATTAATGAGAGAATTATTGAGAAGTAGCTTTGTATTCTGTTACTGTTACTGTTTTTGCTTTTACTTTTACTTTTATTTTTGTTTTTATTTTTATTTTTTTTTCTCTTAATATCTTCTTTCTTTTCCTTTTTCTTTTTTTGTTTATTTTAAATGATTAATGAGATACTATTCTTTCAATTCTGCTGTGTGATTATCAAAGATTTTCTTTTAAGCTTAATAAGCTGTAAACTGTGTCAATGATTAAATTTGGTGTCATATATCTGATTGAATATCACAAAGCAGTTGAAGAGTTAAAACTCAATCTTACTCATATAACTGACAAAGTTCTCAATGACTATGACTTAAAGATTTCTGAGTCTATGATGATTATAAAAGCTCAGCTTCTTTCTAATCTAAAACTATCTTTTGAAGATAATTAATATGTGAACTCAGATACTGCAGAATAATGAAATTGTTTTCTCACTTGAATCTTGATATCTTAAAGATATGAACTTCACTTCAAAAAGTGAATATAGCTTATATAACTGACTCAACAACTGTGAAAGATTTCTTTCTAAGCTTAATGAGCTTTAAATAGCATCTTGCTCTAGCAGTTCACATGCTCAAGACTGCAGTCTGAAAGCAGTTCAAGTGTAACTGCATTGAATAAGAGAAGAAGTATAGCATTCACAGATAATATAAGATCAATCAAAAAAGCATTATTAAATTTTATGATTGTTGTACTCTCTGTCTCTGATAGTAAAATAAGTAATAAGAAGTGATATCTGAGTTGAGATAATAATCATAGCTCACAAATGAATGAAGATATCGGCTATTCAAGTCATTATAATCTTCAAAGTTCTGTGAACTTCTGAATCAATGAAATCTCATATAAATATCAGTGAACTTCTTCAAAGTTCTGTGAACTTCTGAATCAATGAGATTGAGAAAAACAGCACATAGCTTGAAGAGTATGTAAAGCTTTTCATTACTAGTGAAGAATGAGAATGAGGAAATGCTGATCATCATGCAGTTATGAGATAATGAGATCTTCAAGGGAAATGATGCTGTAAGATAATAAGATCTTCAAGGGAATTGATGCTGTAAGACAATAAGATCTTTGAGAGAATTAATGCTGTAAGATGATGAGATCTTTGAGGAAATTGATACTGTAAGATGATGAGATCTTCAAGGGAATTGATGCTGCAAGATGATGAGATCTTTGAGAGAATTGATGCTGTAAGATCATGAGATCTTTGAGGGAAATGATGCTGTAAGATAATGAGATCTTTAATCTTTTTTTAACTTCACTGATCTTTTATAAATATCTGTGAATTTCTTTGAAGTTGTATGAACTTCTGAGCCTATCAAATTAGTTAATGAGTGAGAAGATAAATTCACTATATTGAAGAAGAAATGAATAACACTATACTGACATTTTTGAATCTCTTTTTTCTTTCTTTCTCTTCTTCTCTTCTTCTCTTCTTCTTTTCTTCCTCTTCATGATTCAAAAAAATCAATATGACACTTCTTCTCTCTGCAACATTGATGCAGATGTACTCACTCTGCTTTCTCATCAGTGAAAAGAACATACTTGCTACTGCTGTAGCTATTTCATGTGAATAACTCTACTCTGACAGAGTTCATCACTCACTGTATGTGTCTATTCAGCATGAAAAGTATAATGAGAATGAAATGAAATACTAACTCTTATAATTAGCTCTCTTCTCTGTGCCTGTGCCTGTGTCTGCTCTCATCTCTCTGCTCTTATTCTCACCCTTGTCCTTGTCTGTGAGAATGAGAATGAGAAAGTGTCTGAGACTTCTCTCTCTTCTTTGAAGAATGAAGATGATAAGCTGAACTTGTTCAGATAGATGTGAAAAGCTCTCTCTAAATGAGCATAATATGATAAGAGAATAAGAAGCTAATATTATTATATAGCAGTTCTTATTATTATCTCTCTCTCTCTTTCTCAGACTTCTTCTCTTCTCTGTTCTTTACAGAGAAAGGAGTTCTGTCAGAATCAATTAAGTAAGTAATATGAATATGAATGAGATATATGTGATAGAGAAACAATTAATCACTGATATATTATATTAGCTTTTTCTCTCTCTCTTCAGAGCTATTATAATCTCTCTCACTCTTCTCACTCTGCTCACTCTCTGCACTAATGAGCTCATCTCTTCTGCTCTCTCAGCTGTTCTCTATGTTGAGCACTTTCTCTCTTCTGCTATTGCTGCCACTGTCAACAATGTCATATAATACTCTTCTCTCTCTCAACACTCTGTCCGCCAGCTGTGTCTGTTGAGAGCAGGCACAGCTGACAAGTCAGTCAAGATGAGATTGGAATTAAATAATAAGCAAGAGCTTATCATTCTATCAGTCTCAGAAATCAGAGAAATGATAATCAGTCTTTTATAAGAAGTTCCAGTGCTTCTCTTCACAGAAGCAGAGAGTGTGAGATCATATTGACTGAATAATGAAGATGAAGCTGAGTGAGCAGCTGCTGAGAAAGAACAGGTGTACTGTCTGTCAAGAGAATAATAAGAAATATTAAGTATACTCTGAGAAGAAGAGAGTTCAGATAGTTAAGTTCAGAGATTCTTATTCTCACTGCTGAGTTATTGCATACAACAGCAGATATAGCATCTTCAAATATAAGTCTAAGAATCTCAGTACATTCTCATCAACACAGTTACATCAGTTGCTGTCAAAGAGATCATCTTCTTCTTTATCAAGAAGCAGTACTCTGACAGTTTAGATTCTTATTTTATTTATACTACTCTACTTTGTGAAGAAGATTTCAAGTAGAACTCTAATAAATAAGTAATCTGTATAGATAAATGTGTTGAAGATTCTATACAGATATTCTTTATAAGTATCAGTTGTAAATATAAATTAGTTAATATTGAAAAATAATATCTTAAAAATAAAATTTGTCAGATATTAGTTATATTTATTTTAAATCTTGATATTTAATTAGCTTATAAGTTGACAGAACAATGCAGAAGTTCTATTATTAATATATTTATCAGTGAAAATGTAACATTGTATATTAAAGAAAGATAAAGTAAGTAAAGCTTCAGTATATTCATTAATTTTAGTTATTCTTCTTCAGAATTGTTTTCAAAGTATCAGATAGATTATTTACAGTAGATAAAGATAGTGTATTTTCAATGAAAATAGAATCTTGCTCTATATTATCATTGAATTTCTCAGAATAAGACTCAACTTCAGTATTAATAATTATATTATTGAAATTCAAGTTCATTGCAATTAACTGCTGCTGAATTCACACTTAATTAAAATGCTTAATCTTCTTCTTCAGATCTTTCACTTCAATTAAAAGTATATTCAAGAAGTCAAACATACATTTCTTTGACAGTAAAAGTAAATCTTGAGATGAGATATAATCATTCTTTAATAGACTTCTAACAGTAGAGAATATCTCAAGCTTAGTAACAGTACTTATATATTTCTCAGTAAGTGAACACTCAAAGATAGACTCTAAAATCTGCTGTAGCTGATGAATTCATGTATTTAATAGACAGACTTAATTAAATATAAGATAGATATTCTTTGTTGAATTTTTATAGTATTTCATCTTCAGCTTACAGCTATCATTGAGATGTTTCATGCCTAGATCAATTGCTTTGAAGAAGCCAGGTTTTCCAGATTAGTTGATAAGACCTGCAGTTATAATCACTTAATACAGAGAAGAGATTTTGATGAATTGAAGTATTCAAAAATAATGAAGTATCTCAGTGACATAATTATATTAATCAGCATTAAGAAAGAAGATAATCAGAGATGAAATGAAGTACTCAAGAAGTTCAATATTATCATGCTTAGACTGACCGTGTGACCGTGTCTGGGACCAGGACCAGAATTTTTGATAGTCTCATTGTCAATTCGACAGATCCCATTACACGGTTCTAACATTAGATAGTAGTCCCATACTGTCTCAGTGGGACTTACTGTCTACTCTTGTCACATTTTCCAAATGAGATCATGATTTCCACTTCTCAATTTAAATTATTTTTATTGCTTTAAATGGCTTTAAATCTCATTTGAGCATTACCAAAAAGTGTTACTTTTTAAAAAATTAAAAATAGTCTAAAAAAAACCTTAAAATGTCTAAAAATAGTAACTTTATGCCAAGAATGAAACTAAATGGGACTAAATGAGATCACTTTCTCATTTTTTTCAAGTCATGGTTCTATTTTGAGATCTGATATATAGTCACTTTGCATGTTTATTTAATGATTAGTCCCAGCGGGATTCACGCCAAGAAATGTATGAGACCAGACCAAATGGGATCAAACATGAAATTCATGGTCCCGGCGGCCAGTCTAATCATGCTTAACAGTATAGTGTATTTGAATGAATAATTCACATTCTCAGAGAAGATGATATATAATATGAAATTTAATATCTTGAGTGAGCTGAGAGATTTGAGAGTTGATTTCATTTCAGCAAGAGTAAATGCTTTGATGTATACATCTTCAATAAGCTGAAGATACTGTGAAGAACTAAGCTGTTGTATAATAGAATTGATATCTTCTGAGTGTCTAAGATTGCCAACTGAATAACCTTGATATTGTATAATAGTATAAAATAGAGCAAGACTTTGAGATGTGAAGCTCTGAGAAATCACTGACTCAAGAAGATGATATTTCAGATTGACAGCAGTCAAAGAATTTCAGTTTTAATGAGTGAGATCAGACTGAATACAGTGATAAGTCTTCTCACAGACTTCAGCTTCAAAATGAGTATGAATAATAATGAAGAGTAGATTCATTTGAATATAAAATCATTCAGAAATAGAATGAAGTTAGTTGCACTGTTCAAAGATATCTGTAGATTTTGACTGCTCTATCTTGACTGACTGAATGAGTTTTATAATCAAAGCATCTTCATACACTGAAAAGAGATGAGTTGAAAATGCTGTATAATCTCTTGATAAATCAAGAAAATTATTAAATATCTTCTCATGAACTCTCATAGTTCCTGCAATAGTGTCCTCATTTTCAAAAATAGTATTCAACTGCTGAAAACATGTTCTATGCACAGAAAGTGTATTAATAACAGATATTTAAGATAATAAATTATTTGCAGTACTGAAAACACTTTTAATCTCATCATCATGAATCTTTTGAATAGTATCTGAAATAAGACATGATGTTATTTACTTCTGAAGCTCATTATCATTGTCTGTCACATCAGATGCATTAATGATTTCTTGCAGTGTTAGCAGTCTTATGAAATCATGCATAATCTGAGTTAGATCAGTTTCTGAAATGTTGAGAGAAATAATCACAGCAGTAGTAGTCACAGCAGCTATGAAATCATTGTGTCTGATTATCTCATCTTATACAGTCTTCTTGAAGTTCATATTATCATAGACTATAATGACTTAAGAATCTTTGACAAGCTGCTGAAGTTTAATCTAACAGTAAGAATTAGTTAAGTGATTGACTCAGAAGTTGATAAAAGTTCAAAGAACATGTCAGAAAATGATAGATATTATCAGAGATTACTAGAAGTTTGAGATATTAGATAGAAATATTAATAAGTTAAGAATATTAAGTCATATCTTCTCTTGTTTAGTAATTTTCATCATCAATCTATTTTTCATCACATAGCTGTGATAGAGTTCAAAGTCAGAAATGATTTCTATCACTTATTATTTTACTTCTGAGTCATGAAAATATGCAGAGAGAATAGAGCTGAAGAAGTTTGAGTTTTTCAAGAAATAAGAGTAATATATAATACTCATAATAACAAACAGCTGTTTAATAGCTGTTATTTCATCTGAGTCTCATTTATAGCTCTTTTGATTGATGTGTTTATTTTTTAGAATAGAAGTAAGTAAATCAAACCAGATTGATATATTAATCTGAATAATCTCAAAAGCAGCCTGAAAGTTAATAATATTCAGATCAGAATTGTGATTGAATTTTATAAAGAAGAGAGTGTTGATAAGGTATTTCAGCTCCTGTTTGAGCAAGACAGTATAACATTGATTATCATTGAATATCTCTGCTTTGACAAGTGCTGAATATAGTGTATTTCATCACTTTGTAGAAGTACTGTATCATTGATGAGTCAAGATATCAGAACTCTGAATTCAAGTCTCTATAAAGATCTTCATTTCTCAACTATTTTGCTGTAATATTCTGACAACATAAGATAATTTTGACTGTCTTTTCTGCTGGTTATAAGGCATTGTAGACAGATGCTGTGAGCCATAGTGATTTGATTGTGAACAAGCTCACAGAGTATTAGTATCAGTATCAGTGATCTTGAATTCTGAAGAAGTATCAATAGATTCAAGCTCTGTTAAGTCACTGTCTGATATGTCATATTCATCATCTACATTGTTAAGAGACTGTAGTGATTATAGAGATAATTCATCTTTGAGTGATGAAGAATATTGACTGAAGCAAGTCTGATATTGAGTATCTTAAGATTCAAAAGACATGCTGTCTTTTGTCAATAATTATGATATGATGAAAAGAGATAGTGAGTTGTAAAATAGCAGAGATAATAGCAGAATAACTGAGAATTCAAAAAATATCAGTTTGATGATGATCAGACAGATATTTAGAGTAGATGTATAATTCTGAAGTCAATTAAATATTTTATATGAGTGAAGTTGATTTTTCACATATAATGAAACTGTTTCTTCTCAGATTCTCTATGAGATATTAGATTGTGAGCATGTGTGAAGTCTCTTATTAGTTCAGAAGTTAGCAGGACTTGGCAGAAGTCTAAAGAAGTTTAGTTGATCGCGCTAATTCGAAAATATCGAGAAGAGAGGCTGAGCATGCTGAGATAAACTTGACCTGTATTTAACATCACGTAAGAACTCATCATAAGCTTCACTTGCATATAAGTATAATGAAAGAATAATAATAATAATAATAATAATAACTGTATCATCATTACTATTCAATTATTTCTTCTTCTTAATTTTCTGAATATCAACTCTCTTGACAAATTCTTCAAATACAGGCTTTATCAGTGACTTGATGAGCTCATCAGCTATGTTTACTGTAGAATCAACATGTTTCATCATGATTTCCTCTTTTTCAATCAAATCACAGAGAATATGATATCTAATCTTGATATGGCATGATCTTCATATTAAGAATTCCTTCTTTGCTAGCTCAATTGCTTCCTTATTATCAACTCGTAGATATGAGTATATTTTTACTTTTTCATTATTTATCAACTCAGTGTCATATAACATATCATTCAATCAGATTATCTTACAAGCTGTCTTACTACCTGCAATATACTTAGCTTCTGTAATTATTTTGATAATAGATGTCTGTCTCTGCAACTGTCATGAGATTAATAACTCATTAATTAATATAACATAGTTAATAGTTGATTTGTATTGAGAATCTGTCTCTGCTCAGTCTGAATCATAGTATGTTATAGAAGTTAGATCATCTTCTAAGTTCTTCTTGTACAATATGTTATGATTTTTTGTCTTCTTGATATAATGTAGAACATGCTTCAACACTGCTCAACATGCTTTATATAAATATAAGTTAAAACATGAGAGATAGTTGACTGTGAATACTAGGTCTGACTGACTGCTTAAGATCAAATATTGTAATGATCTCAATTCTTGATGATATCTTATAGCTGTAAAGTTATCATTCAATTCTTCTCTCTCATCAGATGAGAATTTCAGTCATATATCAGCTACTATCAGAATATCAGTCAGATTTATCTTATTTATGTTAAAATTTTCAAGAATCTCTTTAATATAATAGCTTTATGTAATCACTAGATCATCATTTCTCTGACATTTAATCTCTATTTTAAGAAATGACTTGATCTCTTTGATATTCTTTGTCTCAAATCTCTTTGCAATCTTTCTTAATACTCAGTTTAATTACTGTTCTTGAGATTCTGTCACTTAATAATTATCAACATATAATGTTAGATAGATTTTATGAACAGAGTAATATAGAAATTCATCATTATAAGATAATATCTTGAATTTCAATATAGTCAGATGCTTTATTGTAAGAAAATATTATACTCTTACAGCTTGCTTCAGTTTATATAGACTCTGATAAAGTAATTTCACTAAGTTCTCTTTATCATTTTTAATATCTGTGAATAGTTGTATATAGATCATCTTATTCTGAGATAATATATTATTCAAAAACATGAATACATAGTTAATCAATTTAATCTTTCATTCTTTGATAGTTGATATAGTAAATAGACTACATGATATAGACTCTGATATCACTACAGTATAAAATCTCATATAATGAATACTCTGCTGTTGCAAGAATTCTCTAATCACTCAGTGAGCTCTAAAATGAATAATTTCTCTCTTATTATTGAACTTTCAATTATATACTCATTTATCTGTGAGAATATTCATTTTCAGAGTCTTCTTAATAATAATATATATCTTCTTCTATTAAAATATCTTAATCTTCTTTTTTATTGTCTCATATCAATAGTCTCAGTCTGAGCTTCTCTTGACTTTCATCAGTGTAGTTGATAAGTGTGTTAGAATACTTAGAACAGAATCATTCTTATTAATAAGATCTTCAGACTCTTCATTCATAACAAGCTATGTCTTATCATTTAAAAGATAGATTGAATCAATTACACTCTCTAAGTTCTTATTAACAATTATCTCAAAATAGATGACTTTTTCTTCACTAGGTTTATAGTAAGCAGTGCTGTCATTCTTCTCTGACATTCAGAATATTCAATTCATTAGACAATTCATTGAAGTCTCTCACCGTATTTACAGGTGTATTTACACTCATATCAAAGAGCTTCATTAAATATGATATCTCATACAATCTCAAGACAATATGCAATAGAATCTCACATATGATATTGATATAATTCTTCATATTCAATTAGCTATCATTTCTTGCTGTCAGTTCTATCTACAAGCTTATTCAACACTTTCAAATTCTTCTTATAGACCTTGCACTCTTATCTCTATATTCAATGAACAGAAGATTGCACCCTAGTTCAAGCTTCAAAAGATGTAAGTTGTGGCGGGCTGCGCCCGATCAATCATATAGACTATTCCGTACACTTCATAGATTCCTACCGCCCCATTCCCGATCGCCGATCCTCGGCCGCTACGAATGTGTATGTTCTGATCACCGATCCTCGGCCGCTATGAACACGTGTATATTCATCCACCCTGAAGCTTCACCATGTACATGACCACATACACATATAAATATTCACTTCAATCACTGATTCTCACACTTTCTCTTTCTTTTCTTCTCTAATGTTTTTCTCTTTGTTATATAAGATCTATATATATTATACTGATCTATTCAGTGTAGACCTCTTACATTAGAAAAACATTTATTATCTTCTTATTAGAAATGATTATTCATGCATTATCTTCTCATTAGAAATAATTATTCATTAAGAGATATCTGAATATGTAATAATACATAAGAAATAGAGAAACAGTTAAAGAGTTAAGTGAATACTGAGTTCTCAGATAGAAGCTTACTCATCAGTCATTCTGACCCTGTAATAAGATCTTATGAAGAGAGTAAGATTTTATAAGAGAATATCAGTGAAAGATCTGAGAGTTCTGACACTCAGATATATGAGAATATAATTACACTTCTTCAGATTTCACAGATATCATATATTCAATAAAATGATATAATCATATCTAACAATAATATGAGAGAACTCTCAAGTGTAAGTATAGAGATGATATCACAGTGACTCTGAGTAATGTTGAAATTACAACAGCAACAGATAGCAGACATACATGTGACTTAACAACTTCAATATGAAGAGATTCAATGATTAATTCATGTGATTTCAACATCTATAGAATTAAATACAAAAGTGCTGAAAGAATGCTTAGATGCTCTCATATATTTCAATACTTCTGATCTCACACTCTACTTATCATGAAGAATGAAAATGCTTTTGAAACTGAGTATAGATGAAGATATTATCAGTTCATTAATCAATCAAGATTAATATATCAATGAATGATTGAAAAATTATATGAAACAGAAATTTCATTCATGAATAAAAGCATGTAAATCAGTGTTGTGAACACCTGACAACATTATGAAATATCTTGATATTCTCTTTCAAGATACTGTCATGCAACAGAAAGTATTAGATTGATTACAGAGTGTCTGATAGAGAAACACTTCTCTTACAATATTTATCTCTGACTTCAACATCAAGATTCTAGAAGCAGATGATCAATCTTGAGAGAATTGAATGAAGATTAGCATACTCAAGAAGACATTGACTTTCAAACTCTTACAGACTCTTATAAGTGTAGATAAAGACTAGAATTATGAAATCTTCTGCACACAGCTCTGAACATTGAATGATTATCTTACTAAGCTCAAGAGTATACAGAATAGTGACAGAAGATGTTACATCTCAGTAACTTATACACTCATGCTGAAGAACAGCAATGACACAGATGTCATGAACTGAATAGATTCAAATGTCTATACATAAGTAAGAGTCTCTGCTGTTCAAACAGGCTTCTGAGTCTCTGAGATCACTTCTGAAGAAGTCACTGATTGATGTCAATGTGAAATGTATATCAACTGTAACTGATCAGAATATATTACTTTAAACTGCTGACCAACCTATGTGTCTTCATATGCAAGAGAAAAGATCAGTGTCTTCTTGTTTAAAGAATGAATCAGCATCTGTTCACATCAATCACATTATATTAGAGAAAGATTTGAAAGATAACTATGAGAATGTCTCAGTGAAACAGAGAAAAGATTAGCTTCTATTCAAATTCATAAACAGAAGCTTAAAGAGGTCAGATGACAATAATTTGAAGAGAAAATAACAATGAATGCAATTCTTATATCTACTGTGATTGATAACATGTATAATATGAAAGCCATGATAGACAGCAGTCTATATTACTATACAATGATAAAATCTTCAGTTATAAAACATTATAATCTTCAGTATATCTCTTTATTAAAATCTCAACTTCTTACTCAATTTGATGATCTGAAAGATATTTGTATTTATTACATAGTGAAACTAAATATAGATGTGAGAGAACATTAATATGAAAATATCTACATATATAAAGTTAATAATCTTGATTATAATCTTATATTAGAACTTGTCTGACTATCTGAATAAGACATCTTACTGAATACTTAAAACAGAAGCTTGATATTCTCTAATAATAATAGAATTCATGAAGATGATATTTATCAGACTATAAATCTTACACAGATCTCTGTCAACACTTATGAAATACTCTGACAAAGAAATCATTATCAAAATCACTAACAGAGTCACTGATAAGTTCATTAATAGTACAATTATATATCAATTTATTTCATCGGTCTGATCAATATTAAAAAGACTTTAGAAAAGTTATTCTGTGTTATAATAACAGATTCTTATATGAAACTCTCTCAACAATATTATGAATATCTAGATATCTTCTGATAAGACAATATTATGAATATACCTCTCTTATAAGATTCTGAAGTGAATCACAGTATCAAGTTAGAGAAAAAGAATAATAAGAACTCTGAACTGTCATGAGAGTCTCTTTATAACATGTTCTGAGATGAACTTCTTCTTCTTTGAAAGATACTCAAAGATCTGTTAAATAAAGAATTCATATATATTAGTAACTCTTTCACTACAGCTTCTATTCTCTTTGCAAAGAAACCAGGTGAAGAACTTCAATTCTGTGTAAATTATTGAGAATTGAATAGATTAATAAAGAAGGACTGTTATTCTTTATCTCTTATCAATGAAACTCTAGCTCATATTAAACAAGCTCAATGATTTACAAAGTTAGATGTCATTACTGCATTTTATAAGATTCACATCACTGAAGAAGATAAGTGACTTACAGCATTCTGAACATAATATAATCTCTTTGAATAAGTAGTCACACTCTTTGAACTGATCAATGCTCTCAGTATATTTCAGAAGTATATCAACTGAGCACTCTGAGACTTTCTTGATAAATTTATATCTGCTTATTTAGATAACATCCTCATCTTCACTGATGAATTCAGAAAGAAATATCAAGAGTATGTGCAAAAAGTATTATAACAACTATGAGAAGTGAAACTATTAATTGATATTGACAAGTGTGATTTCAAAGTCAAGAGTACTAAATACTTAGATTTTATTATAGAAGCTGAAAGAAGGAGATCTGAATGAATTCTGAGAAGATCTCTGCTATTCTTGAATGAAAGATTCTACACACTGTGAAAGATGTATAAAGCTTCATTGAATTTGCTAACTTCTATCAGTGATTTATATGAAACTTCTCAGATATCATGAGATCACTTACAGAACTCACTAAGAAAGACTCAGTATTTCAATGATCAGCAGACACTAGACTGACCGTGTAACCGTGTCTGGGACCAGAACCAGATTTTTTGATAGTCTCATTATCAATTCAACTGATCTCATTACATGGTTTTAACATTAGATAGTAGTCTCATACTGTCTCAGTGAGACTTACTGTCTACTCTTATCACATTTTTCAAATGAGATCATGATTTTCACTTCTCAATTTAAATTATTTTTATTGCTTTAAATGACTTTAAATCTCATTTGAGTGTTATCAATGTGATTCAAAGGTTGCTTGAGCCAGCGTACGATTACAGGCGTACGCCGGCTTTTTATATATCGTACGCTAAATTAATTAGTGGCTGCTATGACCCCCTTACATTTGTAAGCAAGTTTGGAAGCGGCTGTGTTATTATCCGACAGTCGCACATTCTTCCAAATCACACTGACAGTTGTATGTTCTTCTGAATCACATTCTCTCTCACCAGATTCAGTCACGCCCATGTGACCATGACATCCGCCCTAGCTTCATGCGGATTAGTGCGCCACTAGTGTTTGTGATCTTGTGACCTATCTCTGATTCAGCTAGTGTTCTGTGTACATTCTTATAAAGAAACTTTCACTATATTACATCACTCATTCACTAACTTTTCTCATTCTTCAATTATCTTCTTCATCATTGTCATTATTGAATGTTACTATCTTATTCAAGATTTCTATTTCTTCTTCTGTTTAACTCTTTTCATCTGTTCATCTATTACATTGTATGTGTTTCTGATAATAATCTCTCATTCTCATAACAAGTATTCTTGTAGTGCTTATATCAGGCAGTTTGTTAACAGTAAGTGTAATGTGTTGTAGAATGTAATCAGAACTTGTTTATCTTCTAACAATTGTCAGAACATACTATTATAAATGACACATCTTCTTCATCTTTTTATACACTCTCAACTGTTTTCTTCTCAGTGAGTTTCTGATCATGTTTTCTGACATAATTTTGCATAAATACAGATACTGATATGTTTGTTTTTATTCACATAGAATCTTCACATGTTGACAGATCTGTATTTATCAATGATAGTGAACTCAATGTTGAATCATTGATTGAGAACTTGAAGAATGTGATAATGAAGGAATTGCTCATGTCATGTATGACCAGGTCTCCCGCGTTTTCTTCTACCTTCTCTGTTTCTTTCTCTGCTGCTCTCTCTCAATCTTCTACATCTGTCTCTGTGTCTGATTCTCCTGCTTCTGCTACTTCTGTTCCCGCAACCCCTGGTTTTACTGTCTCTGCTTTCATTATCAGCTCTCCTCATTTCAAGGAGATATTGTATAGACTTAATGAATCACATTTCTCAGTATGTACACTCTCACTCTTCTTATCAACTCTCAGAATAATTTATTGTATGAAGACTGTGTATAATATAACTATCTAAAGCTCAGTCACAGACACTGATTATTACATTCATTTTAAATATTCATAGTAAGATAATTATTCATTCATATCAGAGAATCACTCTCTCTCTCAACAGTGTTAAGATTATAAGTCTTTTTCTTTTTCATCTTTTCTTTCTAATACTGATTTTTCTGTTCTTAGGAAAAATTGTTATGAGTTTTACTGTGTATAAAGTTATAATATTCATAGATATCAAGAAGCTTTTTATAACTTTAAAGTTTAATATTATAAAGATATCTACTCTGACAAATTTCTTCAAAATAATAGATCTATATCAGTCTATTCTCTGATATCTGTTGTCTGACTTTGTGATGCAGATAAAAGATATCTGTGTTTTCAGAAACAGAAATGTGAATATTGTACTCTTTTACATCTGCAGGTATGAGACTTGTATATCTTATCTGAGATGTTATTATGAGAATAGACTGTTCACATGCTGTATTCTACTTTCTGTATTTCTCTGTGTCTCTCTCTCTCTTTCTGAGAAGCCTCATGTGTGTTGTAATTATGTGTACAACTCTAAGATCAGCAGGTGTTCATTCAGTAATTATTATCTCTGCTTTTATAATTTTATATACTAACAATGATTCTTAGTTGCTCTGATGTCAGAGATCATTCTAATTGAAAATGATAACATCACTGAGACTATTCTCTTCTACTCTTAAGCTTCTTCTGTCACTTTCTCTTTCTTCTCTGTGAGAAAGATTGTGTGCATACTGAGTTGTAAGTGTTTGACTCTGAGTGACTCTCATTATCATTTATCTGATTCTATGCCTTCTTCTTCTTTTATTTCTTCTATCTTCACTTCTTCTATTCTGGCTTCTGATTCTGCAGGTTCTGTGCTCTTCTTCAATTTTTCTACATGTACATGTACACATTTCTATATTGGCATTTCAGTCAATCTTGTAATAAATGACATTAATATTGTATACAGAGTGATAGAGAAATCAGAGATGTATATGATGTTATTACAAGAGCAGCTTATAGCTCTCAAATTTCTTACAGATCTCAAGTTTTGAGATTTCCTTTATTTTTAATATTTTTCAGATGATGTGATATTGGAAATAGATTAAACATGTAATATATGAAAATGAATGAGATATGTATGATAATATTTGTCTTTTACAGCTGACTCTTACAGTTAATGATCAATTCATTTCTCTTTTCTTATACTTTTTCTTTGTCTGCTAGTCACTACTCTTACACAATCTCTATATAATACAGTGTTCAGTGACTAGATTCAGCAGCTTTCATCTTTTGTGATTCTGTCTCACATATTATACTGTCTCTCTTCACCTGCTCAGATCACTACAGTGAACAGCTTATTAAAACTAATCTCATCTGATCTCTGAGCATTCTCAGAGATTGAGATGACTTGGTCTCATATATTCACAGATGTTTCAGATAGTTTGTACTCTGTGATCTCTGCAATTGAACTGATATAAATAGTTGAATTCAACTCTGAATTTCTTTTTCTTCTGTGATCTGACTCATGTACAAGTCTGTCACTTTGAGACTGCTCTTTACTGTGTTATGCCTGCTATCTGTGATATGTTATTGTACAACTGGCTACAGTCTCATTACTTATTAAAGTGTGATATTTGTCTGATTTCTTCATTACTTCTCATTCTTTTCTTATAATTATGAAAAGATCAGAATAAGTGAGATTATCTGATTTATAAGTGTCTATGATTTCTCTTACTTCATGAGACTTTTCAATTGTAAGTCTCTTCTTTTTCAATACTGATGATAGTACTGTGAATAATCATAATCTGCTCAGGTCTTGTATCTTTGCTTTCATAAGTTATAAATCATTAATTAAGTTGTGTAAGATCTGTCTCTCTGATTTCTTCAATGTGTAAGTTCTCAGAGAATATAATTTAAGTATTTTATAGAGTTCAAATCATCTAAATTGAAACTTCTCAGAACTCTCATTGCATATGAGAACTCATGTTCTCATCTTGAGACTTGATTTCTTAACTAGTGAGTCTCATATTCCTTTCAATTGAATTGCTCAGTTCAGGAGTAACTTGTTAGCTTTTGCATGTGTGTGACTGATCTCTTTCAATCTTGATTTCATATTCATGACTGCTGTGTCTGTAACTGCTACTGCTGCATTTATAACTGCTGTTTTCTTTCTCACCTTTTCTAAAGCATTCTCCAGGATGTGCGGATGCAATTCATACAACAGGTAGAATGATGAATACTTGAAGACTGCATACTGCTGAATTCACATGACTAATAGCATCTGACTGAGATATTCATCTCATAATCTCATAGACTTGCTCACTAGATATTTCATCAGTATGTTACTCAAGATTTCATTCAAGTGTTTCATCTTTCTGTTTGTCTGTGAATGATATGATATTGTTCTACAATGTCTTGTCTGTAACTGGCTCATGAAATGCCTCATTACTTCTTCTATGAGATTCACACTATTATCAGTTAGAATCTCGCGCGGCATTTCATAGTTGATATAGATCTCATTATATAGAAACTTTGCTATTATCTTCTCTATCATCTCTGAAACTGCTTTTATAACTGATCAGTCAGTAGCATAATCAATAGCAGTGATTATTCATTGATTTTCATTTAACATTTATAATAATATGTCTATGAGGTTCATCTCTCATTGTTTAAATAATTGTATTATACACTTCATCTGATATTATACTTTCTCATATTCTAATCCTTTCTTAGATTCTTTCACAATCTGATAATTTGAGCACTTGTGAGTGTATATCTGAATGTTCTCAGCCATACTTAATCAGTATACTCTTGATTTGAGTACATTCATGAGTTCAGAGCTTTCTAAGTGACTGAATTCCTTGTGCATGTGAGCTATTAAGTCATATCTAAATAAAGATTCTAGATAGGAAGCTTCTATGTATTCTAGATCACAGTAAAGCACAATGTCATTTTTTAATTTTCTCAGCTTGAAGTTCAGAAGTATCTCTTCTACTACTCTTATAAGACACTTATCATCTGACATCTTGTCATTCTTTAAGTAAGAGATTATAGTATTCACTCATTCTAATTTCTTGCATTCTCTCAGTGTGTTTAATGTGAATATTTCTTATACCTGATTCACAGAACTCTCATTTATGAAATTGAGTCTGTAACTGATTATATCAGGTATCACAGCATCTGATCTCTTTCAGTATTTGATATGAAGATTGTACACTTAAAACTCTGAGATTCAACATACTAAGCATTTGAAAGATTTTATCATCAATTATAGATAGATAAGGCTTTCATAATCTGTGATCATCATTGTTATATATCTGTTATTAATATATCTATCTCATAATATCAGTATGTGCTTAATCACTAGCAATTTCTTTTCATGCACTGAATAATTAAGCTCAATGTCTGATAGTTTTCTATCATTATACATTATCAGATGCAGCTTGTCATTCTTACTCATCTATAGAAGAGTATCTCTGATAGCTCATTCAGATATGTTCATCTCAATGTAGAAAGATTTATTACAATCTGATTAAATAAGCACTGAGAATGTTATTATACATTCTCTCAGTATGAGAAAAGTCTCTTCACATGCAGTATTTCAGATAATTGAATGAAACTTCTTCTTTCACAGATTTGTATCTGTTTCTCTTAAGAGATCTGAGAGTGATGTAGATATTCATGTAAAATTCTTGATGAATCTGCAGTAATATGAGATCAACTCAAGAAACTGTTGTACATGATATACATTTCTCAGTCACAGTTAATTCACTATAACATTCAATTTCTTCAGAATGAGATGTAGACAGTCATCACTCACTACATGTTCTATAAACTTCAACTCTTTCATTTCAAACATATACTTTGTTAGTTTAATATAGAGCTTATACTCTGTCAGAGTTGTAAGCACTTCATCAAGATGCTTCAGATGTTCATTATATGAGTTTGAAAAGACTAGAATGTTATCAAGATATATAAGATATGAGATTTCATTCTGTTTATAAAGAATTGTATTCATTATTATTTGAAAGATGACAGGCACATTTATCAGACTGAATAGCATTGCCAGGAATTCAAACTTCTCTTATTATATATTAAACACAGTTTGCAGAACTGACAGTTCATCTACACAGATCTGTCAGTATTCTGAGAGAAGATCAATCTTTAATAGATATCAGGCATTTTCAATCATATTCAACTGTTGTTGAATTCATGACAGTGAATATTCATTCTTGATCATAAGCTTATTAAGTGCTCAATAATTGATATATATCTGTCACTTCTCATCTGTCTTTTTCACAAATAGAACTGAAAAGCCTCATGTGCTTCATGAGAGTTATATAAGATTATATTCTAGAAGGTTGATGATCTGACACTTCTGTTCTTTGAGATGCATTTGTGACAGAGAGTACATATTCTGATTAACTGGTTTTGCATTCTCTGTGTTAATCTCATGTATGAATTCTCATTCTGGCAGCAATTCTGATGAAAGATCTGTTCAGAAGATCTTCTCATACTTCTTCAGAAGCTTCTTCATATGCTTATTCTTCTATATATTCTTTATCTTGATTTTCTCTACTTCTGAGTCCTGTATAACATACAGAATACTTTCAGATGAGATCTTGTGAATCATTCTCTTTGCTTATTAATATATAAGCAGATTTAACTCTTCTATATCAGAGATGTGAAATGTTCTTCTCATATCAGTTGATAGAATTGTATGAACTGCTTTCTTTCTATCAGTCAACTGCATATGATATGTACATCATTGAATCTGTGAATTGAATCTTTGAAATCAATTAAGTCTGAGAATAAGATTGTATTTCACATTCTGCAGCTCTTATACTTAAATATAGCAAGACTACTCTCTGAAGTGCAAGGGAACTCTTACTCTTGCAGATAATATCAAATATCAGTTATCAGATAATCTTATACATTGAGAATTCTTCACTCAGTGAATCTCTTTCAGTCTTCAGATCACATAATTATTAATATATTATATAGAAGCTTCTGCATCTGCTAATAGTTTTACAGTCATCTCTTGATTCTTATTCAAGTGCTTCTTATACATTAACATTTTAAGTCTCAAGACATTGAGATAAGTGTTCACTTCATTCTCACTCACATCTCAGTCAGAAGCCTACTTTCTCTTAGTGTTTGTATAATTTAGAGAGTTATCTAATACAGACATTTCTTTCACTTTGAAGACTTTTCATAGAATATCAGTGAATGTCTTCAAGCTCACTGATTCTGCTAGTTTTTTAACTCTCTTACTTCTCTTAACTGCGCATGCTGAGTGTAATCTTTTATATTATGATTTTAGCATTTACATTTGAAGCAAGCTTGATGCTCATAATATCAAGATTTTCACTCAGAGAATTTCTTTTTCAGAGAATTCAGTGCTTTAGTGATGATATTCAGATTTAGATTCATTGCATTCAGATGTGTGACTTATGTTATAGAAGTCTGATTATCTGTTCTTTACTGAGATATACTCAATTGCAGTATTTTCTGTTATAATTGACTCACTTGTTCCTGTATAATGAGAATATTATATACTTTCTTCACTGTGTCTGACTGTGAGATTAAGCATTTTCATTCTGCTCTTAAGTCAGATATAAGATCATGAATGAAGATCTGTAAACAGAAAGATGTTAAAAGCTTTTCATTTAATATAAGATAGTGTAAACTGAAGTGTATGAAGTATGATATAAGATTACTGACTTATCTACACTTAGTAAAGTATTTATAACACTTATCTTATATATTCACTTTCTCAAAGTTATGTAAGATTCATTTGAAAAACTCATTTCATGTTTATAAGAATGAATATCACTTCAGATATGTGAGATTCATCTTTTCATTAACTATTTATAATAACTTTGCTTTTTCATATATTATTATTATTATTATTCTTCAATTATAGATGTATGTAGTCAGAGACTATAACATCTATCTGAGAACTTTTAGTTCTCAGAGTTTTTCCTATATCTGTAAAGTTAACTATTATACATTCATCAATTTCAGATATATAAAATCAGAAAATTCCAGCTCAGAATACAAAAACTGTTTACAAATTGCAGTATTTTAACATCTTCTGATACTTTGAAATCATTTGATAATCCCATGACAAAGGAGAAGAGAATACAGTCTTAAAGATAGACATATTAAATAGATAGATAGAAAGAAATTGAAAGAAAAAGATAAAGTAAAGAGAGCTACAGAACAAGATCTCTGCAGTTTACATCTTAAGCTATGTACATATTTTAACACTCTATATAACTGACCACTATCTCTGTTCTCTCAGGCCTGCTTCAGAGATTATCATTTCTTCTAAAGGGCCGCCGCTCAGCTAGCTCCTGTAACTAGCTTACTCATAAGTGAGATCCTCACTAAGAATAACATCAGAGCTACTCAATTCTAGTTAAGTCTCTAATCTTCCGGCTGCCAATCTCAGCATTCCAGCCTATCAATTGGCCATCACAGTCTTGCTTGCACTAACCACCTATTAAGGGCGCCTAGGCCTCATCTCACCTAGGTCCTTGCTAGGCCCAGGGTGTCCTAATCAGATAGTTTTTAAATCTCATTCCCCAGAAGTGAGTGCCTAGAGTGAGAGAGATGAGGCCTGGCCAGTTAAGCTTGATGATGATTCACTATCCTGCGGGCACTCTAGACCTCAATCACTCTAGTACTGATCTAACTTGAAGCGCCCGGGGGGCTGTTAATCCTAAGATCAGTGAGAATTAGCGCCCGGGAACCCCCGGGATGGACATCTTAAGCTTGATGATGATTTGCTATAGTGCACCTGGGGGCCCCCGGTACTGTTTTATAACTTAACAGTGGAAGCTGTGGTTAAGATGGCTCTCACAGGGTTTGAACCTGCCCCCTCTTGGCATTCATTCCCCGGGGGGAAGGCCGCTAATTGGGGCTCCATGGTAGCGTAGTTAACCACTACGCCACCGGGCCTGCTTTTTCATATAGAAACATAGCAGATTTTAAGACTTGTTGAAATTTCATTGACTATCTGTCTGTGAGTTCACATTTGATCTGATAATATAATTGTATCTGACTTAGTTAGCTGATTACAGCATTATTTTTTCAGTTGCTATTAAAGCTTGATAGCTTCAGCAGATCTCTTAGCTTGATATATTTCATACTCAGATTCTCATTCTGCATAGTAATCTTCAGTGATGTGTATACTTCTGAAGAGATTGTAAATAATTGTGATAAAATCTTCAGATTTAGTATAGTTATCTATCTATATAAATATTTAATCTCTCACTGCAGGTTTAAGATCTGGTTTTCTCTATTCTTATTAATAGTGATAATTGCATCAGTGAAGCTCTTCATAGTAAATACTTAATCTATAGTGAATATTAATTATTATTTAACTTCTGTCTTAATCTGTCACTGCATACACAAGATCTTGATCTCATTTAGAATTCTTGTACATGTACAGAGCTTTCATTTCAGTTCAGCAATTTCAGCTGTTTTTCTTACTGCTTTGAGTAAACTCTCTGAGAGGTTCTGCATATCTTTCAGTTCAGATAGTAGAGAAGAATGTTATTTGTATTAGCTAGAGAAGGTATTCATTTCAGTAGTTTTTCATTGATTGTATAATATCTATTGTTATATCACTGTATCATTATATTACTATATTATTATATGATTTCTGTTATTATTATATAACTTCAGTGATAGCTATCTCTCTCTTTTATTTCTTTAAGTGAAGAGTAGTCTTCTTTGAATCTGATTCACTGCTCTCATTTCTTTTCTCACATCTTATCTGTTCACATACATAGCATTCATCTGAGTGTGAAGTTTTTTTCTCAATAAGTGAAGTAGTATCAATCAGATGCTTTTTCACTCATCACTCTTTATACACTATCTTTTAAGACATTCTAGAATCACACTGACATGATAACTATGAATTACTTTATAGACAGAATTATCACATTCTGAAGAAGCCTGTGCTTCTCACCAGTTTTTAGACATACTATTAGATGTGATTCAAAGGTTGCTTGAGTCAGTGTATGATTACAGGTGTACACCGGCTTCTTATATATTATACACTAAATTAATTAGTGGCCGCTATAGCCCTCTTACATTTGTAAGCAAGTTCAGAAGCGGCCGTGTTATTATCCGACGGTCGCACGTTCTTCCGAATCACACCGACAGTCGTATGTTCTTCCGAACCACATCAAAAAGCATTACTTTTTAAAAAATTAAAAATAGTCTAAAAAAAACCTTAAAATATCTAAAAATAGTAACTTTATGTCAAGAATGAGACTAAATGAAACCAAATGAAACTACTTTCTCATTTTTTTCAAGTCATGGTTTCATTTTAAGATCTGATATATAGTCACTTTACATGTTTTTTTGATAGCTTGTCCCAGCGGGATTCACGCCAAGAAATGTATGAGACCAGATCAAATGAGACTAAACATGAAATTCATAGTCTTAGCAGCCAGTCTAGCAGACACTGAAGCTGCATTTACACAGATAAAGAAGATATTCATTAATACCTCTCTGCTGATAATATTTAATTCTGATCATAAGACAGTTATTGAAGCTGATTTCTCTGACTACATGACAGAAGAAGTAATATTGTAATATAATGATAAAGATGTTTTACAATCATATATCTTTATATCTTAGAAACTGAGTCACACTGAATACAATTATAAGATCTATGATAAGAAACTTCTCATAATTATACACTGTTTAGAAGAATGAAACTCTGAACTCTGAAGTATCTTTAAATTTAAGATAGTCATAGATTATAAGAATCTTAAATACTTTACAACTATCAGTAAACTCACTAAATAACAGATATAATAATCTGAGTTCTTAAGCTGCTTTTATTTTATAATACACTACTGTTCTGACAGTCAGAACTTAATAACAGATGCCCTCTCATAATGAGAGTAAGATATATTATTCAATGTAACAGATACTCACTAAATGAACTGAGAGCACTGACTCTTGAATCTGAAGATACTAGTTAATCAAGATAAAACAGCTCACAGCACTATACATACTTCTCTAATTAGAACTATCACTGATATCTCAACTTCTTCTAAATCTACATTAGATGAGCTATGATATATAGCAGCTTAAACTGATGAACTTCTTCAAGAACTCATAATTATGTATAAGAATTGACATCTCAGAATATTCAATTGATAATAATAACACTTTACAATTCTGTGAATAACACTGAGTCTCTCACTTCAAACCCTTACATATCTGAATAATGCAAGAGATACATAATTCATATATAACTGATTATTCAGACTGTGAATAACTGTATAGAATAATCTTCTGAGAGTTCTATTAATCTGAGATATTAAACAGTATCAGATACTTTATCTGAAACTATAATCACTGTTCTTCTATTATCTTATGAAAGAACTGTAGAAAAGATCTACTGAAATCACTTAATATTTCTGATAGAATCTGATAAGATGTAGTAATTAACTTCACTATTAATCTATCTAAGAGTAAGAGTTGTAGAAACATTCTGATCATCATTGACTAACTAAGTAAAGATATAATATTGAAATCTTATAATAAGATGAATACTGAATAAGTCACTGAAGTCTTCTTACAGAGTTCATTCTATTAGATATATAAGTTACTGAGATTAATAGTATCAGATCAGAGCTGTTAATTTGTAAGTACTCTCTAAATAAGAATCTGTTAAGTTCTTAAGATTATACACTGTCTATTAACTATCTATCACTCTGAGACTGATAATGCATTAGAATGAATAATTCAGACTGTAAAGAACTATCTTTATAAGTTCTGTAATTACTTATAAGATAATTGACATAATCTTCTTCTACATACAGAGATTACTATCAATGACTGAGATACTGTCTTATCAGATGTAAGCTCATTCTTTCATACACACAGTTATTATATGAAAGTGTTAAATCTTCTAGAGATTACACAGTTTACACTGAACCTCTGTAATCTGATTCAGATTACTGATAATATAGTAATAAAGCTCTGAGATACTCATGACTGAGCAGAAGCCTTCATAACAGTCATGAAACAAGATCAAGAGAATCAAATCAATATTCACTGAGATTCTGCTAAGCAGTATAAGATAGAAGACTTAGTGTGATTGAATCTTAAGAATATACAGATTACATGTTTATCTTATACACTGAACTATCATCATGTCAAGTATAATGTAATAGAAGTTCTAGATAGTTATAACTATTATCTTAACATATCATCAGAAATTCATGATGTCTTTCACATAAGCTTACTCTGCTACACTGTCACTGACCTGTTCTCTTCTCAACTAACTTTCAACTGACAGCTGCCAGAGATCATAGAAGAAGATAATGAGCTTGAGTGAGAGATTAAAGATATTCTTGATCAGAGATCACAGCTGCAGTCAATAATATCTTGTGAAATGAGTCAGCTATAATTAATCAATCTGAACTCTGAGTTTCATGTTATCTGAAACAGTAGCTCTTGACTGATGAGAACTGCTTCTGAAAGAGAGGAACTAATGTGATGGGCTGCACCTGATCAATTATATAGACTATTTCATACACTTCATAGATTTCTACTGCCTCATTCTCAATCACCAATCCTCAGCTGCTACAAATGTGTATGTTTCAATTACTGATCCTCAGCTGCTATGAACATGTGTATATTCTTCCATCTTGAAGCTTCATCATGTACATCATCACATACACATATAAATATTCACTTCAATCATCAATTCTCACACTTTCTCTTTCTTTCCTTCTCTAATGTTTTTCTCTTTGTTATATAAGACCTATATATATTATACCGATCTATTCGGCGTAGGCTTCTTACATAAGTGATATTTCTTTCTTACATGCACGGATCCATGGCCAAGTCAAGCCACTGCTCAGCATGCGGCGGCATCCGCACCCTAGCCACTAAGGTTACCAATCGGCTCAAAGTCCGTGTCCGTCCACGCAGCTATTTGAGATCAATAATAATGACTACGGAGTACATGCAGTTCTTCAAGTCTGTGCGGAGGCACCTATGACGCCACTTTCACCCCATAAAATCAACTCAGCGTACGGATGTGGCTCATACACTTTGCGGTTTCATGAGTCAGTGTCCACGGTCAGGTTGCTAGACAATTCTCGAATCCCGCGCCGCTTTGCGGGCACGCTTGCGTATTTATTCAATTTCAGTGTTTCCACTAACTTGGACGCCCTGCAATTAGCGGACATGGAGTCTGAGATCACAAAGTTGTTGTTCCCGATCAAGCAAGGATTGAACGCTTTGTAAACTCATTCGTCAACCTCGGAGTCGTCCTCGGAGCAAACATATGCGCGCTAGGCCCCATCCTGACCCTTTTCATCCAGGCAGCTTTTTCATTGTTATATACAGTACCGTCCACCTGCACGTTTCTGGTTGCATCGTTAGCTTCGTAGGAGTTTCTCTACAAATCCCAACGATCCTTGACCACTCACAATCTAGTGTGGCCCTATTGCTCTTGCTAATACTAGGATAGGAAACTTGGGGGGACTCAATGAGGTCAATACGTAACGTGGGCGTGAAATACATCAACCTCAAATGTCAGACCCGACTCCATTACATCTTCAAACTTGAAATTTAGGTCAGATAAAACTTGGTCAGACACCCAGCTGCTCTAAATAATCTATTGCAAGGATACGGAAAGGAAACAGTAGCTAGGTTACCAGTCAACCCAGATGAAACTCTAACCTGCTCCACAAAATGGAATTGAACAATTCTGACAGATGATCAAGCAATTTGATCCACAGCCGCTTTGTCCAGCAGAGCCTCGAGTCATTCGGTTGTGATCTCCTCGACACCACAGTAGGCTCTTGCAGGACAACAATACACTCCCCAAAAAGGATCTACACGAAATCTGGGTTCAGCTGCTGCATGCGGCATGCAGTCGTCCTGAAAATGTTCAAGGTGGGACGTGCCGTTACTTTCCCAGTCCTTAAGACGGGTATAATGGCCGGGTCAGTCGTTCGTTGACGTTTCCCTGGACGAAAGTTGCGTTATCGCTTTCCACGGCAAGGCCTTGATTACCCACTCCGATCAAAAGATTGCATGATTAAGTTTGGTATATATAACGTAGCGCTCCCGCACACGCTTGATAAGGGGGTGTAACATCTGCAGATATGGTGACATGTACAGGCGCCTAATCGATGCCATTCAAGCAACCGAGCCGACGACTGCAGCGTGCGTTCCGTAAGACGGTCACACAGAACACCTACATTTGTGAACGGTGCTGGATAATGATGGCCCAGTGGACGAAATACCTCCGAGGCAAGCTTTTTTGATATCAGGTGACCATTTGAGTCTTATTTTTCACAGGTCGTGAAAATAGGCTCCCCAGGTCTTTATGCCGTTGTCAGCCATATATCCAAGGCCGGAACAATCGCCTGTCGCGGACAAAGAGCCATGGCCATACAAGTTGTGTCCCTCGGTCAAGTCTTATTGCACATGAAATAGCCAAGTGTTCAAATAGGTCGGCCCGTTTATGCTGGACCTGAGGAATGTTGAAGTTGCGATTTGTGGCGTAACTGATGACTGGGAGCGAGCGCTGTCATGGTTGAAATTCGAGTACCACTGAGAGCATCCATGACGGCGAATGGCAATGATCCTGCCGTGATTATTCCTGAGAGGTTTCGTTGCTATGATACAAGTTCAGCTATTGAGTGACATAATGGTAAGACCACCGTTCTTCGGCCAAGTTGGAGAGAAATGATCTGTTCATTTGAATACAGGATTTGCTGTAGAGCGTCTGCCTTACCTCGCGACTGTGAAACATCCGTAGCCAGGCCATATTGCTCAAGCGCAACCTCATCGAGATCGACGTGCCGCGCGTCATCCATGCCTTTCACACATTCCACCTGTGCCTCGATAGCACAAAGCGCGCTTGACCTAAAGTCCGATGATAGGGTTGAACAGATGGAGGCGGTGACGTGCATTAAATGCTTTGGTAATGTTGACGGAATCCAGAAATCTGCGCCCAAATTCCCTAGCAAGTCCACACGAAGTTGGGAGTGACAGAAGGGATAGGAAAAGTCGATACGTAATCCTTCCTAGACTCATCATCTCTATCGATCATCGGCATTTTAGGAACCATCAAGCGAAAATGGAATTCCTCGCCCCTTTCTACTATGTACGTCTCTGCGTTCAGGTATCTCTCAGATGTGCGGCAAGCGAAAACGACCAAATCTTATGCCTTATTTTAAGAATACAAAATGGACAAATGTGTGTGTTAAATCAATGCGGCCGCAGAGGCTGAGTGAGTCGGCGAATCAGCCGAGGCAATGGCGAGATCTGATGGGCAAAGTGCCACGTACAGCTGCATCGCCGCAGGTGTCCGCCCAAGGTTGAATCCTGATATCCCGCGATGTTCACTTCTATGGCGGTTACGGTCAGCCCCTGCGGACATTCATACCCTGAAAGGAGTTCCCGCGATGCAACTTGCGATCATAGCCTGCATCAACTGGTTTCATTACCTCCATAAAGTACCTCGCATACACCACCAACGGGTATGTCCATCACTGCATCTGTTCCCTCATTCCAGATGTATTTCCATTCCAGCTTTCTTTTCTGGGGACCCATTATTTGTGCTGTGGCAGCATTGGGATTCATCTTCTCAGATCCACCAGGGCGTCTTCTGCCCTTGCTATCAATGACTGCAATATTTGCTACTTCATCCACGATATTTTCGATGCTACTCATCGGCAGTGTAAGATATCCAGTATTATAGGCGGATAATGCAACATAAATATAGATGATTGTCACTATGAGGAAACTTGGGATCGCAAGAGACCACCAGCGATTTGGGTAGTAGTAAATCCCCAGTTGGTGAAGGAAAGGTGAGGGAAGGTATGACCACAAAAGATATATCACTATCAGCAAGGTATATCAGCGATTGCACCAGAGATGGAGATGGGGAAGAAGCATACAGAAAGCGAGTGACGAAGCAAGATAGAGCACAAATCCATAGTACTCATACGTTGGCACCTTAGGGCTTGCACGTGGCACGGTAATTGCAGTACGCGCAGAACGCGCCACAGCGGCTTCCATGTCATTTAGGTTCTCAACATCGGAGCTGTCCGGTGTGGTGGGTCGCGATGTTGTTGTAGAAAATGATGGCCGGAGGAGAGACGTTAATGAGGGCGATGGAGGCAGCGGCGTAGGGGGGCGGTTGTAGAATGGAGGCGCAAATGCATTGGGAAGTGAAGTATTGGACAGGAATGCAGATGGCCCCATCACATTCTCACCGTTGGCTGTCGCGCGCTCGTGTAAGTCCTCGTCGCTAGAGGTAGAAACAGACGATGAGTGTCTCTCTGAGTAGTGCGACTGAAAATCTGCCTCATCTTCCATCTCGCTATCCCCATCATCGTCACCACCGACATCGTGATCACCGTCATCATCATCATCATCATCGGCCAGGCCTCTAGGTGTAAAATCTTCATCTACATATTCTTTCTCGTGATATCTGTCAGACGAGTCGAAAGGCATTTTCGTGTGTCTGTTGAGCGACCTAACGAGCGGGGTGTGGATTTTTACTCTCAGGCCAGTATGGTATCACGTTCGGGTAAGGGGCCCGCATGAGAGAATTGTTGCGAGTCCCAGGAAGCTTGGATGCCACTCCGTTTTGTCTCCGCTCCTCCGTGGTGTTCCTCCAGTTGGTTTCTTGGAGTGAGTTTGTCAAGATGCGCGAACCAAAACCCCCCTTACACGCATTATGTAAGCCGTCGCATGCGTTAAATATTTAACCCGTTTCAGGAAGCAGAAAACTTGACTATAATGTTAGAGCCGTGTCACTAGTGGATACCAGAGTAGAACTGCAGCTATACAACAGGTTGTGATATTACTGATTCTTGAGTAGGAGAACTAGCTATGGAAGGAGAGCAGGGAATATAAGGTGCCACAGCCTGTGTGAGTCACATGATGACCATATGATGGTACTCTAAGCCCTAGTAGTCTTACACTCTGTCTCTTCATCTCTCTCACCTCTCTAGAGACAGTGAGATGAATATAATATATATTAAAATATATGATAACATAGACAGTATGCATGAAATAAGAAATATATAAAGTAATAATAAAACACACTCTGCTCTGAGTGAAAGAAGAAGAAAAAAAAAAACTTGAATGAGATTAATAGAACACAGTCTGTCTTGAGTCTTGACTTAATTGACAGAATAGACTCTGTCTCAGTCACTGAACTAGCAGAACTAGACTGACCGTGTGACTGTGTCTGAGACAAGGACTAGATTTTTTAATAGTCTTATTATCAATTTAACTGATCTTATTACATGATTTGAACATTAAATAGTAGTTTCATACTATCTCAGTGAGACTTACTGTCTACTCTTATTATATTTTTTAAATGAGATCATGATTTTCACTTCTCAATTTAAATTATTTTTATTACTTTAAATGACTTTAAATCTTATTTAAGTATTACTAAAAAGCATTACTTTTTAAAAAATTAAAAATAGTTTAAAAAAACCTTAAAATGTCTAAAAATAGTAACTTTATATCAAGAATGAGACTAAATGAGATTAAATGAAATTACTTTCTTATTTTTTTCAAGTCATGATTTCATTTTAAGATCTAATATATAGTCATTTTATATGTTTTTTTAATGACTAGTCTCAGCAAAATTCATATTAAGAAATGTATGAGATCAGATTAAATAAGATTAAATATGAAATTCTTGATTTCAGCAGCTAGTCTAAGCAGAACACACTCTGTTCTAAATGTTATAAAAAGTAGTGAGACATGCTCTGACTCTACTTTATTTATATATATAGTGAGATATACTTTACTCTATAAGAAATGAAAGAGTCTATTGAAGATTATCAGTACTGTTATAATTCAAAGATTGCTGAAGCCAGCGGATAATTACAGCCGTATGCCGGCTTTTTATATACATTATATACATTATACTAAATTAATTAGTGGCTGTTATGACCTCTTTACATTCATAAGCATGTTCAGAAGTGACTGTGTTATTATTCAGTAGTTATACATTCTTCTGAATCACATTCTCTCTCATCAGATTCAGTCACACTTATGTAACTATAATATAAGTTCTAGCTTCATATTAATTAACATACTGCTAGTGTTTATAATTGTATAGTCTATTTCTGATCTAGCTAGTATTCTTCTTATATTCTCATAAAGAAATTTTTACTATATTATATTACTCATTTACTAACTTTTTTCATTCTTCAATTATCTTCTTTATTATTGTTATTATTGAATATTACTATTTTATTTAAGATTTCTACTTCTTCTTCTGTTTAACATCTTCTATTTATTTATCTATTACATTTTATATATTTCTGGCAATGACTCTCTATTCTCATAACAAGTATTATTATAGTACTCCTATCAGACAGTTTATTAATAGTAAGTGTAATATATTATGAAATATAATTAGAACTTATTTATCTTCTAATAATTATCAGAAGATACTATTATAAATAACATGTTTTCTTTATTTTCTTATACACTCTTAACTATTTTTCTTCTTATTAGACTTTTAATTGTATTTTCTAATATAATTTTGCATAGACACAGATGCTGATATATTTATTTTTATTTATATGAAATCTTCATATATTGACAGATTTATATTTATCAATAATAGTGAACATCTCAATATTAAATCATTAATTAAGAACTTGAAGAATATGATAATGAAAAAATTACTTATACTATATATAACTGAGTCTCTTATATCTCTCTCTATCTCTTTTATCACTGTTTCTCTCTCTGTTACTTTCTCTTAATCTTCTACACTTGTCTCTGTTTTTAGTTCTCTCACTGCTAGACTGACCGTGTGACCGTGTCTAGACTAGTTATCAGAACTATGAATTTCACATTTGATTTTATTTAATCTAATCTTATACATTTCTTGATGTGAATTCTGCTGAGACTAGTTATTAAAAAAACATGCAAAGTGACTATATATCAGATCTTAAAATGAAATCATGACTTGAAAAAAATAAGAAAGTGATCTCATTTGATCTCATTTAGTCTCATTCTTAGTATAAAGTTACTATTTTTAGACATCTTAAGATTTTTATTAGAATATTTTTAATTTTTTAAAAAGTAACACTTTTTGATAACACTTAAATGAGATTTAAAGTCATTTAAATCAATAAAAATAATTTAAATTAAGAAGTGAAAATCATAGTCTCATTTGAAAAATATAATAAGAGTAAACAGTAAGTTGCACTGAAATAGTATGAGACTACTATATAATGTTAAAACTGTGTAATGAGATCAGTTGAATTGATAATAAGACTATTAAAAAATCTGATTCTGATCTTAGATATAGTCGCATAGTCAGTCTAACTGTGTCTGAGATCAGAATCAGAATATTTAATAGTCTTATTATTAATTTAACTGATCTCATTACACAGTTTTAAGATTATATAGTAGTTTTATACTGTCTCAGTGAGACTTACTGTCTACTCTTATTACATTTTTCAAATAGAACTATAATTTTCACTTCTCAATTTAAATTATTTTTATTGCTTTAAATAACTTTAAATCTCATTTGAGCATTATTAAAAAGCATTACTGTCTCAGTGACTGAATGGTTAATGCAGCCACCTGATAGCACCTTGATGTGGGAAATCAAGGTGTGTGAGTTCAAAACCCGCAGGAGATACATTAAATCCAGAACTCAAGCACCTCAGGTTTCTGTAAGAAATCCCGCTCCTCGCGGATCCTTTACCTCTATTCCTATCTCTCATGTAATCAATAGGGCTAGCGGCCCTTGGCTACACACAACTATATAGACTGAAGTTCATGAATACTATTCATAACTCAGCTTGAATGCTATTATATTTTTGATCTCTACATTTTATCTTTCTACTGTGAATACTTCTAGTAGTTAACAGTACATATCATGCTAAGCTGCAAACACCTGAATAATCACCTGCAAGCACTTATTCTTATATTTCAAGCTCAGTCAGTCAGTAACCACTCATTATGACTGAAAGAACTAGAAACTCACATGCTTCAATCCCTGTGAACTCTACTGCAGGCACTCAGAAGCAGTCACTCAAATCATGAATAACTTCTGTAGAAGAAGTCTCAGAGAACTTATCAATCACTCGCGGGACATCATTCTCTGCATCTGTAGACTGACCGTGTGACCGTGTCTGAGACCAGAACTAGATTTTTTGATAGTTTCATTATCAATTCAACTGATTCCATTACATGGTTTTAATATTAGATAGTAGTCTCATACTGTTTCAGTGAGACTTACTGTCTACTCTTGTCACATTTTTCAAATGAGATCATGATTTCCACTTCTCAATTTAAATTATTTTTATTGCTTTAAATGACTTTAAATCTCATTTGAGTGTTACCAAAAAGTGTTACTTTTTAAAAAATTAAAAATAGTCTAAAAAAAACCTTAAAATGTCTAAAAATAGTAACTTTATGCCAAGAATGAAACTAAATAAGATCAAATGAGATCACTTTCTCATTTTTTTCAAGTCATGGTTTCATTTTAAGATCTGATATATAGTCACTTTACATGTTTTTTTAATAGCCAGTCCCAGCGGGATTCATGCCAAGAAATGTATGAGATCAGATTAAATGAGATCAAACATGAAATTCATGATCCCGGCGGCCAGTCTATGCATCTGTGACAGGGGAACTCTTCAAACTCACAAATGAATCAATCTCAGTGAAGAACATTCTCAAGCACCTCTCACAGAACCAAGCTATTTTTCTACAAGAAATGCTTACTGTCTGTAAACACTCTCAAACTGAGTCTCTAGACATGATCTTCAGAGACATCTGTGAACTGAAAGGAAACTTTCTTAAGCTGTGACCACTTAAGGTCACTTATCAAATCACAATCTATAAAAGCTTTTGCAAGTTTGCATTTGAAATTGACTCACAAGCTCAGCTGTGTGACATGAAAGATGAAGAAGCTATTATCTACATAATGACAGATCTCTATTACACTGAAGTCAAGAACTGACTGAATCATCTAAAGAATGATTATGAAAGATCTCACTGATCTGTTCTTAAGACTTATTTAGAGAATAAGTTGAAAGACTTTGTAAGTCAGACAGAGAACATCTGAGCTGTGATTATCAATATTAGAAAAAGAGATGAGAAATCTGATGAAGACTACTCACAGTACTTCATAGAATTATGATATAAATTAAGATCTGTGAAAACAGGGCTCTGAAATAAGACCTGAATAATGATATTTATAAAGAGACTGAATAAAGACATGCAGAACAAGCTCATTGAGTAAGACTCTAAGTTCTTAACTCTGAAGAAACTGATGACTCTCATTCACTGCTTGCAGATCACTGTGAGAGTCACAGACCTGTGAAGAGTAAATCATCAACTGACTCTGTGAGAATCAGAAAAACAGAGAACAGGTTTATCAGAAAAAGATAACAAGACACAGAGAGATTTATATCTGACTGCTGAGTAGAGAGAAAGAGCTTCATAAGCTTCTATAAACAGAGTATATAACAGAGAGATTAAGAAAAAGAGACTCTGCTTTATCTGTTCTAAATCAGAACATCTTCACACAAAACTGTCTGAATAAATTAAAATAGAAATTTGAGAAGTTATGAACAGAGTCAGTAACAGCCTTCTTAAGAGTCTTAAAGCTGACATCTGAATCTGTTACTCTCTCAATGAAAATACTTACTTATGAAAAGAAATCACACTGTGATACTGCTGCTCTGCAAGTATGAAAAGCATTGATAAACTCAGAATCTCAGATCACTGTAGTGTCTCTAAAGCTTATGAAGTGAATAAGCTGAATGATGAAAACTGAGAATCTGCTCTTATAATAAGCAGAGTATGAGAACTCAGATCTGAGAGCTGAGAGACTTATAAGAGTCATCTTTGAATTACAAGATCTCTCTGAAATCTGAAGAAGATTTACAGAAACTGTAATCATTATAAACATTACAGATGACATGTACTTAAGACTTGTATGACTTCAAAGACATAATTTATACATAGCTATTCATAAGTCAGGTTTATACTTCTGATCAGTGTTGACAGACTCACTCACAGAGATAGAATCAGTTAATGCTGCAGAGTTAATTAGAGAAGACAAGCTCATCTATATAATGACTTTGTAAGTGTCTGAGAATCTTATGATCATAAAAACTGAGCTTCAGATATCAGAGAAATATCAAGATCTCACAGAGATGTTTAACTTAGTAAAGACAGCTGAGCTTTCATCTCACTGTGAGAAGAATCTGATAATAGATTTGATAGAAGAGTAGAAACCCTGCTGAGAACTAATCTATAAGCTCTTTCATCATGAGACAGAGGTCTTGTAAGCCTATGTAAAGAAGAATCTGAAGAATGACTTTATTCAATCTTCACAGATCTTCATGAAAGCCTCTGTGATATTTATGAAGAAGAAGAATGAAGATCTCAGATTATGTGTAAACTATTATAATCTGAACTTCAAGATAATAAAGAGCTGCTACTTTCTATCTCTGATTAAGAATGTGATTAACTGTCTTATAAGAGCTGTTATATTCATATAATTAAATATAATCAATGTATATACACAGCTGTAAATACAGTCTGAGAATAAATAAAAGACTGTCTTTAGAACTGCACTGAGATTATTTAAATATCTAGTAATATCTTTTAATCTGACTAATGTCTCTACAGCATTTCAGTCTTTTATTAATAAAACACTTTATATATATCTGAATGTCTTTGTGATAATATATCTGAATGATATGATGATATACTTTATAAAGAAGAAAGAACACACTGAGCATGTACAAAGTGTGTTGAAGATCTTAGATAAGACAGAACTGTATATTAAGCTTATAAAGTACAACTTCAGTATCTATCAGATTAATTTTCTAGAATATATAATTATCACAGATTATATTCAGATAAAATCTTCATGAATTGAGACTATTCTATCATAATCAGAGTTAACTAGTATTCATGAGATTCAGATCTTTCTGAGCTTTGTGAATTTCTATAGATGATTTATCTTTGTATTCATAAGAATCTTCTTAATTCTTACAGATATACTGAAGAATGAAAATAAGAAGAAGTCATTCTGTGAACAGAGAATAAAAAGATTATTAAGAAGAAAGAACTGTGAGAACTTTCTTATCTCAGAAGCTCACAGAGTCTTTGCAAGATTGAAACAGATATTTATAAATACAGTGATACTATTTCACTTTAATCTCTTACTCTTAATCAGATTGAAGACAGATATCTTCTTCTTTACAATTTCAGAAATAGTCTTATAACTACAGTTAAATGAGAACTGAGTTTCAGTGATCTTTTTCTTATGAAAGATACAACCTGCAGAGATCAACTATAATATTCATGATTAGAAGCTTCTTATAATAGTGAAATTCTTTCATCACTGATATCACTACTTTAAGAGTCTTATGACAGTGATTACTGTTAGAACTGATCATAATAGCTTATAACAGTTTACTTTAATTAAGAAATTCTCACAGTAGCAGATTCACTGAGCTCAGAGACTGAGTGAGTTCTGATTCAAGATAGAATATATCAAGAGAACTAAGAACTCAGTAAATAGACTCTCTCACAGATTAGACTATATTAAGAAGATCAGAGTAATAGACATAGAGAGACTAGAGAAGACAGAAAAGCTTTACAGAATGCTCAGACTGAGTGTTGTAAAGAGATTGACTGAAGAGTCTCTCAATTCCTTATAAGAGAAGAGAGAGAAGAGAGAGAAGAAGTCTGTACAACTACTCTCTATAACACTGAGAGTTAACACTCTGAGAATCTCTATGAGAATTCTTGAAGAGAGTATCTATAATCTGAAGAGTTTACAGACTTTGAGAAGTGCTGCAGAAGATCTGATATAAGAAGAAACAGAGTATAAGTCTTTATAAGATCTTCTATTCAGATTGTCTGAACTGTAACTGAAGAATGAATATACTCAGTATATTCAGAAACTGCTTATAACAGGGATTAATCCTGCAGAAATAAAGAATTGAAGAGACTTAAATAATCTCTTATAAAGAGAGAACTGAATTTATATACCTGTAAATAAGTTTCTATATATAGAACTCATTAAAAGATATTATAACTCTTCTCTAGTGAGTCATTTTATAAACACTAGAACTTATGAGTTGTTTACAAGAAAATACTTCTGACTGAAGATATAAGAACTTATAAAGAAGATAGTGAATTCTTATACTATTTATTAGAATTCATGAATAGTACAGTTCAGATTATATAAAGAATTTACTTCTCTACTCATCTTACAGAAACCTTGAGAACAGCTAGAAATGAATGTTCTTATAAGTCTCTCTGAAAGTAAGAATATATATAATACCTGTTTTGACAGTGTGCTGATGATAGTGAATCACTTTATCAAGATAACATACTTTATACTCACTTATAAGAACTTGAAGTCAAAGAATTTAGCTTATATCTTTATCTGTGATATAATTCAGTTGTATGAATTATCTGTCAATATTGTCTCAGATAGAGAATTAATCTTTATAAAAGAGTTCTAATCTGATCTAATAACTATACTGAAGATCTTGTAAGATCTAAGTACAGCTTTTCATCAATAGACAGATGATCAGATAGAATATCTGATAAGTATATTAAAATAGTATCTACAGTGCTTTGTCAATTATAATCAGAATGACTGAGTGCATTGATTATCACTCACAGAGTTTATATACAATAACTTAAAACATGTCAGCACAGATAAAACTCTCTTTGAGATGCTCACTGAGACTTATCTACAGATAATCTTGATAAACCTGTGAGAGTATACTATAGAGTGTGATAATACTCATGAATGAGCTGAGAGAATTCAGAAGATCTGAGAGAAAGTCTGTAAATTCTTAAGAAAGACTTAAGAGTATCAGAAGAGATACTATGACTTCAAGTATATTATAAAAAGTTTCAAGAAAGATGATAGAGTCTGACTGAGTCTAGAAAATATCATTATATAAAGATCTAGTAAGAAGCTGAATCTCTTACAGATAGAGTCTTATAAGATTATAAAGAAAGTTAGTTTACAGTTCTATAGATTAAAACTGTTATCTGAGTTACAGATATATAATATTTTTCATATCTCTTTGCACTGCAAATATAAGAAATTCTTAGAAGAGAATTCTGTGACTCATCACTCTGTCTATAAAGTACTAGAGAGTGAAAGAGAATATCAGATTAAAGAGATTATTAACTCAGAGAAGTGAGATTATAAGCTCTGATTCAAGATTCAGTAATAAGAATATCCTAATAAGATAAATAAGTTCACTTAAGAATTATCTGAGTAGATAAGACATCTACAGAAGCTGAGACATAACTTTTATACTGTGAATTCTGATAAGTCAGAATAATATAATCTTTGCTAAGAATCTGATTATGATAAAGATATTAATACTATTATTTATGAGTTCTAGTCTATAAGATAATAAGTTTCTACTAGAATGAACAGTCTGCAGTGTATATAAGAGAAGAAGAAATCATACTCTCATTAAAGCTAAAAAATAAGAAATAAAAACAGGGCTGTAAACACAATTTAGAGACTAATAAAGAAAAAATAAAGAAAATTCAAACTCATATTCTTAACATTTATAACACTCAATTCTCTCACAACTATTAATTTTCTTCTTTATTTATTATTATTATTCTTCAATTATAGATGTATGCAGTCAGAGACTATGACATCTACCTGAGAACTTTAGTTCTCAGGGTTTTTTCTATGTCTGTAAAGTTAACTATTGTACATTCATCAATTTCAGATATATAAAATCAGAAAATTCCAGCTCAGAATACAAAAACTGTTTACAAATTGCAGTGTTTTAACATCTTTTGATACTTTGAAACCATTTGACAATATCATGACAAAAGAAAAGAGAGAAAGAACACAGTCTCAAAGATAGACACATTAAATAGATAGATAGAAAGAAATTGAAAGAAAAAGATACAGAAAAAGATAAAGTAAAGAGAGACTATAACAAAACAAATTATTAAAAGAGAGTGTATAGCTGTTTTAACAGACTATATCTGATTGATTTCCTCCTCTTCATATTCAGATAATTCTGAATTTAGCCATTTTCTTATAGCTGCTTGAGTTTCTGATAGAAAGTCTATTAAGTATTTAATTCCTGTCTCAGTTGAGAATAAGAATCTCATATTTAATTGATTTAGATCATACTTCTCTTTCAATCTGGCTCTGAGACTATTGTATAATGCACAGTGTATTATAATATGCTCAGAATTCTCATTTGTATTGCAGAATGAGCATTCTATTGAGTCAAATCTATCATCAAATCTTTGTATATAAGATTTGAAATAGCCATGTCCTAGTTTCAGCTGTATTATAGATGAGAATATTTTCTTTTTACATTTAATTGAACAAGATTTCCACTTGGGTTTTGTTTCAAATCTTGAATAATGTATACTCTTCTTTTGTTTCTGCCAGCTTTCATTTCACTTGTCTAAACAAGATTCTTTTATTTTTCTCTTTATAAAAGACCAGGATACAATTTTTTGAATAGATCTGCTTAATTCTGCACTCTTTTTTGCAGCTGAATCAGCCAATTCATTGCCATGAATATTCATATGAGCAGGAACCCAGTGCAGATGAATTCTCAGCTTTGATATTCTTCTCTTTTGAATTTTTAAAACAGAGTTTAAGATCAGTTCAAGATTCATTTGATCATTATGAATCTGACTATTTCTAAGTCTTTTTAAAGCAGCTTGACTATCAGAGAATATTCATACCTCTTTCAAACAATTTCCTCTTTTATGAGATTTTATTTCAATGAGTTTGAAAGCTTTCACTATTGTAAATAGTTCAGCATCAAAGACTTCACATTCAGAGCCTAGATTTCAGAAATCTGAGATAAAATTAATATTATCTTCAGTATAAGCAATGCCTGCGCCTAATCTATTCAAGTTCTCATTTTTTGAGTCATCTGAATAAATCAGAATAGAGTCTTTTATATTGATTGTAGAAATTCTCTTCAAATGCTGTTCATATTCTTTCTCTTTTGATAGTTCACTTATTTGTAAGTCTATAAGAGATTCAAGCTTTTTTCTCCAGAGAGATAACTTCTCATGATCAACTTTTTCAATATTTAAAGAAGAAAATTGATTTTTAATCAGAGAGCATAGTCTGTACAGTTGAGAAGGCATTTTCTTTGAAGAATTATTTTCATTTCAATCAAGAAATCTATTTCAATCCAGTTCATTTCCAGAGTTAATTAATGGAAATGAAGAAGAGACTCTTTCTCTGATTATATGATTTGAGCTTATCTTTACAACTCTCAGAGCATAGTTCATACAGGCCTTTTCAAATCTAATAGCAGGAGGAGGAATTGAAGCTTCAATTTCCATTGCTTTAATAGAAGATGATTTAAATGCTCTCAGAATTCTTCTCAAGACTTTGTTTTGCAGACTTTGAAAGAGTTCAGTGAAATTCCCTTGATTATTTCACCAAACTTGAACTTCATAATCAGCTACTGATGTAATACAGGCTATATATAACTGTCTCATAGCCTGGAAGAATAGACCCCTCTCTGTATTTAATAGTCTGATTATGTTATTCAATAGTGGTTTCTACCTTGACAGTTATTTGTTGAATGTGATATTTAA
>NW_003101679.1:302019-480720 GCF_000003855.2 Blastomyces gilchristii SLH14081
TTTCCTTTGCAGCTTCTTCAATTACTTTCAAATTCTCTTTGATAGTTTTTGAGCTGTAGACTAGACCAATATCATTCACATAACTTGGAGATCACACTATTCTCATATTTCTATTTTTGAATAGATATGCAGTGTATATTGCAAATAAAATGAGTGAGATTGAAGACCTCTGTGATACTTCTATTTTTATCTCAGTCTTGTCTTGTTTCATTTCATCAAAGAAGAGTTGTATAATTCTTTTAGATATAAAACAGTTAACTCATTTTATTAGAGAAAGTGACAGTTTTAATATCTTCAATGTCTGAATTAACTTTGACTTTGAAACATGATCAAATGCTTCTTTTATATCAATAAAAACTGCAGTTGAGACCAGATTCTCATGCTTTGCTATTTGAATATCATGAACAACTGAGAGAACAGTGTCAATTGCAGAACACTGTTTTCTATCTCTCATTTATTCACTGAATAAAAGAGAATCATCTATAGAGCTTATAAAAGATAGTTGAGTAGCTATTATCTTTTCTAAAACCTTTTCTAGGCAGTTCAATAGAGATATTACTCTATATGACTTAGGAATTGAAGTTTTTCTATTAGGTTTTGCAAGAATCACTTCAGTGGCTTCTCTCCAGCATTCAGGATGATATCCATTTTTCAAGAGATTGAAAAAGAGCTCAAAATATTCATTCTTTAAGTAGGAATATGTATTTTGAATAATCAAGTGATTAATTGAATCAGGACCTGCAGCAGTTTTAACAGAACTTGAGAAGATAGCTGACTCTAATTCATCTTGTGTAAGATCAGGCCATTCCCAGTCATTTTCATCAATGTAGTTGAGAAGTGATATATTCTCTTCCTCTGAATCTGAATCTGAATCTGGTGAGTTCTGAAAGAGAATTCTCATGAAAGCTTGACATTTTTCCTCAAAAGAGTTTGCTGTATATGATTCATTCTGAAACTCATATTCTAGAGCTGGAAGTTTTGCTACACTTCTTGTTTTAGTATAGTTAAAAGCTTTAAAAACTTTCTTTCCTTGTGCTTCTTCAAGAAATTTATTTCAGCAGTCTGTTTTAGCTCTTTTAATATCTGAAAAATATTCATTTCTGACAGCTTTGAACTCTTCATCAGATATTATATCATTCTTTCAATCTCTTCTAGCAGTAGCTAATTCTTTTCATTTAGATGAGATATTCTCATTTCATCAAGGTTTTGAATACTCAGAAGATTTTCTTTTTGAAATATTATCTCTAACACTTGTTAGAATAATAGATGTAATAAGCTTCACTCTATTCTCAAGCATTTCATTTGAGATATCTTGACCAGAATTTCAATATAGCTCATTCTGTCTTTCAGATTTTAACAGTTTTATGCTTTCTTCAACTGCTTTTCAATCAGCTTTTTCAAAGTTATACTGATTAGAGAGAAGAGGATTTTCACTCATTTGTTTTTCACTCAGTTCAATATCAAATTGAATAATCTCATGATCTGATCCTGATGTGTCATTTGAATCAATAAACCAGTTTACAAGTCTTCTTTTCATTAGATTTTGTGACATGAAAGTTAGATCTATAATAGACTTCTGTTTCATGCCTTTTCTAAAGAATGTTTGTTGATCAGACTTATTAACCAAATCTATTGAATGCTCAAAGATTCATTTAACCAGATTATCAGCTCTCACTGCTCTCTTGCATTCTGAATTTCATCAGGGATGATGTGCATTGAAATCTCCTGCAATTATAGAGTTTCTTAATGAAGTTATGTTCAGAAATTCTCTATCAATTGTCCAGATATTGTTATTTTCCTTCAATGACTTTTCATTATAGATATTTATGAGCTGTATAGTATCAAACTCATTTTCTTTATCTATAATATCACCCACCAGAATATCAGAGTCAGACATGATATTAAATCTTAGATTAAATTGATATCTTGATCTCTTTCTTTCATAGATCACTACTCTTGACTTTATCTCAGACTTTTGAGGTAAAAAGCAGTAGTAGCTTGAATGAGAAATGACATATTTTTGCTCAGCATCAAAATTCGGCTCCTGAAGCAGTATAAAATCAACTTTTTGTTCAAATGCAATTTGATGATATGAATAAATGCAATTTGAGTTTCTATCCACATTATTTTGAATAAATGTGATTTTTGAAGAGTTTTTAAACTTTTTTTGTTGTTTTTATTGTATATTCATACTAAAAGAGAGTAGAGAAGAATCTAATCACTATCATCAGATAGTAGATTATAACTGTTCTGAAAAGTAGAAATCTCAACTGCTTGCATTATATCTAGTTTATCATCAGAGTCATTTCTCAATTCTCTAATCTTAACAGGAGTTTGAGGATTCAAATTCTGTTTACATTTTGCTGGAGAATTGGAGTTTGAAGACTTAGATAATTGAGAGTTTCTTCTTTTTGAGCTTGCAGTTGTGAGTTTACTGGCTTGACTCTTCTCTTCAGTTCTAGATTGACTTTGAGCTTCATCTTTTCTCCAGTTCTTTTGAGTTCTAGGAGCAAATATACATTCTTTTGAGCTAGATGCATGTTTTTCTTTGCAATTAGAGCACTTAAGCAGAGTATGTTGACAAATTTCACCTCTTTTTGAGCATGTTTCACATTTATGCTCACTAGTTTTGTGATCTCTGACACAGAATGCATACTTTGAGTCTCTAAAACATGAGATTGCAAAGTGTCCATATCTTTGACAGTTTGAACACTGTGTTTGAGCTTTGAGATTCATTCTTGAGTCTTTGTATTCATGAACTCTCATTTTCAAATCTGCTACTCTTACTTCAGAGATCTTTGACTGTTCAAGTGTTTTTGTATATACTAGAACAGAGGCATTTCTCCTGCTTTGTCTGAACTCAATTGAATTTAGTCATACAGGCTCCTTTCTCAGTTGAATGGAGTTGTATTCTTTCAATTCATTTTTGAGAAGTAGCATTCCTTCTTCACAGTCAAAAATTTCAACTGGAATACCATGAAGAATGAATTTGTCTCACTTTTCATCTCTTTCAGATAGAATTGTTGTGTTTAGCAATGATTCTACTGCTGACTTTCAGAGATTCTCATTCTGAATAAGGAATTCAGGGTCAAAATGCTTGTATGATCGAGGGCTTTTCGATGGATCTATCAGCGGGTTCTTATTCGAAAAATCGAGCGAGTTCGTGGTGGAGCGGTTTTGTTTTCTTTGCAGCTTCTTCAATCACTTTTAAATTCTCTTTGATAGTTTTTGAGCTGTAGACTAGATCAATATCATTCATATAACTCAGAGATTGCACTCTTCTCATACTTTTATCTTTGAATAGATATGCAGTGTATATTGCAAATAAAATGAGTGAGATTGAAGATTCTTACAGTACTTCTATTTTTATCTCAGTCTTGTCTTATTTCATTTTATCAAAGGAAAGTTGTATGGTTCTTTTAGATATAAAACAGTTAACTCATTTTATTAGAGAAAGTGACAGTTTTAATCTTCTCAAAGTCTGAATTAACTTTGACTTTGAAATATGATCAAATGCTTCTTTTATATTAATAAAAACTGCAGTTGAGACCAGATCTTCATACTTTGTTATTTAAATATTATGAATAACTGAGAGAACAGTGTTAATTATAGAACATTGTTTTCTATCTCTTATTTATTCACTGAATAAAAGAGAATTACTGATAGAGCTTATAAAAGATAATCAAGTAGCTATTACCTTTTCTAAAATCTTTTCTAGACAGTTCAATAGAGATATTACTCTATATGACTTAGAAATTGAAGTTTTTCTATTAGATTTTATAAGAATCACTTCAGTAACTTCTCTTCAGTATTCAGAATAATATTCATTTTTCAAGAGATTGAAAAAGAGCTCAAAATATTCATTCTTTAAGTAGAAGTATGTATTTTGAATAATTAAGTGATTAATTGAATCAGGCTCTGCAGCAGTTTTAACTGAACTTGAGAAGATAGCTGACTCTAATTCATCTTGAGTAAGATCAGGTCATTCTCAGTCATTTTCATTAATATAGTTAAGAAGTGATATATTCTCTTTCTCTTTCTCTGAATCTGATAAGTTTTGAAAGAGAGTTCTTATAAAAGCTTGACATTTTTTCTTAAAAGAGTTTACTGTATATAATTCATTCTGAAACTTATATTCTAAGATTGAAAGTTTCACTACACTTCTTGTTTGAGTATAGTTAAAAGCTTTAAAAACTTTCTTTTCTTATGCTTCTTTAAGAAATTTATTTCAGCAGTCTGTTTTAGCTCTTTTAATATCTGAAAAATATTCATTTCTGACAGCTTTGAACTGTTTATCAGAAATTATATCATTCTTTTAATCTCTTCTAACAGTAGTCAATTGTTTTCTTTTAAATATGATATTCTCATTTCATCAAGATTTTGAATACTCAGAAGACTTTTTCTTTGAAATATTGTCTTTAACACTTACTAGAATAATAGATATAATGAGCTTCACTCTATTCTTAAGCATTTCATTTGAGATATCTTGACTAGAATTTCAATATAGCATACTCTATCTTTCAGATTTTAACAGTTTTATGCTTTCTTCAACTGCCTTTCAGTCAGCTTTTTCAAAGTTAAACTGATTAGAGAGAAGAGAATTTTCACTTATTTGTTTCTCACTCAGTTCAATATTAAATTGAATAATCTCATAATCTGATTCTGATATCTCATTTGAATTAATAAATCAGTTTTCAAGTCTTTTTTTCATTAGATTTTATAATATGAAGATTAGATCTAAAATAGATTTCTGTTTCATGTATTTTCTAAAGAATGTTTATTGATCAGACTTGTTAACTAAATCTATTGAATGCTCAAAGATTTATTCAATCAGATTATCAGCTCTTACTACTCTTTTGCATTCTGAATTTCATCAGAGATAATGTGTATTGAAATCTTCTACAATTATAGAGTTTCTTGATAAAGTTATGTTCAGAAATTCTCTATTAATTGTTCAGATGTTATTATTTTTCTTCAATAACTTTTCATTATAGATATTTATAAGCTGTATAGTATCAAAGTCATTCTCTTTATCTATAATATCACTCACTAGAATATCAGGGTCAGACATGATATCAAATCATAGATTAAATTAATATCTTGATCTCTTTTCTTCATAGATCACTACTCTTGACTTTATCTCAGATTTTTGAGATAGAAAGCAGTAGTAGCTTGAATGAGAAATAACATATTTTTACTCATTATTAAAATTCAGCTTCTGAAGCAGTATAAAATCAACTTTTTATTCAAATATAATTTGAAGACAAGAATAAATGCAATTTAAGTTTCTATTCATATTATTTTGAATAAATGTCATTTTTGAAGAGTTTTTAAACTTTTGTTATTATTTTTATTATATATTCATACTAAAAGAGAGTAGAGTAGAATCTAATCACTATTATCAGATAGTAGATTATAACTATTCTGAAAAGTAGAAATCTCAACTGCTTATATTATATCTAGTTTATTATCAGAGTCATTTCTCAATTCTCTAATCTTAACAGAAGTTTGAGAATTCAAATTCTGTTTACATTTAGCTGAGGAATTGAAGTTTGAAGATTTAGATAGTTGAGAGTTTCTTCTTTTTAAGCTTGCAGTTATGAGTTAACTAACTTAACTATTCTCTTCAGTTCTAGATTTGTTTTGAGCTTCATCTTTTCTTCAGTTCTTCTGAGTTCTTGAAGTAAATATACATTCTTTTGAGCTAGATGCATGTTTTTCTTTACAATTAGAGCATTTAAGCATAGTGTATTAACATATTTCATCTCCTTTTAAGCATGTTTCATATTTATGCTCACTAGTTTTATAATCTCTGAAATAGAATGCACATTTTGAGTCTCTAAAACAGGAGATTACAAAGTGTCTATATCTGTGACAGTTTGAATACTATGTTTGAGCTTTGAGATTCATTCTTGAGTCTTTGTATTCATGAACTCTCATTTTCAAATCTACTACTCTTACTTCAGAGATCTTTGACTGTTTAAGTGTCTTTGTATATACTAGAATAGAGATATTTCTTCTGCTTTGTTTAAACTTAATTGAATTTAATCATACAGACTCTTTTCTCAGTTGAATAGAGTTGTATTCTTCTAATTCATTTTTGAGAAGTAGCATTTCTTCTTCACAGTCAAAAATTTCAACTGGAATATCATGAAGAATGAATTTGTCTCACTTTTCATCTCTCTCAGATAGAATTATTGTGTTTAACAAAGATTCTACTGCTGATTTTCAGAGATTCTCATTCTGAATAAGGAATTCTGCACTGAATTCAGGCATTGTAGTCAGAATGATAGAGTTTTCAAAGAAGAATAACTCAATTGAAGCTATAACTGATTTTTTGCACTTTAATATCAGTTATTAACTGAGAAAAGAACTGCTGATTAATTTCATTTCTGATTCTGAAAATAAGATTTGAGTTTAGCTTGTTTCTTTGCAAGATATCCTGATTTAAGACTTTGAGAATAAGTCTTCTATTTCTGGAGATTTGAAAGTTTTTCTTCTTTTGCATTTTTTTCTTCACTTTTCTATGAATAGACATATGAGTATTATTCTTCTCAGTTTTCTCAGGATTTTGAGCAGGTTTTGAGATAGCAGGTTTAGAGATAGCAGATTCAGCTGCTTGAGCTTATGTTTTCTTCTGATTCAAAGAAGAAGAAGAAGTAGAAAAAGAGAAAGAAGAGTAAGATGAGAAGTCAGTGATTGCACTAGGAATTTTCAATGTTTTTTGAACTGTGTTTGAAATTCCAAGTTTGAACTTGATCATCTTCTGTAGTTGTCTAGCCTGAGTATGAAGAATTAACAGAACTTCTTCATTCATCTCACTCAGACACTGCTTTTCAAGAATCTTGCTTGCTTTTTCAAGTTTCTGTATTTTAAGAACTTGTTGTTTCTCTATTTCTTCTTTCTTTCTTCTCTTCAGAATTTCAATCTCAGGAATAGCATTTGAGAAAGCATCCTTTTCCATATCAACTGAGTGTATTTTTGAACTCATTGTTCTCACTCAATGAAAAGATGGTCAGACTGTTTCAAAAGAAGAATAAAAGACTTTTGTGTATAAAACACCTGATTTTTTTCGCACTAGTTCAGTAACTAGGTTAGATTTTTGAGGAGAATCTAATAAACTAAAAGTGATTTTTAAGATAAATCAATAAAATCTTTACAAACTCTTTCTTGGGATACAGTGAGGAAAAGTATGATATCAATTGATAATAAATCAGATGATATGACAGTTTTTGAGAGAAAAACTGACAAAAAATAAATCAATTTTTTGCAGAGAAATTGATTAAAACTATTCAATTTTATTCTAAATCATTCAATTCTTCTCACACACCAAGTGTGCAACTCAAATCAGTTATTAGAGAGTGTAAAAAAATATAAAATACCTAGATTTTATCATAGAAGCTGATAAGAGAATTCAAATGAATTCTGAGAAGATCTTCACTATTCTCAAGTGAGAAGCTTTATATACTGTGAAAGATGTATAAAGCTTCATCAGATTTACTAACTTCTATCAGCAATTCATATAAAACTTCTCAGATATTATGAGATCACTCACAGAACTTACTAAGAAGAATTCAGTATTTCAGTGTTCAGCAGACACTGAAGCTGTATTCACATTAATGAAGAAGATATTCATTAATATCTCTCTGCTGATAATATTTAATTCTGATTATAAGACAGTTATTGAAGCTGATTCTTCTAACTATATCACAGAAGAAGCTATATTATAATATAATAATAAAGATGTCTTACAATTATATATCTTCATATCTAAGAAACTGAGTCCTGCTGAATGCAATTACAAGATTCATGATAAGAAACTTCTCATAATTATACACTGTCTAGAAGAATGAGACTCTGAACTCTGAAATATCTTCAAATTTAAGATAATCACAGATCATAAGAATCTCAAGCATTTCACAATAATCTGTAAGCTTACTGAATGTCAGATGCAATGATCTGAGCTGTTAAGCTGTTTTCATTTCACTATACACTATCATCTCAGTAGTCAGAAGTTGATAACAGATGCTCTCTTACAATGAGCGTAAGATATACCTTCTGATGTAATAGATACTTACTGAATGAACTGAGAACACTGACTCTTAGATCTGAAGATATTAGTTGATCAAGATGAAACAACTCATGACATTATACATGCTTCTTTAATTAGAACACTCTCTCTTCAAACTATCATTAACACTGACATCAATATCTCAACTTCTCTCACACTGAATGAACTGTGACACATAACAGCCTGAGCTGATGAACTTCTTCAGACCCTCACTGAAGCAGTATAACAAGAAGTGTCTCAATTTCCTTCAGAACTTCATATAAAGATTGACATTTCAGAATATTCAATTCATAGTAATAAAGCTCTATAATTCTGTGAATAATATTGAGTCTCTCAGTCTGAACCGCTACACACTTGAATAATGCAAGAGATGCATGATTTGCATATAATCAGTTATTTAAGTTATGAATAACTGTATTGAATGATTTCTTGAGAATTCTACTGACCTGAGATATTGAACAGTATCAGATACTTTATCTGAAACTGTAATTATTGTTTCTCTATCACTTCATGAAAGAATGTAGAAAAGCCCTGCTGAAATCACTCAATATCTCTGATAAAATCTGATGAGATATAATAATTGACTTCACAGTTAATCTCTCTAAGAGTAAGAATTATAGAAACATTCTGATCATTGTGAATTAATTAAGTAAAGATATAATACTAAAATCTTATAATAAGATAAATACTGAACAAGTTACTGAAGTCTTTCTACAGAGTCTATTCTATCAGATACATGAATTACTAAGATCTATAGTATTGAATTAAGACTGTTAATTCATAAGTACTCTCTGAATAAGAATCTGTTAAGTTCTTAAGATTATACACTATTTATTAACTATCTATCACTCTGAGACTGATAATACATCAGAATAGATAATTCAGACTGTAAAGAATTATCTTTATAAGTTCTGTAATTACTTATAAGATAATTGATATGATCTTCTTCTACACACAGAGATTACTATCAATGATTGAGATTAGACTGACCGTGTGACCGTGTCTGGGACCAGGACCAGATTTTTTGATAGTTTCATTACCAATTTGACTGATCCCATTACACGGTTTTAATATTAGATAGTAGTCTCATACTGTCCCAGTGAAACTTACTGTCTACTCTTGTCACATTTTTCAAATGAGACCATGATTTCCACTTCTCAATTTAAATTATTTTTATTGCTTTAAATGACTTTAAATCTTATTTGAGTGTTACCAAAAAGCGTTACTTTTTAAAAAATTAAAAATAGTCTAAAAAAAACCTTAAAATGTCTAAAAATAGTAACTTTATGCCAAGAATGGGACTAAATGGGATCAAATAGAACCACTTTCTCATTTTTTTCAAGTCATGGTTTCATTTTAAGATCTGATATATAGTCACTTTACATGTTTTTTTGATAGCCAGTCCCAGCGGGATTCACGCCAAGAAATGTATGGGACCAGACCAAATGGGACCAAACGTGAAATTCATGGTCCCGGCGGCCAGTCTAATTTAGATGCTGTCTTAACAGATATAAGTCTGTTCTTTCTTACATATAATTATCATATAAAAGTGTTGAATCTTCTAGAGATTACACAGTTCACACTGAATCTCTGCAGTTCAATTCAGATCACTGATAACATAGTAATGAAGCTCTGAGATATCTGTGACTGAGCAGAAGTCTTCATGATAAGCACTAAACAAGATCAAGAGAACTGAATCAATGTTCACTGAGATCTCACTAAGTAATATAAGATAGAAGATCTGATATGATTGAATCTTAAGAATATATACATTACACACTCATCTTACACACTGAATTACTGTCATACAAAATATAAAGTGATAGAAGTTTTAGACAGTTATAACTACTGTCTTAACATATTATCAGAGATTCATGATATCTTTTATGCAAGCTTGCTTCATTACACTGTCATCAATCTGTTTTCTTCTCAACTGACTTTTAACTGACAACTGCCAGAGATCATAGAAGAAGATAATAAACTTGAATAAGAGATTGAAGATATTCTTGATAAGAAACTCTGCAGCTGTAGCTAATAATATCTTATGAAATGAATCAGCTATAATTATCTGATCTGAACTCTGAGTTCTGTGTTATCTGAGATTGCAGCTCTTGATCAATGAGAGCTATATACAATTAAGAAAGAAAGAGAGAGCTAATGTAATGAGCTGTGTCTAATCAATTATATAGACTATTTCATTGCACTTCACAGATTTCTACTGCTCTGATTCTCAGTTGCTGATTCTTAGCTGAAAATTCACAGAATTTCTATTCTTTCACTCTGAAGCTTCACTGTGTATGAAAACCCCTGTTCTTTCACTCTGAAGTTTCACTGTGTACATCATCATATACATGTATAAATATTCACTTCAATTGCTGATTCTTATACTTTCTCTTTCTTTTCTTCTCTAACATTTTTCACTTTGTTATATAAGATCTATATATTATACCGATCTATTCAGCGTAGGCCTCTTACACATATTCTAGCATATACTTGTATCAAAGTTTTCAATCTTCAGAAACACTAAGGTGAACTGTTACACTAGACATTGTCTTGTCTGTCATATCAGTTATATTGAATGAATTGATGAATCAGTTCAAGTATTTGAGAATATGATCAGAATTCAGTGTATAACAGTCAAGTATTTCAGAATATATACATGTGAGAATCAATTATCTCAGTTCAAATTATAGTTATCAGTTTGAATGAGAATTGAGGTCAGTGTATCACACTTCTCTTCAGATGCTGCTTACTGAGAATCAGGTATAATATAACAGTTAAGTAGTTTAAACTGTATATAAATGAGAATCAATCATCTCAGTTTAAATGATAGTTATCAGTTTGAATAAGAATTGAGATCAGTGTATCACACTTCTCTTCAGATGCTACTTATCAGACTCATAACTGTCAGAATGAGTGTCATAGATGAATATGTTGAAGATATATGAATTCTATATGTATCAAGATCTGCTTGTTATATTATTCATACACTATCTAATATATCTGTTTCATATAAAAGATAGAGCTATTTATAGTAAAATATATATATGAGTCAAGAGAGCTAGTATAAGTGAGTATTAGATAAGTATTGTAGTAAGCTGATAATAATGAGAAATATTGTTGTAATATGATGTTAATAACGTTCAGTAGTGTATAACCTCTTTTTTCTGACAATATGACAGGAAATAATAACAATGATATAGAGATGATTCAGATAATTCAGGAGAAATTACAGAGAAATATAACAGATTTTCAATAGAGAATGATTTCAGTGAATGAGATGTTTTTTAGAATTAATAATTATATAGATAGAAATAGACTGACCGTGTAACTGTGTCTGAGACTAGAATCAAATTTTTTAATATTCTTATTATCAATTTGACTGATCTCATTACATGGTTTTAACATTAGATAGTAGTCTTATACTGTCTCAGTGAAACTTACTGTCTACTCTTATCACATTTTTCAAATGAAATCATGATTTTCACTTCTTAATTTAAATTATTTTTATTGCTTTAAATGACTTTAAATCTTATTTAAGTGTTATCAAAAAGTGTTACTTTTTAAAAAATTAAAAATAGTCTAAAAAAAACCTTAAAATGTTTAAAAATAGTAACTTTATGCTAAGAATGAAACTAAATGAAATTAAATAAGATCACTTTCTCATTTTTTTCAAGTCATGATTTCATTTTAAGATCTCATATATAGTTACTTTGTCTGTTTTTTTAATGACTAGTCTCAGTGAGATTCATGTCAAGAATGTATGAAACCAGATCAAATGAGATCAAACATGAAATTCATGATCCCAGCGGCTAGTCTAGATAGAAATCAGTGACATTATCAATATAATAATGATTTTGTTCTGTTCATAACTCATTTACAGTGATTTCATGGCTAATTCATCATTATATTAAGTTTTACAGTTCAGCGACGGTGTCAGTGACTGGCATGGCGGAATAACCATAACCCGGTCGTATAATAAGCCTACATTTTTCCGGTATGAACATAGTGTAAGGCCTAGGGCTTAGAGCATGCTTATATACGCATCATGTGACTCACAGAAGCTGCAGTGTTTTATACTCATTTTCTGCTTCTCTACTATCTAGTTCTCTTCTTCAAGAATCAGTAATATTACATTCTAATATAAAGCTGCTGTTACTCTGATATTCATGTAACTGAGTTTTAATATACTGATTCTTCTTCTCTACAATATCAGCTACAGTCTTGCAGCTATAAAATCATGAAAATTTTCATCTCTTATCTCTATTGTCACGCCCCTGGCCGCGCCAAGGCCCTGCTGCGGTTTCATACGGCCCATCGCTTCCATGCGGATGATTCCATCCATCCCGCAGGCCGTCTGAACCGGTTTCCAACCACTCTATGACATTATTCAGATATATCATAGAAAGATCTGATTGATAAATATGAGAATCCTGCTTCTATACAAGGTCAGCAGATTACTTTTTCTTGATAGTGAGACATCACTGAGATATCTCTTCAGTTATTCTCACTCATGAAATGAGAGAAGAGTATCTGTCTATTATTTATATAGAATAGCTAGATGCTGACTCTTTATAAAAGAAGTCAGTGATTTGTTTTTTCTTCTACTGAAATATATATAAGAGTTACTATATATCTCATATAATCTTCTAGTATACTAAGTATTATATCTGTGATATTCTTACAATAACTCTGTAGTCTATAAGCTCACTATTTAAGCAAGATAGTTAAGCTCACTTATACAGCTTCTTAAACAACTATTTCTATATAATACTACTGACTAGTCACTGCTTCAGTTCTGTTATATTACAATTTGAATCACTTAATCTGATTATAAGTTTGAATCAGTTAAGCTCTAACAGACTATATAATCTCATATATCTGTGCTGAGACTGATCTGATCTCATTCTCTGAGAAAAACACTATATTATCTTCTAGAGTGTGTACATCTCTATTCTGGCAGAAATCTGAGATTTGTGAACTCACTGTATATTTTAATATAAGCTTTTCAACTGCTCTGTTATCACTGCAGCCTCTATACATCTATATCTATTATAAAGATAGAGAGATTAAGATCAGAGATTCTTCAAGATATAAGAAAAACATCTTATCTGAATTTCACAGCTTTATCTGTATTCTTGAATGAAAATTTCATCTTAATCTGAGCTAGTATAATACTCATGAGATATGAGTAATATACACTGTTAACCTTCTTAAAGACATCTCTGCAACTACTTGAGTTATTAAGAAGAGAGAGCTTGAGTGTACTAATACTGTAATAACTTGAGAAGAATTCAAGAACTTTCTACTGAATCAAATCAAAGATCACTGTAATTACAGCTTCACAGTGATACAGTAGTTCAACTCATTATATTCATAAAATAATAAGAATTCTTCTGATTTCAATGTAAGATTTAAAGAATATTAAGAGAAATTAACTGATAATTTAAATCAATTAAAAATACAGCTTTATCTTATAAAGTTAACTTATAAGATGCAGACAATGATATTATAATATCAGAGTTCATTAATTAATTACACTGAGCTTATCAACCTGACTTCTCAGATCTATTTGAATAATTAATTCTCTGAGAAAAAGGTCAATAAGATCTCTTTTAAGTAATTAATAATAGAATTTAAACAGCACTGTGACAGCTTCAGTGCAGAGAAAGTAAAGAAGAATTTCAAGTATTCTGATTCTTCACTCACTGTAAAGAAATATTAAAAAAGATTTGATAAAGATCTCTATTTTAACTGTGAAGCTAGTAATCACTATATCAGTGATTGTAAGAAGTTAAAGAAGAGAAGAAATTAAGAAGATATCTTCTTAAAGTTAACTCCTCTTCTGACAAACATATTCATAGAAGATAAAGAAGAGAAAGAAATGAAGAATTGATAATTCTCATATCTCTGAGTTCATGTTATAATTACAATACATATCTCAAATGAGAAGATATCAGTGAGATGTCTACTCAACTCTGAAGTGAATACTAACTTCATATTCTATTTCTTTTTTTTAATGAAGAATTGAAAGAAGATAGATCTGTCAGATTATATGAAATTTACTGATGAAATAAAATATCACTGTTTTAACATAATTTAAGCAAAGTGTGTAATCATAGACTTAGAAGAAATCTTCAAGAAGAGCAGTCTGCTTCTTCATACAGTTAATATTATAGATGAGAATGTTATTCTAGATCTCTCATAGTTAAGAGAAAACAATTCTCTCATTGACTGAGTTACTCAGATATGACAGTATCATCTCACTGATAAAGAGACAGTGATAGAGAAATCTGAAGAGTTTCATCAGAAGAATCTTGAGAAAAAGATAGAGTTAATATACTATATAGCAGATGATTGAGACTTGAGAATAGATGAAGAAGTCATCATTCTCACTACAAGATTAGCAGCAGTATTCATCATTGAAGACAGATATACACAATGTCTCTTTACAGATTATAAGAATATCTTTTTAAAAAGAGAAGCAGTGAAGTTTTCTGATATCAAGGTGTGATATAAGATTTATCTTAAAGATAATGTAACAGCACTGTACAGATTTCTTTATAACTTATCTGTAAAGAAATTGAATGTTCTGCATAAATATCTTGAAGAAGTATAATCAAAGAACTGAATATACTTATCAAAGAGTTCAGCAGAGATATCTATACTCTTTGTACTCAAGAAGAATAATAGACTATGTCTATGTATAGACTACAGAGGCCTTAATAAGATAACAGTTAAGAATCACTATTCATTATCATTAATTAATGAGATAATTGATTGATTATCTGAAGCAAAGATGTTCTCAAAGATTGATATACAGAATATCTATTATAGAATCAGAGTTAACAAAGATGATGTTTAAAAAATGACTTTTTATATTAAGTACAGTAATTTTAAATATCTTGTTTTATCTTTTAATCTTTATAATGCTTCAGCCATCTTTCAGATCTATATAAATGAGACACTGCAGAGTCTTATTAACATCTTCTGCATAGTATATCTGAATAACATTCTAATCTTCTCAAAATCAGAGAAGAAATATGATATTCATGTTTGAGAAGTGTTAAGTTACTTAAGACAGTATCAACTCTATATAAACACTGAAAAATGCTCATTCTACATGCAGAAGATTGATTTCTTAGATTATATTATTGAGATGAATAGTATTTCAATGAACAGAAGCTGAGTCTCTGTCATTGAGAACTGATCAGCACTGCAGACATATCATGAGATGCAGATGTTTCTAGAATTTATGAATTTCTACAGATGATTCATCTATACATATTCACAGATTACTGCTCTTCTTACAGATCTGTTAAAGAGAAGTGTGAAAGATAGAAAAATAGAACTATTTACTCTCACTTAAGACACTGTATAGATGTTTACTGAATTGAAACAAGCTTTTACAGATATCACAATACTGAATCACTTTAATCTCAACTTATTCAGTTAGTATAAGACTGATGTATTCAGAAATAAGATCTGTGAAATCTTTTCACAGTTGACACTGAAGACCTTTCAATATTAAAAGAATCAGAGAATAATCACTTCTGAGAATACAGACAATGAATTATCTGTAAGAGAAGACTTTTTCACAGAGTCTATAAGACACTGTGAATGAAGATCAGTGACCTTCTTCTTCAAGAAGTTATCACTTACATAGAGAAGATATAATACTCATAATCAGAAGATGTTAGTAATTGTCAAATTCTTTAAGATCTGATAACATTATCTTCAGAGTAGTAAGTACTCAGTGCAAGTTCTTACTGATTATGTAAATCTGTGTTATTTCTTAATAACAAAGAGCTTGACAGAATATCAAGTTAGATAAGTGAAGCTGCTTTTAAAGTATAATTTCTATATCTGATATTATTCAGGTCAGCTTAATCTCACTGACACATTATCTAGACAGTCTGATTATAATATCATTGATATGAAGAAGAATTCTATAAAAGAATCTCTATCATCACTGCAGAAGAAGCTGACTATAGAGAATTAGAGTTCTCTGAAGCTCAGAAACAGCACTGGTAAGACAGCTGCATAACTCAGTATAGAAGATGAAAGAAAACTCAGATCTCTGTAGAGAACTAACACTGAAGATCATGAGCTTCTCATATCACATCTTACAATTATTAAATTAATAAAGAATAAAATGATCTACAATCTTTTAACTCAACTACTTTTGAAATTTATTGATAAGTTATAGAAGAGAAATATCTCTACTACAGCTCAAATTCAGAAGTTGAAGAAGAAAGAATTCAGTTTGAACTTGAAAGAGACAGACTCTGAGCAGAATGATACTGCTAAGAAATCAATAACTAGAAGAATGTAAACTTCTACTGCTGAATAATTCAGTCTTTATTTCTTATAGTAGAACAGTGTGTCAGAAGTTATTAAGAATTCATTATAATAATCTTTATACAGAACACTTTGAGTTAGAGAAGACTGAGAAGCTTCTAAAATATAAATATATTTAAGACAAGCTCTGAATAAATGTCAAAGAGTATATTAAGACTTATAATATCTGTCAAAGAATAAAGATCTCATAGTATAAGTAATATAGTAAGTTAACATCACTGCCTATTTTAAAGAACTTATGACAGAATCTATTAATAAATTTCATAGTTAATCTACTGAAGTTAACAAGAGTTAAAGAATATAACTTAATTTTAATTATTATTAACTACTTCATAAAGATGATCAGATATATTTCTACTTATAAAAAGATTAAAGTCTCTGAATTGACTGATCTGTTTTTAGATATTATTATTCATGATCACAGTGCTCTGAAATTATTGATAATAGATTAAGAATTTCTCTTCATCAGTAAATACTGATCAGCTTTTTACTATTATCTTATAATAAAATATCTTCTCAGTATCACTTTTCATCTGCAGACAGATAATCAGACTGAATATCAGAATCAGACACTAGAATAGCATCTTTGAGTGTTCTATTCATATTATCAGAATAATTAACTTAAACATCTTCTGATTACTGAATTTATATATAACAATATAAAAAATATAATCTTAAAGATATCTTCTTTCTATACTTATTATAAATATAATTCTTCATTACTCAGTGATGTTATGAATAACATTTCAAAGAGAGAGATAGACAGTCAGAATATTAAACAGATATAAAGAATAGAGTATCTCTCAGTATCAGAAGTAAAAGTAAGATTGAAACTTTTAAATAAAATTTATAAGAAGACAGTGAAAAGTATTCACTGTACTCAGAAGTGATAGATAAAATACTATAATTAAAAACATCTTTCAATGAAGTTCTTAATAGAAAATCAAGTACTACTTTTAATAAAGAATATCAAGATAATAAAACTATGTAAAAAGCTCAGTGAGTAATAACTAGAATCTTTCTCAGTAATAAGAGTGATGAATAAGCAGATATATAAGTTGAAATTACTCATAGAATTGAAATCAATTTATTCTATTTTTCACATTTTCTATTTAAAGCTCTATAAGTAATATCTCAGAGTGAAGTCATCTCAGTCAGATAATATTAAGATTGAGAGTGATACTGAATATCTTATAAAGAAAATATTGAATAAGTGAATATATTATAGTAAGCTTTAATATCTTATTAAATAAGAAGATTATTCATTATCAGAGAATTTATAAGAACTGCTTAAGTATTTGAAAAATGCTGAGAAAGAGATTGTAAGCTATAAGACAGCTAGTCGAGACTGCTCTATTATATATCAGAGATATTAAGTAAGAAATACTACTTAAGACTTCTCATTTTTCTTAAAGAGTTTTTTAGAGATAATCTCACAGTAATGAACTAGTATCTTATAAGCTCTATAGCACTCTTCTTCTATTTTCTCTCAAAGAATTTTTTAGAAGTTTAATGAGACTACACAAGTGTAAAATTCCTGAAGTGATTAAAAGAAAAGAAATATTTGAAATTAATAAAAAGATTAATATTATCAATCTGCAGACTACTACTATTCTAATAAGACTGCAGTCTGCTGAAAAAGTAAAAAGAAGAAATTTCAGAATCTACTTATTAATAATTATATTCTTATTAAACTCATTCTTCACTGTTAAAGTCTTCAGTATCAGTATCTTTATCTACTGAGAAGTTAGTACTGCAGCACTGTAGAAGAGTATACTATAGAAGAGTATAAGAGATACTTAAAGTATCAATTTATTATTTTATAAAGTATCTTAATTATCTATTTTAATTAAAGTGAGATTCTCTTTAATCAGTGATTGATCTCTGTGATACTTTTAACAGTAGTATTGACTAACTTCTTCTTAAGATCAGTCATTCTGAGATGTTTTTTTATCTCAGAGACTCATACTTTCATCTTCTTTTATAGATAAGTAAGAGAGATCTTCTCAGTCTTGATAGAATCTGTCAATACTTAAAGCTCTGAAATTCTCACTCTGTACTGCTTAAGTATCTGAGCTTCTTATCAGAGCTGATATAATATCTTTCTGTAAAGTAATACTTATAGAGAGATAGAAGTTATTATTACAGATGTAATAAAAATAATAGAAGTAAGAGAAGAAGTAGATATATAAAATTTCTCTCTTCTTCAGCTGCTTAGTATAGTGCAGATAAGTAGCAGTACTGATCAGAGACTGCACTGAAGCCTTCTCACAGAGAGAAGATAAAGAAATCACAGAATTCTGCAGACTCAACTCAGCAGCATTCTGAGCAGAGCTCAGATATATTATGAGAGAGAAACTATGAATTGAGCTTCTTAAAGTCACTGTCTCTGAAATCAAGCTCTCTCTGAAGTTCTCTCTGAATGATCACACAGGGTCATATATCACTGTGTTAATTGAGAGAAAGAGCAATATCACAATGATGATAGAGAGAACAGGAGACAGACTGAATGCAGATGAACCAGCTGGCAGAAGAGACAACATCTCACTGCAAGATATAGCTACTATCAGCACAGCTGCAAGAGATGCAGAAGAGAGAGAAGATGTGACAATGAGAGTGATACTCCCGCGGCTCATTGACACTGCTGTCTCTGTCTTCAACCTGGCTTTCATGACAGTCATGAAGGCCGCAGCCGCAATATGAAGACATTTATTATTCACTAGAAAACATCAGAATAAGCTCTTTATTATTCTTTAAGAATGATACTTTCATGCACTCACTGTTGCAATTGAAGAGAGAGAGAAGAAAAATGTTTTATAGAAGAAGAAAATCTTTTCAAAAAATCCTGTCACTACTGTTTACTTTGTCTTTAAAAATATATCACTTTTACAGAGAATTTTATATATAGAATGAAATATAATAAGAGATCTGTAAGTCACTTATTAACTATATTTTTCACATCTTAAATTAATATATAAGAAACTCACTTATCACATGTTTAATTTGAATAAAGATGAGTAAAGAAAGATCTACACAGTTAGTAGAAAAACTTATTTATTTCTTTGTATCATGTGTAGTATATATACTGTTAATCAGTTGATAACTATTACTATATAATAAAGATAATTTTTAATTCAGTAATCTTAAGAGCATCAGAACTATACTTTTAAGAGAAGAATATTATTATATCTCTAACTATGTCAAGATCTTGCTGCAGTTTCATATAGCTTATCACTTTCATATAGATAATTTCATTCATCTTACAGATTATCTGAACTAGTTTTCAATCACTCTATAACATTATTCAGATATATTATAGAAAGATCTGATTGATGAATATGAGAACTCTGCTTCTATACAAGATCAGCAGATTACTTTTTCTTAGTAGTGAGACACTGCTGAGATATCACTCTGATTATTCTCACTTATGAAATGAGAGAAGAGTATCTGTTCATTATCTATATAGAATAGCTAGATACTGACTTCTTATAAAAGAAGTCAGTGATTCATTTTTTCTTCTACTGAAATATATACAAGAGTTACTATATATCTCATACAATCTTCTAGTATACTAAGTATTATATCTGTGATATTCTCACAATAACTCTGTAGTCTATAAGCTCACTATTTAAGCAAGATAGTTAAGCTCACTTATATAACTTCTCAAATAACTATCTCTATATAATGCCGCTGACTAGTCACTGCTTCGGTTCCGTCATATTACATCTATACTCAGCTAACAATCATCATAACACTCACTTATAAAATGCAAAGCCTTATTGATTAAGTCAATCAACTGACTGAGTAAAATCATGTGATAATAAAAGAGAATACTCATCTTATTCAACATCTGAATACTCTGAATAAATATTCTACTAGCAGATTCTCTCTGCTAAACTCTCAATCTCATTCAGTCAAGATTAAATTGTAAGAACTGAACATGTTTAACAGATATACAGATATATACTTTTAACTACTTAATATGAATAATAATATCAGAGAACATCTTATCACTGCAGACATCTCTAAAATAGTCTTCATAATCAGCTACTTAGCTCTCAAAATTCATTAATGCATTCAATACATATAAATTAACAATGATATGTATATTATTATCTGAGAAATTCTCAAAGTCTGACTGTGTGATAATTATCATGAAATCAATGCAGCTCTCACTATAGAATTACATATAAATTCTCTATAAATACAGTATAATTAATGTGTAATTGATTTTATTACTGACTTTGAAATATTGATAGCAGATCTTCACTGAAATGACTCAGTCATCTGCTTTATATTCTGTATCAAGTTAATCATATCAATTCTACAGTAGATCAATTAAGTGTATTTTAATATCTGACTCATCACTTTCACTGATTGAAAAAAAGCTGTTATCACAGCTGAAAGTTATATTATTATATTTAAATAAATAATTCTTAATAATAACTACAATAATAAATAAGTCAGATTCAATGTATTACATGATATATAAAATATATGTAATTATAAGAGTGCAGCTAACTGAGTATATTCATACTTCTCTGATAGATCTCTCTGCAGCACTAATAAGAATCTGAACATCACAGATACTGAATACTGAAAGTATCAGTGTAAAGACTTCTGCATCTGATACAGTTATATAAGATACTGAGTTAATAACTACTGTATCTATCTGATGTCAGTAGTTATAACATCTGTACATCAGAGCATCTCACTACTCAATACAGCCTCTGATAATAAAAAAATGCTCTTATACACTGTCTTACCCTGCATCTATTCAGTCTTCTTAAAATTAAAAAACAAATCAGTACATCACTAGAGACAGTTACATGTAAATAAATGCTCTCAATTGACTTATTTATATAGTTTATTGATGATTACACTCTCTCTGTATAGATTATATAATATGATATTTCTATACTACAAACTGCGCCTGCTCTGAACAATATTACTCAGCTTCTTCAAGACACTGATATACTCATTCTCTCAGCTACAGTAGACTCAGAAGCAGAGTTCAATGTTATTATCTTCATAGTTACTGAAGCTCTGAATGTTATAAAAGTTAGTATATTATATATCTTCTTGAAATATTTTTAAGGCTGAAAATATCTCATTTATTTCTATATCTACAAGATAATCTTGTTAAACTCTGATGATTAATCAATAAAATACTACTTCATCTTAATATCAATGTTATCATCTCTGATACTGAGAATGCTCTGACTGTGATATACTATTATTATTATTATTATTCTTCAATTATAGATGTATGCAGTCAGAGACTATGACATCTACCTGAGAACTTTAGTTCTCAGGGTTTTTTCTATGTCTGTAAAGTTAACTATTGTACATTCATCAATTTCAGATATACAAAATCAGAAAATTCCAGCCCAGAATACAAAAACTGTTTACAAATTGCAGTGTTTTAACATCTTTTGATACTTTGAAATCATTTGACAATATCATGACAAAAGAAAAGAGAGAAAGAACACAGTCTCAAAGATAGACACATTAAATAGATAGATAGAAAGAAATTGAAAGAAAAAGATACAGAAAAAGATAAAGTAAAGAGAGACTATAACAAAACAAATTATTAAAAGAGAGTGTATAGCTGTTTTAACAGACTATATCTGATTGATTTCCTCCTCTTCATATTCAGATAATTCTGAATTTAGTCATTTTCTTATAGCTGCTTGAGTTTCTGATAGAAAGTCTATTAAGTATTTAATTCCTGTCTCAGTTGAGAATAAGAATCTCATATTTAATTGATTTAGATCATACTTCTCTTTCAATCTGACTCTGAGACTATTATATAATGCACAGTGCATTATAATATACTCAGAATTCTTATTTATATTGCAGAATGAGCATTCTATTGAGTCAAATCTATCATCAAATCTTTGTATATAAGATTTGAAATAGCCATGTCCTAGTTTCAGCTGTATTATAGATGAGAATATTTTCTTTTTACATTTAATTAAATAAGATTTTCACTTGGGTTTTGTTTCAAATCTTGAATAATGTATACTCTTCTTTTGTTTCTGCCAGCTTTCATTTCACTTGTCTAAACAAGATTCTTTTATTTTTCTCTTTATAAAAGACCAGGACACAATTTTTTGAATAGATCTGCTTAATTCTGCACTCTTTTTTACAGCTGAATCAGCCAATTCATTGTCATGAATATTCATATAAGCAGGAACTTAGTGTAGATAAATTCTCAGCTTTGATATTCTTCTCTTTTGAATTTTTAAAACAGAGTTTAAGATCAGTTCAAGATTTATTTGATCATTATAAATCTGACTATTTCTAAGTCTTTTTAAAGTAGCTTGACTATCAGAGAATATTCATATCTCTTTCAAACAATTTTCTCTTTTATGAGATTTTATTTCAATGAGTTTGAAAGCTTTCACTATTACAAATAGTTCAGTATCAAAGACTTCATATTCAGAGCCTAGATTTCAGAAATCTGAGATAAAATTAATATTATCTTCAGTATAAGCAATGCCTGTGTCTAATCTATTCAAGTTCTCATTTTTTGAGTCATCTGAATAAATCAGAATAGAGTCTTTTATATTGATTGTAGAAATTCTCTTCAAATACTGTTCATATTCTTTCTCTTTTGATAGTTCACTTATTTATAAGTCTATAAGAGATTCAAGCTTTTTTCTCCAGAGAGATAACTTCTCATGATTAACTTTTTCAACATTTAAAGAAGAAAATTGATTTTTAATCAGAGAGCATAGTCTGTACAGTTGAGAAGACATTTTCTTTGAAGAATTATTTTCATTCCAATCAAGAAATCTATTCCAATCCAGTTCATTTCCAGAGTTAATTGATGGAAATGAAGAAGAGACTCTTTCTCTGATTATATGACTACAGGCGCTAGCCACCCGCAGAATGCACCTTAAGCTAATTACATTTTAACCCTCTATAATTAACCGACCACCGCGTCCGTCCTCTCAGGCCAGCCACTAATTTCCAGGGGTGTTAGTTAGTGGCTGCCACCGCCCACTTGGTGGTGTACACACCAAGCTTCCGGTTGCTGATCTCGGCCCCATTAGATGCTCATAGGCCTACCAATCAGCTGTCGTGGCCTCGCCCCGTGTTAGGGACTAATCATAGGCTTGATGACTGCAGTCCTCCCTGCCAGTATTAGGGCTTGGCAGGGAGCTTGTAGGCTCTAGCCTATCAGGGTGCTCTGCCTAGGGCCTAGATGCGCGTCTAGGCCTGCTAGTCGGGTGGTTTTCAAAATCATTCCCTGTATTTGGGGGGGAGCTAGGCTCCGATGACAGCCCTAGTTAGGGACTCGCTTAAGTAGTGTATAACCACTACATTAGGCTTGGCTCTATATCATTAGAACCTTGACGGGTGCACAGTAGGATAGTGGGACATTGACACCCCATGCCGGCCCTGGTGGGTGTTCGCAGGATCTCGCTTAACTAGTGGCTTGGCTTGCAGTAGGGAGTTCTACCCCGCACCAAGCCTTACTAATTAGGCTCAGCCCCTATTACATGGGCGCTTTCATGGGTAAGAAGTGGCAGGTGCCAGCGGTGGGATTCGAACCCACGCACCCCTAATGTGTGCGGCCTTGGTTACCAGTCTTACCAACTGGGCCACGCTGGCGACTGTGATATACTAATTCAGATATATACTAAGATTCTGATTATCTCTTTAACAGATTCTGTATAAGACAGCTTGACAGTGATTATCTCTTATAAAAGTCAAAGAATCTCACTCTCACTGATAATACCATTTCTGTCATTATATAATTATAAATCAGTCAGAATATTCTTATTATGCATCTATCTTCAGAGCTAGATAACTTTAAGAATATCTTTCACTTACTCACAGTCAACACTCTAGTCTTACACTCAGAGATAGATATGAAGATTACTTTTATAGATGATAAGTCTCTGAAGAAGAGTTCACTCTATAATATAAGTTAATCAGAACTACAACTTCTAAAAAAATATATTGAAGAAAATCTTGAGTGTGAGTTTATATAGTTGAGTAAGTTAGTATATATCTTCTTAATACTCTTTACACAGAAGAAAGATGAAATCAAATAATTTTATATAAATTACTGAAATTTAAATGCTATCACAGTTAAAAATCAATATATAATATATTTTATATCAGAACTTCTTGAACACTTCACTGAAATATACTGAGTTATAAAACTAGATCTAGTTCATGTATTTCATCTACTGTAAATTACAGAGAGATATGAACATCTTACAGTCTTTAAGACATAGTATAATAACTATGAATATCTAGTAGTATTCTTTGATCTCTGTAATTCACTCAGTCACTTTCAGTAATATATTCAGATAGTACTACTCTTATACATCAATAATTTTACAGTAGTCTACATAGATAATATTATGATATATACTAAAGATTACAACTCAGATACTCATTGACAACATGTTAAACAGATACTATAAAAATTCAGAAAAGCTTGTCTAATATACAATCTCTTCAAATGCTATTTTCTTCAAGAAGAAATAGACTTTGTAGACTATATAATTGAACATCACAGCATCTGCATGAATCTCAAACATATTGAGATAATAGTAGCATGACTCACTCTTAAGTCAATCAGAAATGTTTATGAATTTCTGAGCTTTTATAACTTCTATTATCACTTCATATATTACTACAGCAAGATAGCTCTGTTAATAACTAGTCTTCTCAAGACTAATAAAATCTTTCAATGAACAGAGTCTGAGAACTTTAACTTTCTCTTACTGAAAGAGATCTTCATCAAAGTATCTCTGCTTATATTCTACTCAGATAAGCTTGATATAGTCATTTTCTATAATATCAGTGAATATATTATAAGTGAAATTCTTATATAGAAGAGTGCTGATGATTACTTACACTCAGTTATATTCTATAGTCAGAAAATGATAAGTGCTGAGTGTAACTATGAAATCTATAATTAAGAGATATTAGTAATAATTAGACTGACCGTGTAACTGTGTCTGAAACCAGGACCAGAATTTTTGATAGTCTTATTATCAATTTGACAGATCTCATTACACAGTTCTAATATTAGATAGTAGTCTCATACTGTTTCAGTGAAACTTACTGTCTACTCTTATCACATTTTCCAAATGAGATCATGATTTTCACTTCTCAATTTAAATTATTTTTATTGCTTTAAATGACTTTAAATCTCATTTAAGTGTTATCAAAAAGTGTTACTTTTTAAAAAATTAAAAATAGTCTAAAAAAAACCTTAAAATGTCTAAAAATAGTAACTTTATGCTAAGAATGAGATCAAATGAGATCAAATGAGATCACTTTCTTATTTTTTTCAAGTCATGATTTCATTTTGAGATCTGATATATAGTCACTTTGTATGTTTGTTTAATAATTAGTCTCAGCGAGATTCACACCAAGAAATGTATGAGATCAGACCAAATGAAATCAAATGTGAAATTCATAGTTCTGGCGGCCAGTCTAGTAATAATAGAGTTAATCAAGTATTAAAGTCATTTCATCAGAAGTAATTATTATAATACAGTTATATACAGTGATTATAATAATCTTCTACTCTTTCTCATAATGAAGATTCTTAGCTGCTGTTAAGTAAGATAAGCTCAATATCTAAGTAAGCTTGATATTAGTATAAAGTATAAGAAAGGTCATAGTAACTCAGCAGATGCACTCAGTCTGTGATTCAAAGGTTGCTTAAGCCAGTGTACGATTACAGGCGTACGCCGGCTTCTTATATATCGTACGCTAAAATAATTAGCGGCCGCTATGGCCCCTTTACACTCGTAAGCAAGTTCAGAAGCGGCCGTGTTATTATCCGACGGCTGTATGTTCTTCCGAACCACATCCTCCCCCACCAGATTCAGTCACGCTCACGTGACCATGACATCCACCCTAGCTTCATGCGGATTAGCGTGCCACTAGTGTTCGCGATCATGTGGCCTATCCCTGATGCGGCTAGCATCCCGCGTACACCCTCATAAAGAAACTTCCACTATATTACACCACTCATTCACTAACTTTTCCCATTCTTCAATCATCTTCTTCATCATCATTATCATCAAACATCATCATCATCTTATCTCAGATTACTGTCTCTTCTTCTGTTCAACACCTTCTATTCATTTATCTATCACATTGTACACATTTCTAGCAATGACCTCTTATTTTCATAACAAGTATTCTCATAGTGCTCATACCAGGCAGTTCATTAGCAGTAAGTGTAACATGTTGTGAAACATGACCAGGACTTGTTTATCTTCTAACAATTGCTAGAATGTACTATTATGAGTGGCACACCTTCTTCACCTTCTCATACACTCTTAACTGTTTCTGTTTCCTTCTCAGCAGGTTTCTGATCATGTTTTCTGACATGATTTTACATGAATGCAGATGCTGATGTTTGTTTTTATTTGTGTAGAATCTTTACATGTTAACAGATCTGTGTCTGCTGATGATAGTGAACTCAATGTTGAATCATTGATCAAGAACTTGAAGAACATGATAATGAATAAATTGCTCATGTTATGTATGACTGAGTCTTTCATATTCTCTCTTATCTCTTCTATCACTTCTTTCTCTGCTGCTTCTCTCTCTGTTTCTTTCTCTGCTGCTTCTCAATCTTCTACACTTGTCTCTGTGTCTGGTTCTTCTGCTTCTGCTACTTCTGTTCCCGCGACTCTCACTTCTGCTACTTCTGGTTTTATCATCTCTGCTTTTATTACCAGCTCTCTCTGTTTCATGGAGATGTTGTATAGACTTAATGAATCATGTTTCTCAGTATGTATGCTTCTGTCCTTCTTACTGACTCTCAGAATAATTTATTGTATGAAGACTGTATATAATATAACTATCTGAAGCTCAGTTACAGACACTGATTATTACATTTATTTTAAATATTTATAATAAGATAATTATTCATTCATACTGAAGAATCACTCTCTCTCTTAACAGTATTGAGATTGTAAGTCTTTTTCTTTTTCATCTTTTCTTTCTAATACTGATTTTTCTGTTCTTAGGGAAAATTGTTATAGATTTTACTATGCACAAAGTCATAATATTCACAGATATTAAGAAACTTTTTACAACTGTAAAGTTCAATATCATGAGAATATCTACTCTAATAAATTTCTTCAGAATGATAGATCTGTATCAGTCTATTCTCTGATATCTATTATCTGACTTTGTGATGCAGATGAAAGATATCTGTATTTTCAGAAATGAAAATGTGAATATTGTACTCTTTTATACTCACAGATATGAGACTTGTATATCTTGTCTGAAATATCATTATAAGAATGAGCTGTTTGCATGCTGTATTCTACTTTCTGCATTTCTCTGTGTCTCTCTCTCTCTTTCTGAGAAGCCTTGTATGTGTTGTAATTATGTGTACAACTCTAAGATCAGCAGGTGTTTATTCAGTAATTATTATCTCTGCTTTTACAGTTTTATATACTAACAATGATTCTTAGTTACTCTGATATCAGAGATTATTCTAATCAAAGATGATAACATCACTGAGACTATTCTCTCTCACTCTTAAGCTTCTTCTGTTGCTTTCTCTTTCTTCTCTGTAGAGAAGGTTGTGCATACACTGAGTTATAAGTGTTCAGCTCTGAGTGACTCTTATCATCATTTGTTCAGTTCTGTGTCTCTCTCTTCTGTTTCTTCTGCCTCTGTCTCTCCTGCTCTGGCTTCTGATTCTGTGAGTCCTGCACTCTTCTTCAATTTCTCTATATATACATGTACACATTTCTATATTGACATTTCAGTCAATCTTGCAATAAATGACATTAATGTTGTATACAGAGTGATAGAGGAATTGAAGATATATACAGTATTGTTATGAGAACAGCTTGCAGCTCTCAAATTCCTTGTGAATCTCAAGTTTTGAGATTTCCTTTTTTTTTTGCATTTTTCAGATGATGTGATGTTGGAAATAGATTAAACATGTAATATATGAAAATGAATAAGATATGTATGATAATATTTGTCTTTTGCAGCTGATTCTTACAGTTGATGATTAATTCATTATCTCTTTTCTTACACTTTTTCTTTATCTGCTAGTCACTACTCTTACACAATCTCTATATAATACAGCATTCAGTGACTAGGTTCAGCAGCTTTCATCTTTGTGATTCTGTCTCATGTATTATACTGTCTCTCTTCACTCACTCAGATTACTACAGTGAACAGCTCATCAAAACTAATCTCATTCAATCTCTGAGTGTCTTCAGAGATTGAGATGACTTGATCTCATATGTCTGTGAATGTTTCAGATAGTTCATCCTCTATAATCTCTGCAATTGAACTGATGTAAACAGTTGAATTCAACTCTGAATTTCTTTTTCTTCTATGATCTGACTCATATACAAGTCTGCTGCTTTGAGACTGCTCTTTGCTGTGTTGCACTCACTGTCTGCAGTATATTATCATATGATCAGCTACAGTCTTATCACTTATTAAAGTGTGGCATTTATCTGATCTCTTCATTGCTTCTCATTCTTTTCTTATAATTATAAAAAGATTGAAATAAGTGAGATTATCTGATTTATAAGTGTCTATGATTTCTCTTACTTTGCAAGACTTTTCAATTATAAGTCTCTTCTTTTTCAACACTGATGATAGTGCTGTGAATAATTATAATCTACTCAGGTCTTGCATCTTTGCTTTCATAAGTCATGAATCATTGATTAAGTTGTGTAAGATCTGTCTCTCTGATTCTTTCAATGTGTATGTTCTCAGAGAATGTGATTTGAGTATCTTATATGACTTAAACCATCTAGGTTGAAACTTCTCAGAACTCTCATTGTATATGAGAACTTACATTTTTATCTTGAGACTCAATTTCTTAACTAGTGAGTCTCATATTCTTTTCAATTGAATTGCTTAATTCAGAAGTAACTTATTAGCTTTTGCATGTGTATGACTAATCTCTTTCAATCTTGATTCTGCATCTGCAACTGTTGTGTCTGCAACTGCTACTGCTGTGTCTATAACTGCTGTTTTCTTTCTCACCTTTTCTGAAGCATTTCTCAGAATGCATGGATGCAATTCATACAACAGATAGAATGATGAATGCTTAAAGACTACATGCTGTTGAATTCACATGATTAGTAGCATCTGCCTGAGATATTCATCTCATAGTCTTATAGAGTTGCTCACTAGATATTTCATCAGCATGTTACTCAAGATTTCATTCAAGTGTTTCATTCTTCTGTTTATTCACAGATGATATGACATTGTTCTACAATGTCTTGTCTGTAACTGACTTATAAAATGCCTCATCACTTCTTCTACAAGGTTCACACTGTTATCAGTTAGAATCTTGTGTGATATTTCATAGTTAACATAGATCTTATTATATAGAAACTTCATCATTATCTTCTCTGTCATCTCTGAAACTGCTTTTGTAACTGGCCAGCCAGTAGCATAGTCAATAGCAGTGATTATTCATTGATTTTCATTTGACATTCATAGTAATATGTCTATAAGATTCATCTCTCATTGTTTGAACAGTTGTATTATACACTTTATCTGATGTTATACTTTCTTATGTTCTAATTCTTTCTTAGATTCTTTCACAACCTGGTAATTCAGGCACTTGTGAGTGTACATCTGAATATTCTCAGTCATACTTGATCAGTATGCTCTTTATTTGAGTATATTCATGAGTTCAGAACTTTCTAAGTGACTGAATTCCTTGTGCATGTAAGTCATCAAGTTGTGTCTAAATAAAGATTCTAGATAGAGAGCTTCTACATATTCTAGATCATAGTAAAGTATAATGTTGTTTTTCAATTTTCTCAGCTTGAAGTTTGAAAGCATCTCTTCTACTACTCTCATGAGATACTTGTTATCTGATATCTTATCATTCTTCAAGTGAGAGATCATGATGTTCACTTATTCTGATTCCTTGCATCTTCTCAGTGCATTTAACATGAACATTTCTTATACCTGGTTCACAGAATCCTCACTTATGAAATCAGGTCTGTGACTGATTGTGTCAGATATCACAGTGTCTGATTTCTTTCAGTATTTGATATGAAGATTGTACACTTGAAACTTCAAGATTCAACATGCTAAGTATTTGAAAGGTTTTATTATCAATTATAGATAGATGAGACTTTCATAATCTGTGATTATTATTATTATATGCCTGTTGTTGATATATCTATTCTATAATACCAGTGCATGCTTGATTACTAGCAATTTCTTTTCATGTACTGAGTAATTGAGCTCAGCATCTGATAGTTTTCTATCATCATACATTACTGAGTGCAGCTTGCTGTTCTTACTCATCTGTAGAAGAGCATCTCTGATAGCACATTCAGATACATTCATCTCAATGTAGAAAGGTTTATTACAATCTGATTGAATAAGTACTGAGAATGTTATTATACATTCTCTCAGTGTGAGAAAAGTCTCTTTACATGTAACATTTCAGATAATTGAATGAAACTTCTTCTTTCACAGATTTGTATCTGTTTCTCTTAAGAGATCTGAGAGTGATACAGATATTCATATGAAATTCTTGATGAATCTGCAGTAATATGAGACTAACTCAAGAAACTGTCATACATAATGTATATTTCTCAGTTATAGTCAATTTGCTATGATATTCAATTTCTCTGAGATAAGATGTATACAGTTATCACTTATTACATGTTCTACAAACTTCAACTCTTTTATTCTAAACACATACTTTGTTGATTTGATGTAGAGCTTATACTCTGTCAGAGTTGTAAGCATTTTATCAAGATACTTCAGATATTCATTATATAAGTTTGAAAAGACTAGAATATCATTGAGATATACAAGATATGAGGTTTTATTCTGTTTATAAAGAATCATATTTATCATCATTTGAAAGATGACAGGTACATTTATCAGACTGAATGATATTATCAGAAATTCAAACTTTTCTCATTATATATTAAACACAGTTCACAGAACTGACAGTTTATCTACACAGATCTGTCAGTATTCTGAGAGAAGATTGATCTTTGATAGATATCAGATATTTTTAACTGTATTCAACTGTTATTGAATTCATGACAGTGAATATTCATTCTTGATTATAAGCTTGTTAAGTGCTTGATAATTGATACACAGCTGTCACTTCTCATCTGTCTTTTTCATGAATAGAACTGGAAAGCCTCATACACTTGATGAGAATTATATAAGATTATATTCTAGAAGATCTGTGATCTGATGCTTCTGTTCTTTAAGATGTGTTTGTGACAGAGGATATGCATTCTGATTGACTGATTTTGTATTCTCTGTGTCAATCTCATGTATGAATTCTTGTTTCAGCAGTAATTTCAGTGAAAGATCTGTTCAGAAGACCTTCTCATACTTCTTCAGAAGCTTCTTCATACACTTGTTCTCTCACATATCTTTTATCTTGGTTTTCTTCACTTTCAGATCCTGTATGATATACAGAATACTTTCAGATGAGGTCTTGTGAATTGTGCTCTTTGCTTATTAATGTGTAAGCAGATTTAACTCTTCTTTATCAGAGACATGAAATGTCCTTCTTATATCAGTTGATAGAATTGTATGAACTGTTTTCTTTCTATCAGTCAACTATATATAATATATACATCATTGAATCTGCAGATTGAACCTTTGAAATCAATTGAGTCTGAGAATAAGATTATATTTCATATTCTGCAGCTCTCATGTCTAAATATAGCAAGATTATTTTCTGAAGTACAAGGAAACTCTTACTCTTGTGAATAATATCAAATATCAGTTATCAGATAATCTTATATATCAGGAATTCTTCACTCAGCAGACTTCTTTCAGTCTTTGAATTATATAATTATTAATATATTATGTAGAAGCTTCTATATTCACTAACACTTTTACAGTCATCTCTTAATTCTTATTCAAGTGTCTCTTATACATTAATATTTCAGGTCTCAAGGTATTGAGATGAGTGTCTGCTTCATCATTCTCACTCACATCTCATTCAGAAGCCTGCTTCTTCTTTATGTTTACAGAATTCAGAGAATTATCTAACATAAGTATCTCTTTCACTTTGAAGACTTTTTATAGAATATCAGTGAGTGTCTCTGAGCTCACTGATTCTGCTAGTTTTTTGACTCTCTTGCTTCTCTTAACTGTGCACACTGAGTGTAATCTTTTATATCATGATTTTGATGTCTATAGTTGAAGCAAGCTTAATACTTATAATATCAAGATTTTTATCTAGAGAATTTCTTTTTCAGAGAATTCAGTGCTTTAGTAATAATATTCAGATCTAGATTCATTGTGTCTGAGTGTATAACTTATATTATAGAAGTCTGATTACTTATTCTCTGCTGAGACATACTTAATTGCAGTATTTTCTGTTATAATTGACTCACTTATTTCTATATAATGAGAATATTGTATGCTTTCTTCACTATGTCTGACTGTGAGATTAAGCATTTTCATTCTACTCTCAACTCAGATGTAAGATCATGAATGAAGATTTATAAATAGAAAGATATTAAAAGCTCTTCATTCAATATAAAATAGTGTAAGTTGAAGTGTGTGAAGTATGATATAAGATTACTCACTTGTCTATACTCAGTGAAGCATTTGTAATACTTATCTTATATATTCACTTTCTCAAAGTTATGTAAGATTCATTTGAAAAACTCATTTTATATTTATGAGAATGAATATCATTCTGAGTCTGTGAGATTCATCTTTTCATCAGTCATTCATAATGACTTCACTTTTTTATGTAGAAATGCAGCAGATCTTAAGACTTGTTAAAATTCTGTTAACTGTCTATCTATGAGTTCACATTTGATCTGATAATATAATCATATCTGACTTAGCCAGCTGATTACAGCATCATTTTTTCAGTTGCTATTAAAGCTTGATAACTTCAGCAGATCTCTCAGCTTAATATATTTCATACTTAGATTCTTATTCTGCATAGTAGTCTCTGATGATGTGTACACTTCTGAAGAGATTATGAATAATCATGATAAGATCTTCAGATTTAGCATAGTTATCTATCTGTATAAATATTCAATCTCTCACTACAGGTCTAAGATCTGGTTTTCTCTATTCTTATTAATGATGATAATTGTGTTGATGAAGCTATTCATAGTGAATACTTAATCTGCAGTGAATGTTAATTACTGTTTGACTTTCATCTCAGTCTGCCACTGTGTATACAAGACCTTGATCTCATTTAGAATCCTTGTACACATACAGAGCTTCAATTTCAGTTCAGCAGTTTCAGCTGTTTTTCTTACTGCTTTAAGTAAATTCTCTGAGAGGTTCTGCATATCTTTCAGTTCAGGTAGCAGAGAAGAGTATTATTCATATTAACTAGGAAAGATATTCATTTCAGTGATTTCTCATTAATTGTATAATGTCTATTATTATATTGCTATATTGTTATATCATTATATGATTTCTGTTATCATTGTACAACTCTGGTAGTGGCCACTCTCTCTCTTTTATTCTTTTTTTAAGTAGAGAGTGAACTTCTTTGAATCTGGTTCATCACTCTCATCTTCTTTCTCACATCTTATTCATTCACATCTCATACATGGCATTCATCTGAATGTGAAGTTTTTCCTTAACAAGTGAAGCAGTATCAATCAGATGCTCTTCTACTCATTACTCTTTATATGCTATCTTTTGAGATGTTCTAGAATCACACTGACATGATAACTATAAATCACTTTGTAAATGAAATTATCATGCTCTGAAGGAGCCTGCACTTCTCACTGATTTTTAGACATGTTATCAGATGTGATTCAAAGGTTGCTTAAGTCAGTGTACAATTACAGGTGTACACTGGCTTCTTATATATCATACACTAAAATAATTAGCGGCCGCTATGGCCCCTTTACACTTGTAAGCAAGTTCGGAAGCGGCCGCGTTATTATCCGACAGCCGTATGTTCTTCCGAACCACAAGTCAGTACTCAGATTATTAATTATATTCAGATAATCTTATAGAACTCATTAATATATTTTATAAATTTCTTAATTAATTCTGTAATTATCTCTGTAATATCTGTCTCAGCACTCTTACAGTAGTATAAATAGTAAAGTTAGTCTCAGTTATTTCTACTCACACTCAGACACAGTTATATACTGAAGATTATATTATAAAGCTGCTGCTGTAGATAATCTGTGATAATTTTTCTGAAAATCTTGAATCACTTATATCTCTGATAAATTATAATAATCTGAAAAATTGAGTTATAGAGAATAATCTACTCTTTTATAAAGACAGGATTTTTATCTCAGATTATACACTTATATAAGTTCTCATTCTGCAGAACTTTCATGACTCTCTCACTATAGAACACTTTGAATCTCAGTAAATCTATGTCTTGATAAACTGTTAATTCTGATAATTTATCATACAGTGTGATACAAATAACTATATACATAGCTGTGAAGTATGCAGGTGATTCAAGTCTATTACTTATCAAGTATATAAAGAGCTTACACTCATCTTCATCTCAGATATTAATTAATATATAATTATTCTCAACTTTGTAATAAATCTACTTAAGTTCATCTGCTCAGTTATAGATATCACATTCAATACAGTTCTAGTAATTATATATAAAAGATTCAAATACTCTTATTATATTCTTATTATAGTAGATCTTCTTCTGAAGATATTTATATAATTATTTATTAATAATATTATTCATCTCTATAAAATATCAGCAGTCTTGATCTCAGACTGTGATTATTTTTTTATCTTAAAATTCTGACACTCTCTTGTTAATCTTCTTAATACTAATCATTGTCTCTTAACTATCTATTATACACAGACTGATGATCAGATAGAAAGATAAAACTGTGAATTAAAAGTATATCTATATCTATACATCACTTACTTATAGAATGACTGAGTAAATCTTCTTATCTTAGCTGAATTTACTTACAGTAATTCAGTATATTCTACTTATAATCTCATCTCATTCTTTATGAATCTAGAATATTATCTTATATTTCTTATTATATTTAACTTCTCTCTCTCAGAATCAGATAATGCTGCTGCAGAACTCTATACAGTTCTTATCAAAGATACTTAGTAAGAGATTTATAATTATCTTCTTCACTTTCAGAATCTTATACAGTATTATATCTGTGACAAGCTCTGTAAGTTTCAGATAGATAATCTTGTTTTTCTTAATATAAAGAATATAAAAATATATTATTTCAATTATAAGTTAGATTATAAGTTTCTTAAATTCTTCACTATATATATCTGTATCAGTATATAGATATATCAACTGAATCTGTCATCTTTCTATTATATATATAATATATTTCATATCTCACTTCTAGAATTACATTACTTATTCATTCTTAATAATTAGTATATTTTTTCAGAGACTCTACACTCTGATCTGAATAATAATAATAATATTTAAGAGATACTTAATATCAAGCTTATCTGAGAGAACTGAATGAAATATCTAGTATATTAAGTAATTCACAGTTTTTAATTTAATAAATAAATAGATAATAACTATCTCTCTAATACTCAGTCATATCTTAATATCTTCTATATCTGCTATTTAATAAGATCTTAACAATTATCAGTAATAAACTCAGTATCAGATATCTTATAAGCAGATTCTGTATATACTGATATACTTAACTCTTTTCAGATATAATATTACAGTATTGACTACTATCATGAGAATAATCTATAATAAGTCTCTTCATTCTCAATAGAATAAAGTATATCTTATTAAGAAGTAGAGCAGAGTGTGTTCTGCTATAAGTTTCAAAAGTAGGATCAGAGACTTCTGCTACTTCATATAAACTCTAGAACAGAGTGTGTCTCACTAAAATCTCAGAATAGAACAGAATGTGTTCTACTGATTTCACTGTTTCTATTATTCTTTTTTTTTTTCACTACTGTATACTCTAATTCCCTAATTGTCTGTATATCTTACTATCTATATCACATGTATAATATAATAATCTCATCACTCTGGAAGAGGGATGAGAGAGGTGAGAAGGCAGAGTGTAAGGTCTAGAACTTAGAACATGCTTATGTACACATTATGTGACTCACAGACACTGCAGTGTCTTATACTCATTCCCTGCTTCTCTACTATCTAGTTCTCTTCTTCAAGAATCAGTAATATTACATCCTAATATGAAGCTGCTGTCACCCCGATATCCATGTAACCGAGTCCTAACACATTCACATGATTTTTCTCCGACCCAAAACGGCTCGCTGGGCCGCTATTCCTCTTTCGGCAGCCACGGATTGTACCGTACCCCGGCCAAGACCATATCGGACCGGAGAATCATGTCACCGTGGCCCCCAAACAGGCTAGCTCAACCCTTTCCTCTTCGCGTGGCTGGACTGCAAGCAAAAGCAAAAGGACGACGCAGTTTCAGTTGTTCAGCCAGCGCGGATTCAAAATCGACGACGAACGACAGACGAGACACGGGCACTCGACGGACAACTATCTTCACACGCCTCCGTTACCTACTTTCCCCATCTATATAGCGCTAGTTTGCTATTGCATCCGCCTGCGCCTATTTCCCCCCTTCTACGAGCTCGTTCGCTCGGCGCAATTCCATGCCCCTTAGTCCCTGGTATCCACGCAATTGACTGTCACCGCGACTTTTTTCTTAAATACCTGTAGAAACGGAAAAGTCAAAGGGAGAAGGGTGTACGCTTACAACAAGCTATTTAGCCCTATCAGGACTGGAGGACCTCTTGAATGGCCTGGCAGCCGTCATCTGCCATGGCTGGGAACGGGGGAATGGCTGCAGGGACTGATGGTGCTTCTGCTCACATGGGCCATCAACAGGGCACGGAATACACGTTGCAAGGTGGGCTCTCTCCTCTAGACTACTTTCTTCCTTTCTTCTAGGGACAGGAGGGGATCTGGTCAATTATTGTTTGGTTGATGTCAATCGACCTATTTCTTATGAATTCTACTCACCTCCTTTTAACCTCTCGCCCTATTCTACAGGTGTGATGCGGTTCCTACAGACTGAATGGCACCGACATGAGCGAGATCGAAATGCGTGGGAGATTGAGCGTGCTGAAATGAAGTCGAGAATTGGTAGATTAGAGGGCGATGCCCGTACTAGCAAGCGAATGCACGAGACGTTAGGCAAACATGTCAAGATGCTTGAGGCTGCTTTGAAAAAAGAACGGGAGAAAGTCAAGAGCCTATCTGCAGGAGAGGCTGTCGACGTGACCAAGGACTCAAAGGAGCTTGCCAAAGAAAACCTCAAAGCGCTACCAAAACGTATGATATTCTCCCCTTGAAAATATATTACTTCCGTTTGGATCATATCTGATGAGCCCGATAGAACGATCAGCACCTAATATTGCCCAAATCGACCCCAATCGTAACGTTGAAAATTCGTCCAACCCAGATGTCCGTCAGGACTCAGAACGTGAAAAGTCTCGCATGTATCTTGGAAAATGTTCCCAGGAAGTTGCCTATCATATAATCCCTGGTTCCCATCCTCCTCCAGAATTACTGGACCAGCAGGAAATGTCGGATCATGGGTATCAAAACCACCAAATGCAGAGACCGTCCCTTGAAGACGCATATGTACAACATCAATATCAGCACCAGCAAAAACAGAAAATCCAACACCAACAACAGCAACAGCAACAAAATCACGTAAATATGGTCCGCGAGCCGTCGATACATCAACCCCTTGCGTCTAGTTATTCTGAAAATCTCAATGCTGGCCGACCCCAGTCGAATCAAAGCCAGCAAGAACAACTTGAAGGGCATCCATTCGACCAGCAACGTCCACATCCTATCCCCATGGATCGCCGGAAAGACCCTTTTGATCATCCCCCTGTTACTGATGAAGAGGTGGAATCAATTACGCATACTTTCGACTCGTATGGAAAGCAGGTCCCCGCTTCTGTTTCACCTCAACCCACCGTCCCCAGGGAACCTTTATCCGATGATGCCGATGGCTGGAATTTTGATGAACCTCCAGTGAATGTTACATCCCCATCAAGCGGAGCACATCATCGACCTGATACGGATGTTTTCCCTAAGGCTAATTTTGTTCCCCCAAAATCCCCGCCTAGAGGAGGACCGGGATCTCATAGGAGGAAAAGTTCAGGAAGGCGACACAGCGAAGGGACGACCGATTCTCGTGAGCTAGGTACCTTGAGCGGACTAATGGCTGACGCGTTGAACTTCAAAGTTCGATTCGCGTTGCGCGGCCATCTAGATGTTGTTCGATCCGTTATCTTTACCGGTGGGGGCAGCCCATCAGAACCGGAAATATGTACATGCGGCGATGATGGAACAATCAAGCGTTGGATTATTCCAGCATCCTATGGTAGCTTTGGGCCCCATAGTAGCAGTCCAAATAATGACCTTGATATAACGAGTTACTTCACTCATCGTGGGCATTCGGGTCCAGTCACCTGCCTGGCAGCATGCCCTCCTGCTCCCAACTTTTCGAGCGGTGGTCGTGCTCTTGGAGATGGCTGGGTATTCTCGGGCGGTCAGGATGGAAGCGTTAAAGTGTGGGAAAGGGGTCGAGTTGACCCGAAAGCCTCTCTAGATACACATACAGATTCGGTGTGGGCTTTGTGTGTTCTTCCAGGTACTGCAGGATCTATCCTTGGCGATCAATGCAGCCATTCCGGTGGTCCCGATCGAATAATCCTTGCATCGGGAGGCTCCGACGGGAGGGTGTTGATATGGGCTGTGAGTGCTCCACCCCAACTGGCCTCTCCACAAGCTGGAAATAGAAGGGTTGGGGGAAGTCGAAGAGCAAATTCAATCTCCTCTGGTTCAAACTTCCCTTCCTCGCCGCAGCCAAGCACTGCAAGTGCAACACCCTTTCACTACACGTTGATTCATCACATAATCCGGTCCAATTCTCCCTCCCCTACGTCTATCAGCCCCTTGTCACTTGCTGGCGTCAACTTTGTTGTTTCATATGCGGACGCCTCCATCATTATCTATGACACTCGATCTGGGGAAGAAATCGTTGGGATGGCTAGCTTGGAAACTTACGACGGGACTCGTGCGACTGGCGTTAACTCTGTAGTGGCAAGCACGGTTGGGTTTGATGGGACGGTGAACTTGGACCCCAACAGAGCTTTGGCAGAAGAAGAAACCATTGTGCATGGGGCCACTGGCACTAGTGGTGGAGTCGAAGGCGTTGTTATCAGTGGCTATGAAGACCGTTATATTCGATTTTTTGATGCCAATAGTGGTATGAACGATCTCATCATCTCGTCGCCAGCTTCGGGATTTCCCAATTTAAGGTTTACTAACTCTTCACAGGTCAATGCACTTACACTATGCTCGCCCACCCTGCTGCAATCTCCTCTCTCTCTCTCTCTCCAGATGGTCGCGAGCTCGTTTCTGCAGGTCATGATGCAAGCCTACGCTTCTGGTCACTAGAGAAGCGGAATTGTGCGCAGGAGATTACCAGTCATCGACTTCTGCGAGGAGAGGGTGTTTGCTCTGTAGTTTGGAGTCAAGATGGACGATGGGTTGTGAGCGGGGGTGGGGATGGAGTGGTTAAGGTCTTCGCGAGATAATGATAAATGGTTCGGAGTTCTTGTCCCCTCAGTCTCGTTGCCTTGTTTGGTGCTTGTTGCTTGGGTTTCGCGGTCAAATTTAATGGGACTGTAAGCCCTAGTGTTATAACCAATGTTCCGCGCGGCTCTTTTCTTTGTTCCCATTCTATATTGTATGTCCAACCTCAGCTGTCATAAACTTCATGTCCCTTGTCTTGCTACTCCCACTCTTCTCCCCCTTCCCCCTTTTATTTCCCCCTCCCGCTTCCGTCTTCTGACTGCCTTTTTGGCCCCGGCGCGTTTGCACATTTTCTTGGACACTATTGAAAATAACTCAGATGGCCGCCATATGTAATATCCGCCTATACTTCATGCCTCCTGACGATACCTAAATACCCTCTATCAACTGTCAGGGAAGCGTTGTGGTGTTTACATCCTGCTTCGTTCCTTCTTTTTCTTTTTCTTTCTTTTTATGCGATTGTATATTTGATGACAGGGTAAGCGAAACTTTATATTCTGTTGTTATCTTCTGTGTATTAACATATTTTCTATTTGTATTCCCGCCACCGCTCAAAGGCACTTCAAATCACACCATCGTTGCTTTCCTCTCGGAGCGAAGTAATTAATATATACATATATATGAATGTGAAATGCTCCACATGCGTTCTACGTCATAACCATACCAGCCGTAACGAGATCGGGATCTCACAGTAAACAAAAGCTAATACATTCGCACCAAGGCGAACTAAATATTTTATAGACATAAGCTACTGGGAGGAAGTCCACGCTTTTCTAAACATGGATTTAATCTGCGATGCCTGAGCCGGGTCCTTCACTTTAGACGTCATAAAGGACTCTAGATCGTCCCAGAACTCCTCAGTCGACAGAACATCCTGCGCGGTACTTGGGTGGTTTTCCACCGGACCCTGAGCAGGAAGTGATTCGGACGGTTCTTTCAAGAGGACATTTTCCTCCGCCTTGGGAGTTACAGGGGCAAGTGTAGCTCCACCGAGAATCATGACACCCAGCTCGATCTCCTTTCCCCCCGAGAGTGCGGTAGAATCGCTTCCTAGAATATCCGCTATTGTCTGTCCTTGCACAGGCTTCTTCTTCCATAATATCTTTATCTTATCCAGAGGCACACGGCTAGGCTTCTTCTCACTGTCTGCCGTCTGGACCCTCTCTTGGACGGTTTCCCGAAGTTCCTTGACTGTAGTTGAAGATATGGCGCAATTATCCAGCGTCACATGTAGAGTCGGATTTCTGGCTGACTTCAAGTGAATGGTTATTGACTTTGATGACCCTGGAGTCGCCGTTTGTTTTCTTTTCTTGGGCATCGGGGGGTGGAAATCAGAGAGGCGGGGCAGGGTGTACTGAGGGATAACAGAGGCATCGGTCAGGTTTTAGGGATCTGATCACTGATTCTTGGCTAGTTGTTTTCTCTTACCGGGTGTGGAGCCGAGAAGCTGCTGGGGTCGAAGACATAATCACCAGGAAGCTTCACGGGCCGCGTATCGAGTGCCGCGAGGAACGATTTGGTAAAAGTAAGCTCTGCCATGATGTGCGGTATTTTACTATGGGCCCTCCCAAGCGTAGTTGCTGGCCTATCAGTGGAGGGTTGGTTGGCACGAAAGGGCCAGCTCAAGTAATAATGTGTGTCTCAGCTTCAGTTTAGAAAGCGACCGTGCGAACAAAATCAGAGGCAACGTACAGGAGGAGTATTGCAATGTGCTATTGAATATTGTATGTAGTTAAGCCTTATCAATCAATGGGTTGGGATGTCTATCCAAATACGGCATATTTCGCCGGTCGGTTTTTCCGGCGCCTTGAAATTTAATTTTGCCGGATCAGAAAAAAAAAGGAAAAAGATATAAAAGATATGCAAAAAGGAGCGGTGGATCGTTCACCATCACCTTCCAATCTAGCTCCAAGCTCTTAGCCATTTACTACTCCCCTTTCAGCCCAAAGAAACCAATCCCTAGTTGAAAATGGGTGTGGGACGACGGATGAAGAAACAGGGCCCTCCCCCGGCCCTGGACGAATCGAAGATTTCATCTCTGAAACGGCGCAAGCCCTCAGATCTCGACGATGCTACTGTTCATGAGGGGAAAAAACGACGCACAGAGAATAAAAAACACTCCAGGCCACGGAATTCTCTTGATAGAAATGTTGTCAAGGCAATGAAGCCTGCTGTCAGAGATAATAAAAAGAAGCTTGTTGAATTGGAGAAGCTAGGTACCAGCGATAGTGGTGCGGAGGACCTGCCGGGGGATGAGTTCGAAGATCTCGACGATGTCAGCGATATTGAAGATGACCAGGTATCGGATTCCCAACATTCAGATAGCGATGGGGGTTTGGATTCAGCGTTTGACTCGGAAGAGGACCATCCTCGAGAGGCCATGTTCTCGGAAGACGAAGATATCTCTGATGCGGAGGAAAAGCTTACCGCCGCCAATATTGAAGGACTATCAAGGAAACTAGATCTCGAAACAGAAGCTACAGGGCAACATGCCGAGTTAGAACTTAAAGAGTCTGCCATTCAGACCAATATCGCGGGTGATAGTGTGGACGTCTTCGGGATTGACAACCAAGCGCAGAAACAGATCGGCCTGGCTCCCGACCTCCAGCTTCTTCGGAGCCGTATTACAGAAACAATTCGCATACTTGGTGATCTATCCACACTTGGGCGGCCTAGCAAGTCCCGAGCAGACTATACCAACCTTCTCATATCCGACATTTGCACCTATTACGGTTACACTCCATACTTAGCTGAAAAACTGTTCAACCTGTTCACTCCCCGTGAAGCATTCGCCTTTTTCGAAGCAAACGAATCTCCCCGTCCAGTTGTTATTAGGACAAATACGCTACGAACCAACCGCCGCTCTCTCGCCCAAGCCTTGATTAACCGCGGTGTCGTCCTTGAACCGGTAGGCAAATGGTCCAAAGTTGGGCTACAGGTCTTCGAATCTGCGGTACCATTAGGTGCTACTCCCGAATATCTTGCTGGCCACTACATCCTACAAGCTGCATCATCTTTCCTTCCTGTCATGGCACTGGCGCCACAGCCAAATGAGCGCGTTCTCGATATGGCTGCTGCACCCGGCGGTAAAACGACGTACATATCAGCGTTAATGCGAAACACCGGATGTGTTCTTGCAAATGACGCAAGTAAACCCCGTGCTAAAGGTTTGATTGGCAACATTCACCGCCTCGGGTGCAAGAACACAATCGTCTCGAATCTCGACGCGCGAGAAGCCTTTCCCAAGATCCTTGGTGGTTTCGACCGTATCTTACTTGACGCGCCTTGCTCGGGAACGGGTGTCATTTCAAAGGATCCCAGCATCAAAACCTCGAAGACCGAACGTGATTTTCTTGCACTGCCACATATGCAAAAGCAACTGCTCCTAGCGGCAATTGATTCGACCGATCACGCGTCTAAAACCGGTGGATATATTGTGTACTCTACTTGCAGTGTGACCGTGGAAGAAAACGAAGGGGTTGTACAGTATGCTCTCCGCAAGCGACCTAATGTCAAGATCGTGGATACTGGCTTGGGAAATTTTGGAAGCCCTGGCTTTAAGAGTTACATGGGAAAGAAGTTTGACGATAAAATGCCGCTCACGAGGCGCTACTACCCTCATCGGGAAAACGTTGATGGCTTCTATGTTTGCAAGCTGAAGAAAATGGGCCCCAGTCCTAAATCGGCGGAGAAATCAAGTACAAACGGATCCAAGTCCGAAATCGAGGAGGCGGAGGAAGTGGTTGACAGAGCTCCTATTATAGACGAGGAGAAGGAGAAGCAGATTGAAAACGAACCTTTCGGACCTTTTGACGAGGAAGAAGATGCGACATATATTGCAAGAGCTGAGCGAAATAAACTGCGGAGAAAAGGGCTGAACCCTAAGGCAGTGCTGAAGGGGAAACCAAAAAAAACCAAAGAATCTAAGAGATAAAACAAGAAAAAATGATGTCCGTGGTCACTGCTCACGGGGGCTGAAGAAGAGACGAAACAAGGGAGAGAAGGTCTCACAAAGGAGCAGGCCTTGGGGGGTGGGGGGGGGGGGGAATAAATAGGGTATCAGTCATCGATAAATGTATAGTGGTATCCGCGCCATATACCTTAGACAGTCCATGTTCATTTGGATGTTACGTATTTCGATAATATTAATCATTTCTAATAATCCGTGCCTGTGCTATTGCGACACTATTGCTCATTCTCACTGGCGCGGAGGGTACATGGGCCACATTTTACACACATGTCAGATCCATTTCTGTCAACGGAATTTTTCTTCACCGTTTTAAAATATGATCTAGATGAAAACTCTCGCATTCAGACAACTGACTAGGTTAATGTTGTTGTGGAAAGAGATCAGGGGGCGCAAACCACGCTGAGTTATAACCAAGTTCTTTTTTCCAACTTAAGCCATTTTCCAAATTAACAACTAGTTCGCTCTACTCTTAGTGTATGTACATAGAAACAATATTCATCCAAAAATGGTCGCTTCCAAGGAACCGACAATACCGAAATCAGCAATGACGAAGCTGTATCTGAATCTAGAATTTTAGGTGGAGATCGAAACCAAGCAAGAGTGGTAAAATGATAAACAAGACGGGTTAGGGAATTACGATACGATATATAGATCTTGAAGGGGATTCGCTAACAATGATCATCGCTAAAATAACTGTGGAAGGGCGCGCGAAAACGGGCACATAGTCGTCAAAATAAACAGGTAAGAAGCAGAGCAGGTAAACAGAGGCGGGCATAACCCTCAAGCTGAAACCAAGTCGTCGCCGCTCGGGGCAATCAATGTCACCTTAAGCGGGGCCGGGGGGGGGGGGGGGGGGAGAAAAAAAGATAATGAACAGGAAACGGAAAGACGAGAGGGAACCCAAAGAGTCAAGCAAAAACAAGAGCGAGATCATCATTCCCAGAAGCATCATTCATCTGAACATTCTCAAAATCGGCATGAGATGGTAGAAAAGACTGGCCAGCACCCCCAGGCCGTATTTAAGTGCGGTAAATCTTCACGATATTGGCGACCTTCTTCCGGCATATGGGGCATTTGTCAACCCGTTTGGCACAACTGACACATGCGCAGACATGGCCACAGCTGTAAAATAGTGCATCTTGATCCTCGCTGTAGCAAATTTGGCAGAGGCCCATTTCTTCAGCGGCAACTTCCCAGTAACTGATGCCCTTCCCATGGCGCTTGCCAGCGCGGAAGCCACCAACGTACTTGTTCCCAGTCCTGCGTTCTATGAACGTTCCCTGCCCATTTTGCTGATCTTCGAACCAATCCCCGTCGTACGTATCGCCGGATTGGGACTCCAGGACACCTTTTCCATGGCGTTGTCCCAGGACGAAATCGCCAGTATAGGTCGCACCCAAGTTTGATATGTGAGTACCTTTGCCATGATAGTATCCCTTACTGAATTCCCCGGAATAATACTCACCATTAAAAACAGCATCAATGGTTTTCGTGCCAGTGAAAGACTGCGTTGGATGCCGCCGAGATAAAGCCCGAAGATACTGAGCTAGCAAACTGGGACTGGTGAAGGAACCACTTTCTGAAATTTTCGTGCATCTGTCACAGTTTGCAACATTAGCAATGCCAAAGAAAAAGAAAAGAAAAGAAAAAAGAAAAAAAAAAGAAAAAAGGAAAAAGAAAAAAAAAAAAGAAAAAAAGAAAAAAAGAAAAAAAAAAAGACAAGAAAAGAAAGAAATACATGTTAAAAGATGAACAGTCGGACATTACATACTGTGACTTTGGTAACACCTCCTCAACAATGAAACATTCACCATCTTGATCGGTAGCTAAAACTGTGTTAAATCTCTCCTTGCTGGAGATGGACGAGATCGATATGCAATCAGCACGATGCCAAAGGTTGAAGGATTTATCATCCGGCCATCCAAGAGCGGCACGAACTGAAGCTTTAATGGAATTACTTCTTTTACCAAAGAAAACGCCGGCAAAGCGGAATTCTTGTTTCTCCAAGTCAAATATCTGGACAAAATAATATACTTGGGCAGTCAGCCGGACAGGAGGATGAATTAGATTCTCCAGTGGCAGTGGAGCAATTTCATTGATGTCGTTCTCTGGGTTCCCTGTCATCGGAACTGCGGCTGAGCTCTCGTTGGTTGAAACGTCCGATGGATTTCCAGGGGCAGCATCTTGCATGACCGAGTCTTCTCGAGAAGGAGCGGGCGTAGAAACATGTTCGGTATTAGTACTTGCAAGTTCGGCTGAGCCAGTTTCGTCGCCGGCCTGAAATTCGCCCGACCGTTCTGGTGTGGTCGCCTGCGCCACCGGATCTGCAGTTGGGTCAGTTACGGTGGATGCTTCGTTGGCAGCTCCCATCGCAATTTCCTGGAAGATATTTACGTCCTCTGAATTTGCCTCTGCATCAATCGGCTCTGTTTGCAGGTGCTGCGAGGTATTAGCGTCGGGCTCTGCGTCAGTCATTTGAACATCTTCGCCTCTGGGGTTGTTGAGATCCTGATGGGTGCCATCGGATGAGTTGTTGTTATCAGAGGGCAGCAAGGTTTCGGGCCCCGGTGTCTCCGTCTCATCGGCTACTCGTACGCCTTCGGATGACTGGCTAGAAGGTATCATAGTAGCATCACTACCTTCCTCCATTTGCAGCAGATCGGTAGAGGTGTTTGAATCAGCAATGTCGACATCCTGGGCTTCCTGGGGATCCTGACCTTCCAGTGGAGATTCATCTACAGGGTTACTCGACTCATCCACGGGTTCTGCAATTTCCTCAGCGACCTGTTCATTTTCAAATGCGCCGGCAGGGGCTAGTGGATTGGGTACAGCAAATAATTTTGCACCATCTGAGAATAATCGGTTAGAATTGGTTATGGAGAAACGCCTCAACGCACTCAGGTCGTTATACGTGACAACTATACGCAGCTTACCTTTAGTCAGGACGTGCATCCACAGGCGCAAAACGTCCATCTCAGAACACACCAAGGATTGAGAGAGATCTTGAATAGCTGTGAGCTGCGAGGTGGGGGCGAAACACGATTTTGGACGGCCAATCCGCCACAGGCGGATATCTTGCGGTTTCACCTCTGTATCCTCATTCGACTGCCACAGCGCTAGCTTGTCTCTTAACTCTGCAATTGTTGTCCTTGCTGGCAGGGTAAAATGTAGAAATCGACCAACGGATCTAGAAGTATCCATCAAGTCATAAATGTCAAATAAGTTATTGCCCACCAGAGAGAGGTCACCGAGGGAATATACCTCAACGGCAACCGAGGGCGACGAAGTGAATGGCAAATGTCCAGATTCAAAAAAATACTGTCTTGTCTCAGGAATATCCCACGGTTCGATTTTTCCAGTCAGGAACTGGGGCAGGACGTCATTTCGAACATACATGACAACAACGGCAACATCATGTCTGGACCTGTGATCGTCGATTTCGTCGTGGGGTGAGATGCCTTCATGAGCGTCAATCGCCGCCTTGGTGGTCAGACACTCGATCTTGCTGTCGCCTTCATTTTCAAACGCAAGCCAGCGCGATCCCGGTCCACCAGGACGGAGGATACTGTAGTAGTGCGCAGAAGTCCGCTCGCCCTTATAGACCACAAACCCGTAAAGGCTGTATTTTCCAGATTGAGGCTCAACAACAAGATCCGACAGATCGAGTTCTTCATCTAACCGAACTCGTCGCGAAATAAACTTCCATTGGCGGCTGGCCTTGTCGAATTTCTGGCGAGAGAGCTCAACATGGAGAACAGTAGGCAGTGACCACTTTCCGGGTTTGTCGCTGAGATACTGTTTCACGGCAGATTCCACGTTGTTTGAAGTTTCCGCCGAAATTTTAATTCTCGAGTTGAAGTCTCCGCGGAAACAGTTGACGGTGTCAGGCTGCTCGTCAGTTGCCTCACCGTCAAATATTTTTGCCATCTTCTGAACGGCATCAGTCCCTTCCAGTTCTAATTCAAGTGAGCGTCGAAACCTCTCCCAAAACTCCATCACGTCCCCTGAGAATTCCTCCAAATTTCGAAGCGTTTTAGTGACCGAGTCGGTATCAACTGAAAGTTGCGGTAGATGTGGTGTCCGCAAAACCCATAATAGCTTCTGCAAGGCCTCGCACAATGGTCTAGGTCTAACACCTGGTGTGGTGATATGTTCCAGGACGTCCACGCTCTGAATAATTTCCCGGAAAGGTGCGAGGAGAAGCCACGATACCAAACCAGCAGCCTCAAAGCTATATTCCACGTTAGAGGCACCCATGGGCCGATAACCAGTCAGGCTCAAACTATCCCAGATAGGCTCACATTCGCTTGAATGCCACCACAGTGACTGGGTTGGATCGTCGATAATTCGAATGTAGGCATCGAAGGCGAGAGTGTCGTTTTGAAGCAGAGCTTGCCTCTGGCCCCGTTGTCGTACATGGATCTTGTTCCAAGGGCCATGGAAAGTTGTCCAGCCCCAATCCACGTTATTTATGTTAAACTGGTGACACGAGGACTGCATGTAAGCGGTTCGAGGTTCATTGGGATTGTATACGATGACGCCTATTTGAGCCGATACCCTCCAATCCTGGGATGCTTCAGATGGTGGAAGTTCTCTCGACTGCTCACTCGTTGGCTCCTCTATAGGTATATGTTGGGTATTACCTGCAGCGGGAGGTTCTTGTTTCTCGTCGTCCTGAGAAGCGGAGGCTGGAGCTGTTGGAGCCTCCCTACAGGAGTCAGCCGTAGCTGGGAGAGTTATATCAACCTCCGGCACCAAATCACTCAGTACGGCATTTGGGGGACCTTTGAAAACTTTGAATTCGGTCTCGGGGATATCTTTGTCCTGTTCAGGGGGGGTGGGGGAAGACTCAACGTATATGCTCAGAGACTCTACGTTATTACCTCTAGGGAAAAATTTTATTCTCCAGTAAAGGCCACCAATGAAGGCGGCTGGTGATCTCATTATAGTAGCACGGTTTGGTTTTTCCTTCGTGCCTCGTACGCCTTTGAATTTCCAGGTGAGGCGGGCTTTCTCTGCGGGTGTATACTCGGGGTCATCAAGTTCACTATAGAAGGTCTTTTCCCAATAATCATCTGGATAGCAGATTACATTGAACAAGTTAGCAAGCTACAGTGTGTCTCGTAGACTGGTTCTTTTGGTCCCAAGGTATCTTGGAAGGGTAGCGAAGGTGTTAGATACTTACAATCCAAGGCACTGTGATCGTCGCCAGACTCAATTTCCTTGATTTCCCCTTCATCGGGGGACGAAGTGTCCTGCTCTATATCAGCCCAGTAAGCATGTTCTTCCTCACTGCTGGGTGAGTCTGGGGGAATGCTCTGGAGGTCATCCTGTGAGTTATTCTGTTCGGGCGGGCTATCAGCAGAATCTTGAGGCGAGGGCTGGTCTGATGAGGGCTGTTCCGATGAAGGTTCTACGTGGGGGTCATTCTCGTTGTCTGACGCACCCGTCACATTCGATGCGGGCACGATTTCTTCAGTAGCCGTGGTTGTAGGAGGCTCAGCATCGGTTGAAGATGAGTTAACAATTGGCAGAGCAGCATCATTGACAACTTCGGGGGTTGGGGCTGGCTCAGTTTCCATGACTTCAGGGACCGAGGTAATTGCTTCAGGCTCAGCAGTTGACTCCGAGAGAACAGTGCTCGAGAAGCTCTCATCTGGTTGTAGTTGTGCTTGTGGCTGTGGTTGTGGTTGTGGAATGTCTAAGGTAGTATCCATAGAGTCCCCTTGCGAAGGTTGCTGCGGAGTTGACTGAAGATCTGAATCGGGAGAAGGACTGGAGGCAGCGGTTGGGGGATAAAAATTGTGTGCGGAATGGTCGACATTTTGGGATTGTGCCGGTCGATCTGGGGCGGATGTGCTCTGAGGGGCTGTAGTGGTTGCGAATTGGAAAGGAGAAGACGGAGGCATGACGGCTTGCGAGGAAAAAGGAGAACGAGACTGTTGGGAGGGTTCGAGCGAGGGCGAAGTGTGGGGAAGCGCTGGGGCAACATCCATTGCTTGACGGGTTCGATCACTTGGCAGGCTGCGGTTTCTGCTGCCAGAGAAGGGATATTTGGAAGTAAAGAAGAAGAGATCAATAATAAAAACTGTGATGGGTGCAAAAGAGATCAAGATGTGCGGCTCAGCAAGTTAGCTTTGGCGATGGGTTTACGGGGTATTTCAATATGCATCAGACAACAGGAAGCCAACTGAGAGCGGATATAATGACTAACAACAACCAACACGGGAGGCTAAAAATGAGGTGAGCACCTAGTTGGAGCTCTCTGACTCAAAAACGATGAACAAGCGAATCAAAATAATATAAGTTCACGGGCAAGAGAAATCGCCAACGGTTCTGAGGGAGGGAAGATAAGAGGCCAAGCCCAAGCTAGGGCGGCGGCAGCAGCAGCAGCAGCAGCAGTGAGAGACAGATTCAAGCCAACAGGAAACGAACAGGCTGGGGGGACAAGGAGGAGTAAGAGGAGCAGTGTGGATGGTGGTGAATGGGGCGAGGGGGATAGAAGAAGAGATGAAAAGATGAAGAGATGTCGGGGTGAGAAGAGGTTGAAGTTGAAGCCGCAAGCTGAAGCAGAGACGAGAAGACCAGAAGACGAGACCACACCGAGATTTGGCCAACCCGCGCGTGATTGGCCGGAGGACAGCAACTCTGCAAGCCTCACTTTTCGAAGAACGAGCAAGAAAAGCTATGAGTTTAAGTACATGTACTTCTTCTTCTTCTTCTTCTTCTTCGTCTCTGGAAGTCTGGTGTTCAATATCTCTCTTTTGGAACTCCTGCCACTAAAGACCATATAAAAACGACGAGTGACGCTGTGCTGGTGTGTAACTATATATTTATTCAACCTCAAAGGGCACGGCTGCCTTGAGCAAAGTTGAGCCTCGTTGGACGTTCAAAAGCTTCTGTCTGAGCTGAGTTCGTTCAGCCAGTCACCAATCATCCACCAATCATCTAAGTGAGCTTGGTATGTATAAGTATTAACTATTATTCGCACAGGCAGAAGCCACAGCAAGTCAACCAAGCTCATCACTTGTCATCAGGGATCACCCACAATCCTCCAACGAGCTAAAGTAACTACAGCCCGGCCCATGCCATGGATATTAACACTAACTAACCCCACCGACTGGCAGTGGCAAACCAACCAACGGGCTCGAGCCAGAGATAGAGTTGAGGTTTTGCTTGCTTTGACACAAGTTGACAGCAAACTCCTTGGAAACAAACTGCTGTTGCAGCCTTATATTATCCATCACGCCCATGTAAGTAGACTCTGCTCCATGTCTGCTTTCAATAATAACATATAGTACGAAGTTCTGTACTTATTATTTCATATTATGACATATATAACTGATTACTACCGAATATGCTACTTTTTCTCCAGATTCCTCGGTCTCCACCCATGGGAGGGTCCAGCTTGGGGCCGGGGAGTGGGGAGGACAGATAGACAGCGTACATATGTATCTCCCTAGGGGCCTAGCTAAGTAGTTGGCATAGGAGACTTAGCCTGGAGGAGAGTGGAGCACAAGCAAGCAACAGGGACTGTTTTGGGACCATTCGCTGGCTGTTGCCTGTGCTGAGAGGTTTGTCTCCTCTGCGATGGAGTTACTCCGTACTGTGCTTCCCGCCAGAGCATCTGGCTTATATATTATTCTTGTTTTATTGTAGCTCGTGCGCTGAAGATGTTTCGCTTGTTCGCTCACGAGGAAAAAATAAATAATAATAAAACCAGAGTTGGCGCAAACCCTGACTGCCAGCCAGTACGGATGAGTCTGTCACTGCTTTGCTTGCGCGGGTGGAGCCTGCGTGAGTCACACCGCCCAAAACCCCAGGCTTCATTCAACAAACATCAACATCAAAAAACAACAAAAGGACAACACCGCCTTCAAGGCTGAAAGCTCTCTCGCTTTGCGATCCCCTAGCCTGCCGCTTCCCCCAACAAGACCCATGCAATGCGAAGATTTCCTTCCTCTTGGATGCATTAACCAAGAATTAATTAATAATATATGTAAGTGTCTCTAAAAGCCCTAGCGCCCAGCCCTTTGAAATCCTTGGCATTATTCATTCCTTGCATGAGACTTCCAAGGAAGGCTTATCTTCTCCCGTGTCCGCATTTCGTGAAACACGTAGGACGCAACATATGTGGCTTCTCATTGGCCCTTTATTTTTTTATTTTATGTTATTTTATTTATTTTATTTATTTTTATTGTTATTTTTTATTTTAGTTTTTGCCATGGTTTCTTCTCCGATCGTTTGGCTTCCTTGCTTCTGATTGTGATAGATCCTTGGTTGTCTAATTCAAATGGAAAAGAATTTGAAGGAGGGTCTAGCTAGGCATCAGAGTAACAATCGATATCAAATACATAACTACATACACAACTTAACGATCTGAACACATCTTCTGCCAGCGTTGAAAACGTCATTGAACATAGAGGTCATTTCCTGCTCGGTGGGTGCTATGTACCAACAGCGGTTCTACATATATATATATTTATTTAAGCCATGAAGGTACTTGAAGGGGCGATGTGTCGGGTGAAACAAATTACTTTTGCAACCAAACACCCTTCTAATTCCCAGGTTGCTCCTAAGCTCTTGCAAATGTCGCCGCAACAATAAGGGGGAATGCCACTGTCGCTTCGGCGTAGACCTATTACCATCGAAAATTGAATGGTCAGCTCAGAAAACTACAGCAAGTAAGTTTTAGAATTGTTTCGGTGATCTTTCGTTGAGGCCGGGGTTCGGCCCTACGGCAAGGGAAAAAAAGGGGAAGAACAAAGGAACAAAGTAGGAATAAAAAGGAATAAAAATGAATGAATAACTACCTTCACACTCTTTGCATCCGGTTTGATCTTCCCCCACGACACAGCTTCGTCCGGTCGTGCGCCAGCGTCGCTCCCATCAAACTCCTGCGCCGTGTTGATATACACCGCGCTCTCCGCCCCGTTGCGCATCAAGCAGGCATTGGCAATATGGTGCTTTACCAGGCCGCCACCTAGAATAATCATCCCAGCCCGTTTGGCCCGTACAGCGATCGTATTGATCTTCCGCACGTCTTCCACGATGTCGACACGGAGCTGCAGCGGCGAGGACTTGAACGTGTGAAAATACATCATGTCCCCCAGGCTGCCATCGGTCAGTGCAGGGCAGAAGACGGGAATGTCATTCTTGTACGCCCAGTAGTAGACCGAATCTTCATTATTGATTTCCTTCCCGAGCCGGTGGATGATCTTGCTCGGGGTCCAGTGGAGCGGGGCATCTGGTGTCGACGCCCGTGACGCCTCCTGTTCTTCCAACATTTTATCGAGAATCGGCACGACCCAGTCTTCGAAAACACAGTAGTTGCTGTTCGGCACGATCAGGTTACCGATGCGGTTCAGGCCTTTGGCCCGTAGCGACGGACCGGGAGTCGCGAAGGAGCCGAGATAAGTGGGAGCGAGACATTTAATAAAATCTTCCTCTATTCCGCCCGCGGTAGTGACAATGGCCGAGACATGTTTGTGCTGGACGAGGTAACGCAGTGTTTCCCGTAGACCAGATGATATAAGATTGGATGTGTACCCTAGGAATACAGTGGTCCTTTCGCCCGTTTCCGGATCGCGCCAGGCTCTCTAAAATAGGGATAACCAACACCCTGTTAGACAAATAGGCATGTCCCGCAGTGGCTGGCTCGGCGTTGCGCTGGAAGATTGACGTTTGAAGTTTGTTGGGAGAGGCCTCGGAGGGGTAGTGAGGAGGGGCGGAATGCAGTGTGCACGTACATACCATCTCATTAATGATCTGCGCAGCGTCGCCCACCGCACTGGCCTGGAAGCCCATGGAAGCCATGCCATCCACCAACTCCGCAACAGTAATATCCCTTCCGGCATGCTTGTTGAAATCAATGCCCCCAACCGGTTTTGAACCCTCAGGAACGGGCTGGGAGGCGACGAACACCGCATCTGTGACCGAGGGGGGAAGTCCTGCAGCTTGCGAAGTCATGGTATCTGCGTTGAACTACACAGAGTACAATGTTCTGTATGGGCGCTGAGAAAAGCTGCCAATGGATCGGTTGTTGCAATTGGCTGGGAAAAATTGCTATACCAGCAGCTTTTTTTTTGGCTTGCGGACCCTTCTGCATTGAAAAGTGGCAGATTATCGACAATCTCGGAACAAAACATGCCACCAATTTTCCGGACGCTAGCTTCCATACAGCCCCTGGCAATTAGCGAACACAAAGGAAAAGAAAGGGAGGAAAATGTATAGAAATAATTCAAAGATTGAGGAACCGAAATACGAGACCGCACTTTTTTGAATCGGAGCTCAAGTTGTTCCGAACCCAAAAGCGGTCTAGTTGCAGCTCCAATGGCCCATTGGCCAGGCCCAGCGATCCCTGCCCGTCTTTAATTCTCCAGCCAATAGACGCCTGACAACAGGCGCACTAACCCGACCCACTCGAGCCTGGGCCGGTGGGTTGTGCACAATCGATACTTGACACCTTGTTTGCGCGGTATCGTTTTGGTTTGTCCGACGAGTGTTGGAATACATGTAAGGTCAATCGTTTTAACGTAATCCATAGCCGCCAGGTTATTATGCGTGGTCCACTGCCTAATTTCCTTCAAACTTGGGCCAGTGCCTGTTGAATACTCCCCATCAACGCCTGTGACTGGTTGATTCTTCTTGATATCCTAGCATGCTGCATCCCTCCATAGATCCATTCGAAGCGCTTGAGAGGAAATGTTCAGGCCTCATGTGACCCCAGGTTGCGCAGCCTGCGGTATGACATGGGGATGAATAATGATAGAGAACGAACTCCCTGCTTTACTAAGAGAGCCACTCCGACCCATCCCCTGCTGTCTCTTGCCTGCCGGTCTTCCCGATTGCCGTTTCAAGGCCTCAATTTTTCCCCCATCATCAACCTCTTCCATTTTCCCCCTTCCCCCTTCTTCCTCCCATAACTCCTCTCGTAGTGGGATTATGCTTACTTCGTTACCATCGAGCTTTTGAATCATGGAACCAGAACTCTGCTCCTCAAACTAGTCTATTGGTTTCTCTTGCTTGGCTGTCGATCAAGTGTTTGTCCGTCTGTTTTTCCTCACATTCGCAAAACCAACACTCTCTCGGAATACAGCGTGAAGTGCCATCGCCCTCACTAGCCTCGTACCTTTGGATCTCTCTTTTTCTCTCATCTGTTGTCATTATATCTCACCATCAGCGCTGGTTGTTCCATTTTCCAATATCTCATTGTTTACTGTGTACTCCGTACAGCGTACGGGTTGAACAAGGTTCAATGCTACCTCCAGTAGTTACACCACTAGTCTTAAAGGGGAAAGGTTTGCTATCACCGTAGATTTCCAAGGTTTCGGACTTGGCTATTTTAAAGATCACGTGGGCTTCTTACTCGGGATTTCCCAAAGCGTCGACGAGCGACTACGTTTTAACGACGCTTGATCTGACACTTTGCAATCATACAACTCTCCATTCAACGCGACAGCTACGCTCTAACACCCTTTACTTCGTGTTTCTTTTGAGCGGTCTTTGTTGAATGGGCAACTTCTTTCATGGCGTCTCGCTTTCCGCCCCGAGAACGATCACCACATCGGTATAACGACCGCCGTCCCTCCGCTCCTCACGGCTCCTCGCATATCCCTTCTGGCCCTCGTGTTTCTGACGATGTCAATTCAACACCTCTGGGAAGGGAACCCCCTCGTGGTCCAAAAGCTCTAATAGATCCGCCAAGGGGTGCGCCCTTTGGCCCTTCCGGTCCTAGAGGAAGGGGCTTCCTAGCACGAGGCGAATTTCGAGATCGTGAGAGGGATCATGATCCCCGGGATCTGCGAGATGGTCTCCCTCCATTCAGACGGGATAACGACAGAGACTGGTCCCGGAGAGACCGCGGTTTTGATTTTAGAGATGCCCGCGTTCCTTTTGGCCGTGGAAGATCGAGGTCACCTCCACTACGGGACTTTCGCGATTCTAGAGAACCTGGCCCTCGGGATTCCGATGCGCCAAGAATGCGTCGCAACTCCAGAGATGGGCCTGTCGGTTCCATGAGTGGAGTCCAGGATGCATCTCCTCTTCGTGGCCCGTCTCTGCGAGGTCGAGGTCGTGGCGACCGTGAGCGGGGTAGGGGTCGGGGCTTTCTAGATGATCGCGACTCGTTCCGACGACGGAGCCGTTCGAGGGATGCATGGAGGGATCGTGAACGTGATCGCGACCGTGAACGTGATCGCGACCGTGACCGCGATAGAGATAGGGACTTGGAACGCTCTGATCGGTTCGATAGGCGTGAAGATGATCGGCGATCGGAACGAGAGGATAGAGAAAGAGACCGGCCTTCTGAACGCTCAGACTTGTGGAAAAAAGATATGTTATTAGCTAGGACCGAATCCAAAAGTACATCTGCAACATTAGCGACCATCCCACCTGCATCGCCCACGCCATCGTCGTCATCTATACTCAGTGCCAAAAGGACTGTCATCCCCGAAATCCATGATTCAAATAGGAAATCCGCAGTCCCCGCACAAAGTACGGGCGATTCTCGGCATGAGCCAGATCGACAGGAACATCCTACAATTCGCTTAGACGCACCAAAGGACCGGCCAATCTCACAAAGCTCTTCTCCCCCATCTCCACCAGAAGTCCCTGCCTTCGGATCTATCATTAGTCCCAAACCAGCGTCCGATGATTCTCCCTTTACCTCGTCCACCAAATCCAGGCCATTTGATGAACTCTCCACTGCAGCATCGACTACCGCAAAGCCAGAAAAGGAACACATGGATGTTTCCGCTTCGTTACCAACTGGGATATTACCGCCTACTGGACCAAGAGCTGAGAGGTCGGAGTTTGAACATTCACACGACACCCGCGTCTCCCGTCCGCATGGTCTGGATACTCGAGGGAAAGCTGAGGTGCCACTGCGCCCTGCACGGCACTTTCCGTCCTCATCTAGATCTCCGACTATTACTACGCGCGATGGTCCTGGTTTCGCGAGTGCATCTAGCGCAAGAGATTCACTTCAATCATCGCTTCAGGCAGATGCGAGGACTCAGGAATTGCCTCTCGGGGTACGGGTTAGCCCCCGACCTAGCTCCTCATCAGGATCCCCGCCTACTTCACAATCAATGGGAAGAAGTATTTCACTATCCCGTAGGTCTGGTTCACCCCCTGTTCCGTCAGCCGCCCCATTTAAGTCACCAGGACCGAAGACGTCTCCCGGAATCTCTTTCGCAAGCGTACCCACGGGACCACGGGCTCTCCAGCGACCCAATGCGCCAAGGAACGCCCCTAAAGTCAGTAACCAATGGGTTCGCCCAGGGTATTCAAATCGTGGACCTTCGATCATGAATTCAGTATCACCTATCAAACGTGACGTATTTGACGACAAGGACAGAGGGTGGTCTTTTGGCGCGTCTGACCCTTATAAACCTCACGAACTTGAGCGTTATCCCCATCGGGAAGATTCCAAGTCGTCACCAGTTGCTGAGCGAACCGACCGTCCTCCGAGCCACGCTGAAAACAATGTCGTCCGAGCAGCTGCGACCGTGTCTTCGGAAGATCACGCACCACGTGCCTCAATTTCGTCGATAGCGGACCAAGTTGCTACTCCTCTCATGTTTGGACAATCCAGTGGTGAAGAAACAGACGAGGAAGACGACTTGGATGAAGAAGACTTCAATGAGGGAGAGAAGCGATTTGCAAAGGAAATGCAAGCGTTGACATCCGAAATGCCACCTCCAACCCTTCATGATCCCGTTATAGTTGACTTACTGTTACAAATTCAAATGCTGGGTATCATAGCCGAGGGGGTTGCCCCAACCTATATGGACCTGCCAGATGCAGCGATTGAGGTCGAAAGGCCGGACCAACCTCCAGCTGTCATTCCAGTGTCAGCAAAGGAGGCCCAAGGAATTGAAATCCCGCAGCCCTCGTCACCAGTGGCCCAGGCTCACACTGCCCCGTCTCTCGAAGTTCCATCAGTCGATAACCTTCCCTTCCTCCAATCTGGGCCACCCACTCCGTTTTCTGACCTAGAGGCTTATCAGGAAACGATCCAGACGCATGACCGGTTGAGAGAGGCTCTTCGCGGGGAGCTAGCCAAGCAGCGTAAAGAAATAGCTCTCCATCATCAGGAGCTACGACGGGAGTATGCTAAGTATTATAAGCCTTGGAGGATTGCCGTGGAGGAACTAGATCGCACGAGTAGACAAGAAAAGACAACCACCCCAGGTCCACCCACCCCGCCGTCGGCTACGGGAACGGCTACTACTCCAAGCACCACCGCCGAAGGACGAAGAGGTTACAAACTTAACAGCGAGCTTGACTTCCAAAATGCGCTGATCGCATCTACCATTACTGCGCGGGAAGAGCAAGCACGTCGACGCGAAAAAGAAGGGCCCGCAAGGCCGGATACGTCTAAAGAAGCGCTTATCCCAGATATGTTCGACGAACACGAGAAACAAGCCTTTATCTTCAAGGATACGAACCACACCGTAGACCCTTCTGCTGCATATGAAGTTTTCGCGTTCCACCCGACGCCGGACAATTTCACCCCCGAGGAACAAAAGATTTTTACGGAAGCATTTTTAGAGCATCCCAAAAAGTGGGGCAAAATTGCGGAATATCTTCCAGGCCGGGACTTCCAGGCATGCATCAATCATTACTACTTCACAAAGCAGGAATTCAAGTATAAGGCCAAATTGAACAGAAAATATGTTCGAAGACGTGGAAAAAGGGCTCCTGCTACCAGGAATCCAAAATCAAACGCCCTCATGTCAGATCTTGGTGTTCGGCCCGAATACGAAGGTGAGGAAGTGGAAACTCCCGCTGTCACTGATACTGGCCGACCTCGACGGGCGGCGGCCCCAACGTTCGGCGAAGCTGGTCCAGAGACAGAGAATAACACACCTACGCCAAGCTCTGGGAAAAGAGGGAATCACGGAAAGGATCCCGCTGAGCCGGGAGTGGAGAAACCTCCCAGCAGACGTGGCGGAAGGGGAGGAGGCGGACGCGGTGGCAGGCGAGCAAAGGCACAGCAATCTTCACTTGCGACTCCGATTGCTTCAGCTCCTCCAAAAGTTGAACCAGAAGGGCCAGCAGATGCAGTACCAGAATTGCCGATTGCGAAGGAGAAGAAAGAACAGAAGGATATCGCTGCCGATGAGGTAGTTCCCCGAGCAAAATCTACAAAGGCTCGCAGCAAGGAAACCGTTTATGTTTTCGACGCTGCTGAACCCGAAGCTCCAGCAAAACCCGCCGAACCCAGATCTGGTGCTCTCCAGCCCACTAGTTACTGGTCTGTACCGGAGCAACGAGAATTTCCAGATCTAATCAGGCACTTCGGGAAAGATTTTGAGGCTATCTCCCAATATATGAGGACCAAAACTCCTACAATGGTATGAGTATCCCTTAAATATGATAGCCGGCGCAACTTCCTAGCTAACTCGTTACACACCTCAATTAGGTCAAAAACTACTTCCAGAGACGTGTTGATTCTGGCCAAACATTGTTGGAGGAGTACGCTGAGATGGCTGAGGCGAAGAAGTTGAGTGGAGAACCGCCAGGTCCGCTACCAATTCCAAATATCCCTCCTAAACGGCGATACGAAGCTACACCATCTTCTGTCGCTCCACGCCCCCTCGCACCAAACACTGAAGCTACGGAGCCAGCAGATGCATCGCTGGCCCCCAAACCAAAGGTCCCGGCAGTCCCTCTAGCTGCGGCACACCAACCAGCCACTCAATCTCGGCCGCAAGCCGATAGGGATCAGTCTCAGCCTAGGTTTTATCCTCTTGCGCAAGCGACAGCTGCCTCTGGGGTTCCCGTACCACCCGTGAACGACGAATTGCAACCGCGTTCCATTCGTCCCCAGCCGCACCAACCCCAGCGCAATCAGCAAGGCCCTCGAGTCGGATATTTCAGTGACGAACGACGAGATGGGCGCCACCTAATGCCTATCCCCCCGGTGCTCACCGTACAGTCTCAGGAGTCCCAAAGCCAGAAGCAGCAGCCGAATACGGCCCCCATGCAAAGTCATGGTGGAGGTTCCGCCTTACATGCCCAAAATTTGTCTCGTAGCGATTTGCTGCCCCAGCCTCAAGAGGCTCAAGAGGTGCTACGGTATCAGTCACTAGCGCAGCCGGCGTTATACTCTCAAACCCAGTACCTTCAGCAGTCCCAGACAAACAGCCCGATCACCCCGGTAGCACGGACACATTCGAGACGTTCGAGCAAAGCTATTCCTACACCGACAGCCACATCTCCTGTGCAGCGCATGCCCAAACAGGACTTCGATTCAGCTTCTCTTCCACGTGACGATACGACCGTGCAACCGAAATCAGCTCTTCCCCATCCTAGCCAACTTATAGGTATAAAGCAACAGTCACCTGCGGTATCACCAGCCAAAGAACCCGCTCGTCCAAGCTCGACCCCGGCACAAGTTTTTCCAGAGCCTCCACGTCAAGTTCCTGCTAAAAGGTCAAATATCATGAACATTTTAAATGATGATGCTGAAGAACCACCGTCTCGAAAGAAGTTTGCGAGTGACCAATCCTCAGCGGCAAATACTCCACAGTTATACTCCATATCACATTCAATGTCTCAGCAATCGCAACTTCCCCCTCGCGAAGAGTCGGTACACTCTAGCAGGCAGCTACAGCATCAAAGGTCGCACTATCTGCCCCAGCAGTCACAAGTACCGCAACAAAATCAACTATCAAATACTCCCTCCCGCTCATACCCCGAATATTCTAGCTATTCTGTTGGCTCTGTGACTGGATCTGGGACGGCGACCCAGGATTGGATGGCCAGGCTAGACCCGAGGGGTCAGCAACAGTCTCAAGCAACCGACCATGGTCTTTCCCGTTTACCAGCTCAGCAAGCCCCATCCCTAGGATACATGAGCACCGCACAACAGGCCACAAACTCGGGGTCGAATCTTCACAAGCAGGCACAGCAGCAGCACCGTTCGTCATACAACCCGCAACCCTCACAGCCGGTACAGCAATCTCAGCCCGCCGGGTTCCAGGGCCAATCTCAACATCAGTCAAATATTAACCTTGGGAAACGTGATTCTCCCTTGACATTACAAGCCCAGCCTTTTCATCCATCTTCCCCACAGCATCGTCACACCTCAGTACCTTATTCTCGACGGACATCACAGCAGCAACAGCAGCCATCTTCCCCACTCCACATTTCAGCATCAGCCCTACCCCAAACGCAGCAGCACTCTTCATATACTCAGAGCCACTTGAGTCAGCCACCGCAACGTCAGCATCATTCTTCAGCTAGGCATCAGCTTGGACACAACCCCCAGCATAATGGACAGAGTGGCAGCGGGTCTCAACACATGCAGCACATTGTTCCGCCTACGTCCCCTCACCATCACCCCACATCATCACTACGCCAATCTCAACAGCAGCAGCACCAGCACCAGCCCCGACACCACCAACAGCAACAGCAACATCACCCTCAACATATCTCCCCTCTTGGTCTAGGAAATCAACATAGTACTAGTTCATTCGGTCACAATCCGTCACACCTACAACCGGCTCATCGGACATCCAGCAATATCTCGATTTCTTCACCGAACCCGCATCAGAACGCAAATCTTGGGAGACCTTACACTCCACCATCCGCTTTGCACCAACCTTCCCCAGGCGGACCTTCTTATTCTTCTGGTATTGTTGCTCCCCACCCCAATCAGGGACCGCAACAACAAGGGTTACACCCAATGCACCAGCACCAGCACCCGAATCAGCATCAACACCAACAACTTCATTCTAGACTCCCTGGACCGACCCATCACCGCGCTTACTCGCAAGATTCGAGACAATGAAATAGAAATTCGGATGCGTCCTTTCTCTTAATGGTCATGCAATCACTATCTTTATGGATTTCATCTGTAATCCCTGGCGGGTCCCGTTTCTGTGCATACATGTTTTGTTGCCTAAGCATTTCATTCGCTAATTTCATTCTCATTTCTTATTTCTTTTTCTTTTTCATGTCCGCCCCCCTGTTTGTAAAATCAGTCTGGGGGAGGCGGGACGTGAAACGTGTTACCTTCAATTTACATTTTTCATTTTCTCCCCTGCATTATTACACCCATTATATCATGTTTTCGGTCGTTTCTGTGTGTTTTCTACCTTCTAGCATAAGTATTGAATTTATTGGTATGAGCCTCGAACAACAGAAGGTTAATTGCATGGACTTTTCCTTATTGGCGCAACGATTCCATTAAACTATATTCAGGATCAAGCCAGCCCTCCAGTTGTAGGCAGCATGAGTAAATAAGGCAGGCAGGCGTACGCCCACGCTTTGTTTTTGAACCAGAGCGGATGAACCAGAGCGGAATTGTTCATTGTCATCATCAAAGAGCCCTGGTACTCAATCCTTCATGTCCATTATTAGAATTAAAATATTACATGGCGGCTCGATATATTCCATTATATAACCCCCAGCTGACCGATGATAGTGTGTCAATTTTAGTACTAAGCCTCAGTTGTGATTCAGTGTAAGGAGTGAACACTACTTCCCAGCGGAACAGCACAGCCAACTGCAGAATATTCATCCCCTTACGAGCAGTACCCGTTCATTCCTTAACAGTACATGTACCTACAGCATGCGCAATATCGACCCCGGTCATTCACATTTCATTATGCGGGGACAGCCACCGGCGATTTCTGCATACCGTTCCAGAATCTTGAACATGTAGAATATTCCTTGTCAGGTGAATTACTCAATGCTTCAGGTTGAAAAATGGGTTTCGAAGAAGATTTACATTTCATCCTCAGCAACAAAGTCATAATAGCCACCCGCTTAAATACAAGCAGCAATTAGTGAGCTGTGCAGATAAATCTGGGGATCAATGACCAAAACGTCATTCGAGAGAAAGAGATAGCAAGGATATAACGCCGCAAAATGACCAGGGAGGTATAAGAAGCAAAACATGGGGAATAAAAACAGAGAAACATTTGATGATATCGTAAAACATAAAACATAAAACACACAACTGAACAGTAACGGACAGGTACAATTGACATAACCCAGTAAGCTGCGAGTCCCTGGAATCAAAACGCAAAAAGGAATGGTGAAATCGAAAAATGAAACAGAAGACGAGATTTGTTTGAATCGCTTGAAAGTGCGTTTGGAGGAAGGTGAAATTTCAAATGCCCGAGAAAACTTTATTTGTCACATAACCGTACAATCTTTGTTTCTATCCCTATCACGAGGACGGGGCGGAAGAGAGGGGTTGGACAATGCATGGACACGTCTGTGGCCATCGTGGACACGATTGGGTCCAGTATTATTGAGTCCATAACTTGAGGATCTCGGTCCAGCTATGCTAGTGTTGCTGTTCTGAGAGCCATCATACTGGGAGTGGTCTGAGGGAGGAGTGTACACTGGACTGTTGGCTGCCTGCTCGTACGTTGGAGGTGGAGCGTCAGCGCTAGGGTCAGCCACTGAAGTCCTGGGTGGCGGTACGAGTGATCGAACTTCTTGCGTTTGCTGGGGTGCGCGACGGCCGGTGGACGACGCTGACTGTCGATGGTTAAAGTTCGGCCTGTTGCTAGAGTGATGTATAACCCCCTGAGATTGCGACGTTCGCAACTGTGGTGTCTGGATTTGCGCTTGATTGCGTGGATTTGTACGCCGTTGTTCTTCCTCGTCTTGAAACTGAAGAGCCAAAGCAAAGGCATAGTCTGCGTCTGTTTGTTCTGTGTTGTTTAATTGCCTTCCGGTAGTCCCATCTGATTGTTTCTATGTGTTAACCCGCTTGAGATCGCAAGATCGTTTTGGCTAGGATGTTGAGGTCCAGCTATAGATGGAGAAAAATTTCCAACAGGACGAAAATCTCCTGAAAAAAAAGTAGCATTACTTCCGTTGACATCGACTAGACTTTCCCACACAATTTCTGCATGGTTGGCATATCCGGCATCGGTTACAAGAGTGAACAGTTGGTTCGAAAGCGGATGTTTGAAAAGCGTAGAGAAATGATCATTTCGGAAGAGAATTGAAATGGATCCGGGTTTTAGGCATCTCTGAAGGTGCTCGAGACCAAAGGCGCTTAGCTGAGTAGCGTTTTCAACGTCAACGAAGTGTTGGATTGTGTCGATATCTTCTATTAACTTCTCCTCGTCAGTCGTCAGAAGCTGTCCACGGAAAACGCGGCTTTCCAGCTCCTCTTTTCGAAAGTGGAGCAACTGTATATCTTCATGGTTTTGAGCTACACGGTTTAGCGCAGCATAGGCCGCAGAGGACGTCTCTGCAAGCCAGCCGTGAACGAGGGGTAACTTGAAACTACTATAGAGGATTGTATCGTTTGTCTCAAGGAAGGTTCCAGGCGAATCGGACATATAAATTTGCTATTATGTGTTAGGCGTTCAAGCCAGAAACATCAGGAGTTACGTGGATAAAAAGCTTACCATTACCAACTGTGGATTTACATTCATCCCTGTATGTAGCATAACAAGAAAGGAACTCAGAGCTTCGATATCCGGAAGCTTGTCAGCTCCATCTAAGTACGAAGTAAGTTCATCGAACAGCGCTTGCATTAACAATCCTAACGAAATTTTCTCTCGTGATTGAAGGGCTTTTGTAATGGGCGACGGGGAATCTGCTCTGCTCCGCAGCATAAGCCCATTGACGAGGGCTAGTAGCGGGCACGGCCCGTTTTCATTCTGCACCAGCACGGGCGATGTACGCAAACTAGTTGTGCCATCTGTCCAGTTAACCTGGCGAATGTCATAAGTTTCAGATAGCTTTTTCTGCAATATGGCGGGCGGCTGTCCAGATTCACTTAGATGCGACAGAGATGGTTTCACTTGCTCAAGCGACGTTCCAGCAGTAACAGACATCGAAGTGGATGAATCCAATTCATCAGATATGGATGGGGTCTCATTTGGCAGGTCCTTAGGATGGTCATCAATTACGCTGCTCATAGATGGTGCATCCGTCGTGGTATTTCCGTTGGGTTCGTTTTCTTCCTCGAAACTTATAAGGTTCCGGGAAGAATTTGATTGACTAGAACTAGGTGGTTGTAAATTTTGGTCCATATGATCCACTTTGTCTAAATGATGATATGGGTCTGAAGACTGGATTAATATAGATGGAGGCCCGTAAACTAACGGCGCCTTCCCTTCTTCTAGGAACGGGCTGGAACTTCCTGCTCCGCGCGGACCAGGTTCAGTGTCAAGGTCATAATGGCCGTGTTCATAGGGTATGTGAAAAGATGACTTAGAAAGCTCTCCATCCGGTCCGTTTGAATTATACGGATGTGTAACCAATTCGCCTACTAACACAACGAGCGATTAGAATCGTAATGTGGGGGGGTAACGTGGCATCTGACTGGAACAACCTACCGTCTTGATGGCCATCCAAGCTACTGGATTGCGGAAATTCAAATGGGTCTAGGCCAGGTATAGATTGTTTTAGCAGGCCACCACTGTTGTGTCTAGCCTTCAGGAAAGGATTGTTTGAACGAAGCTGTCCAGGGCTAGTAGTATGCCGTCCGTCTTCGGTGGAAGAGCTCGTAGAAGGCTTGTCCTGTGAATCAAAAATGGCAGCACCATCTTGTTCCTTCTCAGGCTCCCCTCGAGAGAAATCCTGTATTCCTGCGCATCCTTCACGCTGCCAGCTTTCTTGCAATCGTTGATCATCTAATTCACTAGGTTGTGACGAAAGCGGTAATTCTCTAGTAGCCGGGCGATATGCTAATTCCTGAGTCCAAGGGTTGGGCACTTCATCACACACAACACCTGAGGGGGGTGCATGATTTAAGCCTGGTGCAGCAGAGTCGGAGAATTCCGGCTGGGAGGCTGTAGCTTGTGACGACGGAGATACTTGGGCAGAAGGGATAGGGTCCCAGGCTCGATACGACAGGTCATTCTGACTGCGCTCGTCGTCCTGGCCATCTGGATCGTTCGGCAAATCCTTTCTCAAAGCCATGGTGAATCACTTAGTGGAAACGTTGCAGAAATTATTGAAGTAAGTGAACATTCTAGTCTCGTAATGCAACAGGTAGGTTGGTCTCAACTGAAGAAAAAAGAACGAATGTATGTAGACACGATATTGCCTCTCTTCCATTGGTCAATGGCAGATCCCGAACATGGATTTATTTACGGAGTATTCCTGTCTTAAGACAGCTTCCAGTCGGTCGCCTAGCGGATGATGCAACGTAAACGGCTAGAAAACGGACGTTGCACTAGAAATTAGGCACTCGAAACGGCTCGAGTGCTTTTACCTGCGCAGTTTAAAAGGCGACCGGGTATGCAGTGCGGTGAGATTGGTTGGATGAAGCCCGTCAGTTTGTTGATACGATACAGGAAAGTATGTCTTTTGATGTCTTGATTAAACGGCGGTTGGATGCGATGATGTCGCGGCTTCAAGAATGCGCTTGCCTGGGGTTTGCTGTGTTTGCGTTGTTTGTCTTCTTTGGGGGCCTCACCGATGACGTAATGTAGCTGCGGGATTATATATATCCGATAACTTATTGAATACAGTTATTATTATTATTACAAGCCTCAATCACTCACTTGCACTTACTTATTCAGCTTGAAAAACATGCTGTTTAATCCCTCAGATTGAATGTAATGAGATATTCATGAATATGAACAGTTACATGTGATTTGTATAGATGAATTCCATGTAATTCACAACTATTAATAGAGAATAACTACATAGAAAAAAGATGAATAACACTGTAACAGTATTATAGAGTTAATAGAGAAGCTTCACATAAAATGTAATTAAATATCAGATAGCTTATATAAAGATCTTAGAACTATAATATATATAGTCAGTAATTAAAATATGTCATAATTTACTTCAATTAATCATCAAATTATCTGAAATATAATTAAAGCAGTTAAAATGACTGAATATAAGTAGAGAACTGTCGGATTGAATGTCACGGATGAATATGTTGAAGATATATGAATCTTATGTGTATCAAGATCTGCTTATTATATTATCTGTACACTATCTAATATATCTATTTCATACAAAAGATAGAGCTATTTATAGTAAAATATATATGTGAGTCAAGAGAGCTAGTATAAGTGAGTATTAGATAAGTGTTATAGTAAGCTGATAATAATGAGAAATATTGTAGTAATACAATGTTAGTAGCATTCAGTAGTGTATAATCTCTTTTTTCTGACACACTCTCTTCAGTGAATGTAACATGTAAATAAAAGTGTAAATAAAGCTGCAACTAAAAAGAGTGTAGATGAATCTGTAGAGATTATATCAAGATAGATTATTTATATCATCATTCTGCTTACACCTTGATGATATCTGATATATTAACTAGGCCTAGTATCTTGACAAATTCTGTATATTTCTGATGTGGCAGAGTCTTAGTGAGGTCATTCACTGACATCTGAGCTGTAGACACTCAATCAACTGTAATATCATTAGATTGAACACAATCTCAGAGCCAGCTTTCATATATATCAACATGATGAAGCTTCATAATTATAGAGAGATCTTTCTTCATAAGAATATCAATAGTTTGACAGTTATCACATTGAATACAGATCTTATGACCAGATTCAAATTGAATATGTTAAAAGAATCTATCTCATCAGATAGACTTCTTATCAGCTTATAAGATTACAACAAGCTCAGCTTCTGTAATAGATATAGTTATAATTATCTATCTATTTGATTTTCAATCAACAGTTTCTCTGAATAGTTTGAAGATATATTCTTATGTAGAGTGATAATCTGAATTATCTACAAAAGAGACATCACTGACAGCTTCAATAATATCAGGTTTGAGATTAAGTTGTAGAGGTCTGTCAATGTTATTATCATATTGAATAGCAAGATTCTTTGTATTATATAGATAAGATATCATTCTATTCATCTCTGATAAGTGATGTTCTGATGAATTCATCATGAACATAGCTAGTTTACTCACTGCATATGTAATATCAGAGTGAGTTATCATCACTGAGTAGATACAGAAGCTGATACATTGTTAATAATAATGGATTTTTACAGATATGACTGACTCATTAAAAGACTCTAACAGAGTATCAGTTAGTGAGGTATATGCCTTGCAGGCATGTGTAAGATGATATGTATTAACTATCTTATCAATATAGACATTCTGACATAGCCAGAGCTTTAAGTTGAGATGATCATGTATTATTCATATGTTGAGAAACCATTTCAAATCTCTCATCTGTCAGATCTTGTAGGTGTTTTTAAGATCTTTGATTAGTTGATCTCTTTCTTTCAAATCTTCTTTTTATGATAGAATGATGATATTATTCACATAGAAGAAGATGATTAATCAATCATTAGAGAAGAGACATCAATTCTCTGATATAGAGATGAAGTCTAGTGTTCTCAATATTGAAGATAGTTCATTTAATCAGAGAAGAAATGATCTGTATAATTCATATAATACTTATAGAAGTTTTAGTATATATTTTATATACTTCAAATTTTACATTCTCTTCAACTTCTATCATTTATTAAATAGTTTCACATATACTAGCTTATCAATATCACTATTAATAAAGACATTGATTTCATCTAGCTATTTCACATCTAGATCAAATGCTGCTGTTAAAGCTAACAAGATTCAGAGATCTCTGACAGCTAGAGTGTGAGCTTTTATAGTGAGATCTGTGATTGATTGAAGATCTCTGTATACACAGATACAAGCTTTGTATTTCAAAAGAAAACCTTCAGCATCAAATTTGTAGATGAATATTCATTGTAGAGAGATAACTGAGATATCTCTCTGTAATCTACTAGTAATTTCATATGTATTCTGCAGAGATATACTATTTCATTTCTGCTTAACAGTGTTCTCAAATTCTTCATGATGTGAGTGTTTTTCAATATCTGTTCAGTGATTCAGTGAATCTGACAGTTGAGATCTATGAATTCTTGATATAGCTGTATTATTGATAACTGTGTAAACAGTATTAGAAAATAAATTTTGAGACTTGTTAAAGTCTGTGTGTGAATTTGAATGAGAGAATACATCATTGATCATTTAATAAGAATTGTCTTTAATAATTGAAACTGTCACAAGATGAGCAGTTCTGCATTTTCAGGTTCTGTAGTCTTTAATAATATTAGCTTCATTAAAATCAGCACTGATATTATGAGCTCTAGATGCAATATTCTGTATTCAATTATCTATCACAGCTGAATAAGTATTAATATTAACATCAGAATCTGTTGACTCTGGCATTGAATCTGGTGTAGAAAGGATTGAAACTTTAGAAAGAATTAAAATGTTATAGTGTTTATACTCATTATTCTCCTCCTCTATTTTTTCAGAGCTTTGAGCATTTTCTTTAAAATGAAAAACATCAATATCTGCATCTATAATCTCTTTCAATTGATTGATAGTAGTTATTAATGATTCTTGAACTTTCATATATAGAAGCTTTATCTTCTTAGATACTCAATCTCTTAGTTGTCTTTCAATGTAGAGGTCTTCTGAGTTGAATTTTCTATTCTCATTAAATATCACATCTCTTGCTCTTATCAATTATTCTAAGTGTGAAATTCAAATTCAATAGATGTTTGTAGAATCATATTCAACTAGATATTCAATATATACTCAGAGATCTAGCTTCTGAGAGTGATTTCTATTGAGAACTTCATTCAGTATCTTTGCATAGATGTGACATCTGTAGATTCAAAGATGAGTATTGTAAGAAATCCCGCTTCTTGCGGATTCTTTACCTCTATTTCTATCTCTCATGTAATCAATAGAGCTAGCGGCCCTTGACTACACACAACTATATAGACTGGAGTTCACAAATACTATTCACAACTCAGCTTGAATGCTATTATACATTTAATCTCTACATTTTATCTTTCTACTGTGAATACTTCTAGTAGTTAACAGTATATATCACATCAAGCTGCAAACATCTGAATAACTGTCTGTGAGTACTTATTCTTACATTTCAAGCTCAGTCAGTCAGCAATCACCTGTTATAACTGAAAGAACTAGAAACTTGTATACTCTAATCTCTGTGAACTCTACTGCAGGCATTCAGAAGCAGTCATCTGAATCATGAATAGCTCTTATGAAAGAAGTCTCAGAGAACTTATTAATCACTTATAGAATATCATTCTTTACATCTGTGACAGAGAAACTCTCTGAACTCATAAACAAATCAATCTTAGTGAAGAACATTCTTGAGCATCTTCTATAAGATCAAGCTATTTTTCTATAAGAAATACTTACTATCTGTAAACATTCTCAAACTGAGTCTCTAGACATAATCTTCAGAGATATCTGTGAACTGAAAAGAAACTTTCTTAAGTTATAATCACTTAAGATTACTTATTGAATCACAATCTATAAAAGCTTTTACAAGTTTGTATTTGAAATTGACTTACAAGCTCAGCTGTGTAATATGAAAGATGAAGAAGCTATCATCTACACAATAACAGATCTCTATTACACTGAAGTCAAAAACTGACTGAATTATCTAGAAAATAATCATGAGAGATTCTGCTGATCTGTTCTTAAGACATATCTAAAGAACAAGTTAAGAGACTTTATAAGTCAGATAGAGAACATCTGAACTGCAATCATCAATATTAGAAAAAGAGATGAGAAATCTGATAAAGACTACTCACAGTGCTTTATGAAATTGTGATGTGAATTAGAGTCTGTGAAAACAGAACTCTGAAACAAGATCTGAATAATAATATTTATAAAGAGACTGAATAAAGACATGCAGAATAAGCTTATTAAGTAAGACTCTAAGTTCTTAACTCTGAAGAAACTGATAACTCTCATTCACTGCTTGTGAATCACTGTGAGAGTCACAGATCTGCAGAGAGCAGATTATTAACTAGCTCTGCAAGGGCCAGAATAACAGAGAACAGATTTATTAGAAAAAGATGATAAGACACAGAGAGATTCATATCTGACTGCTGAGCAGAGAGAGAGAGCTTTATAAGCTTCTGTAAATAGAGTATATAATAGAGAGATTAAGAAAAAGAGACTCTGCTTTATCTATTCTAAATTAGAACATCTCTGTGCAAACTGTCTGAACAAATCAAAATAGAAATTTGAGAAGTTATGAACAGAGTCAGCAACAGCCTTCTTAAGAGTCTTGAAGCTGATATCTAAATCTGTTACTTTTCTGATGAAAATACTTGCTTATAGAGAGAGACTGTGCTGCAGTACTGCTGTCTTATAAGTATGAAAAGCATTGATGAACTCAGGATCTCAGGTTACTGTAGTGTTTTTAAAGCTCATGAAGTGAATGAGCTGAAAGATGAAAACTGAGAATCTGCTCTTATAATAAGCAGAGTATGAGAACTCAGATCTGAGAACTGAGAGACTTATAAGAGTCATCTTTGAATTGCAAGATCTCTCTGAAATCTGAAGAAGATTTACAGAAACTGTGATTATTGTGAATATTATAGATGACATGTACTTGAAACTTATATAACTTCAAAGACACAATCTGCACATAGCTGTCTGTAAGTCAGGTTTATACTTTCAATTAGTGTTGACAGACTCACTCACAGAGATAGAATCAGTTGATGCTGTAGAGTTAATTAGAGAAGACAAGCCTATCTATATAATAACTTTACAAGTGTCTGAGAATCTCATAATCATGAAAACTGAGCTTCAGATATCAGAGAAATACTGAGATCTTACAGAGATATTCAGCTCAGTAAAGATAGCTGAGCTTTCTTCTTATCATAAGAAGAATCTGATAATAGATTTAGTAGAAGAGTAGAAACCCTTCTGAGAATCAATCTATAAACTCCCTTATCATGAGACAGAGGTCTTGCAGATTTATGTGAAGAAGAATCTGAAGAATGACTTTATCTGATCTTCACAGATCTTCATAGAAGTCTCTGTGATATTTGTGAAGAAGAAGAATGAAGATCTTAGATTATATATAGACTATCACAACCTGAACTTCAAGATAATAAAGAGCTGCTATCTTCTGTCTCTGATTGAGAATGTAATCAATTATCTTATAAAAGCTGTTATATTCACACAACTGAATGTGATTAATATATATACACAGCTGTAAATACAGTCTGAAAATGAATGAAAGACTGTCTTTAGAACTGCACTGAAATTGTTTGAATATCTAGTGATGTTTTTTGATCTGACTAATATTCTCACAGTATTTCAGTCTTTTATCAATAAAACACTTCATATATATCTGAATGTCTTTGTGATAATATATCTGAATAATATGATGATATACTTTATGAAGAAGAAAGAACACACTGAGCATGTGCAAAGTGTGTTGAAGATCTTAGATGAGGCAGAACTGTATATTAAGCTTATGAAGTGCAACTTCAGTATCTGTTGAATTAATTTCCTAGAATATGTAATTACTACAGATGATATTCAGATGAAATCTTTATAGATTGAGACTATTCTATCATAATCAGAGTTAACTAGTATTTATGAGATTCAGATCTTTCTGAACTTTGTGAATTTCTATAGACAGTTTATCTTTATATTCATGAGAATCTTCTTGACTCTTACAGACATACTGAAGAATGAAAATAAGAAGAAGTTATCTCATAAATGAAGAATGAAAAGATTGTTGAGAAGAAAGAACTGTAAGAACTTTCTTATCTCAGAAGCTTATAAGACCTTTATAAGATTGAAATAGATATTTATAAACACAGTGATACTGTTTCACTTTGATCTCTTGCTTTTAATCAGATTGAAGACAGATGCCTTCTTCTTTACAATTTCAGAAATAGTCTTATAACTATAGTTAAATGAGAACTGAGTTTCAGTGATCTTTTTCTTACAGAAGATGCAACTCACAGAGATCAACTATAACATTTATAATCAGAAGCTTCTTATAATAGTGAAATTCTTCTGTTACTGATATCACTACTTTAAGAGTCTTATAACAGTGATTACTGTTAGAACTGATTATAACAGCTTATAATAGTTTACTTCAATTAAGAAACTCTTATAATAGCAGATTTACTGAGCTCAGAGACTGAGTGAGTTCTGATTCAAGATAGAATATATTAAGAAAACTAAGAACTCAGTGAATGAACTCTCTTACAGATCAGACTATGTTAAGAAGATCAGAGTGACAGACACAGAGAAACTAGAGAAGATAGAAAAGCTTCACAGAATGCTTAAACTGAGTGTTATAAAGAGATTGACTAAAGAGTCTCTCAATTCTCTGTAAGAGAAGAGAGAAGAGAGAGAAAAGAAGTCTGTATAACTACTCTCTATAACACTGAGAGTCAACACTCTGAGAATCTCTGTGAGAATTCTTGAAGAGAGTATCTATAATCTGAAGAGTTTGCAGACTTTGAGAAGTGCTGTGAAAGATCTGATGTAAGAAGAAACAGAGTATAAGTCTTTATAAGATCTTCTATTCAGATTATCTGAACTGCAACTGAAGAATGAATATACTCAGTATATTCAGAAACTACTTATAATAGAGATTAACTCTGCAGAAATAAAGAATTGAAGAGACTTAAATAATCTCTTGTAAAGAGAGAGCTGAATTTATATATTTATAAATGAGTTTCTATGTATAGAACTTATTAAAAGGCATTATAACTCTTCTCTAGTAAGTCATTTTATAGACACTAGAACTCATGAGTTACTTATAAGAAAATACTTCTGATCAAAGATATGAGAACTTGTAAAGAAGATAGTGAATTCTTATACTATTTATCAGAATTCACAGATAGTATAGTTTAAATTATATAAAGAACTTACTTCTCTACTCATTCTGCAGAAACCTTGAGAACAGCTAGAAATAAATATTCTTATAAGTCTCTCTGAAAGCAAGAATATATATAATGCCTGCTTTGACAGTGTGCTGATAATAGTGAATCACTTTATCAAGATAACACACTTTATACTCACTCACAAGAACTTGAAGTCAAAGAATTTGACTTATATCTTCATTCATGATGTAGTTCAGTTGCATGAGTTGTCTACAAACATTATCTCAGATAGAGAATTAATCTTCATAGAAGAGTTCTGATCTGATCTGATAACTATACTGAAGATTTCATGAGATCTAAGCATGACTTTTTATCAATAGATAGATGATTAGATAGAATGTCTGATGAGTATATTAAAACAGTATCTGCAGTACTTTATCAATTATAATCAGAATAACTGAATACATTGATTATCATCTATAAAGTTTATATACAACAACTTAAAACATGTCAGCATAGATAAAACCCTCTTTGAGATACTCACTAAGACTTATTCATGAATAATTTTAATGAATCTGTGAGAGTATACTATAGAGTGTGATGATGCCTGTGAACAGGCTGAGAGAATTCAGAAGATTCAGAAGAAAGTCTGTGAATTCTTGAGAAAGACTTAAGAGTATTAAAAGAGATACTATAACTTCAAGTACATTGTAAAGAGTTTTAAGAAAGATAATAAAGTCTGACTGAGTCTAGAAAACATCATTATATAGAGATCTAGTAAGAAGCTGAATCTCTTACAGACAGGGCCTTATAAGATTATAAAGAAAGTTAGCTTACAGTTCTACAGATTGAAACTGTTATCTAAGTTATAGATATATAATATTTTTCATATCTCTTTACTCTGTGAATATAAGAAAGTCTCAGAAGAGAACTCTGTGACTCATCACTCTATTCATAAAGTATTAGAGAGTGAAAGAGAATATCAGATTAAAGAAATTATTAACTCAGAGAAGTGAGATTATAAGCTCTGATTCAAGGTTCAGTGATAAGAGTATTCTGATAAGATGAATGAGTTCATTTAAGAATTATCTGAGCAGATAAGATATCTGCAGAAGCTGAGACATGACTTTCATACTGTAAATTCTGATAAGTCAGAATAATACAGTCTTCACTAAGAACCTGATTATAATAAAGATATTAACACTGTCATTTACAAGCTCTAGTCTATAAGATGATAGATTTCTACTGAAATGAACAGTTCATGATATATATAAGAGAAGAAGAAATCATGCTCTTATTAAAGCTAAAAAATAAGAAAATAAAAACAGAACTGTAAACACAATTTAAAGAATAATAAAGAAAAAATAAAGAAAACTCAAACTTATATTCTTAATATCTGTGATACTCAATCTCTTCATAACTATCAATTTCTTTCTTCAAAGAAGCAAAGAGTATTATACTCATAGTACAGTCAATTGTTACATTTGATACAAAGACTATGAGAAATGCATAGACTTCAGAGAAGCTGAATATCAGAGTATACACAGTTGTAGCAGAATCTTAAGAGCTGATTATCTGTGTGTGTGATCAGATACTTCTTACAAAGCTATGTCTGCTTCTTCAGTTATGCTGAAGTATTCAGCTCAGAAATAATTGAGATATGAAGAGAGAGCTTATCTGCTCAGATCAACTTCTATTACAAATTCATAACATTTGCATTGCCTTGATTATCTGGATTTTGCAGATACTCAGAGACTTATCTCTCATTAACAATGAGATTGTGGAAATGCGCCACAGTGTGAGAACTATTGATAGAAAATCTAGACATATTTGCATATATCTGATCAGAGACTGTGCAGGCAGAAAAGAGGTGATCATAGGCTCACAGAGCTGCAGAAGACACTGACAATACTAAGAGCTTTATAAGAACTGTTAGCTAGAGTCTGTAAGAAATTACTTATAAGAAGACTTATAGCAAAGAAAAGAACTGCACTGCTTAGAGCTAGAAGCTGATCTGAGAGAGGCATGGAATTGACTGCTGGCCTGAAGATTGAGTGTGATAATAAGGCTGGAAGAGATGAAGCACTGTTGTGAGTGATAGCATCTCTGCTTCATCAGTCAGTAAAAAGTGATTAGAGAAGTTATGAAAACACTCATAAGAAGCTCAGCAGCAGTCAGACATTATTTGTAAAGATATTGAAATTGAAAAATTTTTATTCTTGAGAAGTTCTTGAATTAATATATGAATATTGTTAGAAACACTCTCTCTCTGTTATCTGAGTGAAAACACTTCATGAATGAATAAGAATACTCACAGTTTATAAGAATGAAAGCTGTTACAGAAAAAGAAAAAAGAAGATGAGATTTTATAGACAGATCTGAGATATTTATACTACTCTAGAGAGATTTGCTTACACTGTGAGTGATTCTGTGAAACAGCTAGATCACTCTAGTAAATAAGAGTGATTGTGAATTGTAGATCTGAATCTTTCTATATAACTATAAAGAGTGATTACAGATTATAAACATCTTGATTCTATAATTCTACAGAGTTGATGAAAGAATAGAAAATTTCTCACAATTCTATAGTGTCAAAAAACAATGATTCATGAGAATAAGTGAAAGATTAACTTGTGAATACTTCTCTTTAATAAGAGTGATCTCACAGAGAGTGATTCATCTGTGAGATGAATCTATGTGATGATCACACAAGAATCTCATGAAAATAATTGAGAGTCAACCAGAACTCTTCTATATAAAAGATGTGAGATGAATCTGTATAATAGTCAGAGAAGAATCTGTAGACTATAAAGAATCTCACAGAATAAGAAACTGAGTGATAGACTCTTTTCTCTTCAGAGTAATAAGAGATTTTTTCTCACTGAGATTTTTTATAGATATGAAGAGTTTTTAGTGAGTATCACTACAGTGCTGAGCTGATTCTATGAAGTCACTCAGTGAAAGACTTCGCGGATGAAGTCTTAGAGAGAGAGAGATATGTAAGAAATCTCACTTCTTACAGATTCTTTACCTCTATTCCTATCTCTTATGTAATTAATAGAGCTAGTGGCTCTTGACTACACACAACTATATAGACTGAAGTTCATGAATACTATTCACAACTCAGCTTGAATGCTATTATATATTTAATTCCTATATTTTATCTTTCTACTGTGAATACTTCTAGTAGTTAACAGTACATATCACGCCAAGCTGCAAACACCCGAATAACAGCCTGCGAGCACTTATTCTTACAAGTATAGAAGTATGATTTAATTTGTAGAAATTCTTTCAATACTTGTAGAGATGACTTTCAATCTAGAATTCTAGTAGAGGTTCAATTCACTAGATAGATGACAGTAAGTGTGATCTCAGAAAAAAGTGATTATAATAGAAGAGATTCTATCTGTAGAGTTCTTGTCTTTATTATTAATATTACTTCTGCTCACTCTGCTGCATCATTTTACTCATAAATATACTCTGAAGAATACTTCATCTCTAGGTCTTCATCATTTACTCAATTTATGAAATCATCTGCTTTCTTGATTGCAGTATCATTGTTGATATGAATAATCTTTATAGTACAGTTAAATTGATATTTAATTCAATTAATAGCTTATCTAAGAGCTTTTCAGATTTCTGATTTTCAGATAGCTGTTATAGCTATATGAAAATGTAGATAATCACACATGAAATGTATGAGATAACACTCATCATTATAGCACTGTGTAGAGCCATATGTGATATCCGCATGTAGGCATTTGAATGGTATTTGAGATCTAATATGAAGACATCTAGATATTTAATTTTTTGCATTAGATAGATGACAGAGTTTGCAAAGCTCAGTGATAAGCTCATCTGCAGCATCTTCTAGACTGATAATTTGAATGCCAGTTGCATCATTTGCAAGCTTTTGAATGGCGATTTTCAATGAATGTTCTAATCTCTTATGCCATGTAGACTGAGTAGCTATAGAGATCTTAGGTTTTTGAGAAGGTTTTGTGTGTATTGACAGGTTGAAAGGATTTGAAGAAGTTGAAGAATTTGAAGATATCATTTTTTCAGATATAGTGATATTAGATGTGTGTGATGTGATAGCTGCATCAGCTTCAGTAGTGGTTTTTTCTGAGATAGTTGAGAAAACAGCTATTTCACTATATTCTGTAACTAGCAATTCTTCAAATACTTCAATACATGCAAAGATTGTATTATCTGTGCATTTTCTCAATCTGAAGTCTTTTTCATTATAATAGATGCCTTCTATATGAACACATGGTTTCCATGCAATGATATTTGTATGAAAATTCGGTATGTAAGCTGTGTTGATGAGATTGACATTGAACTGCTTTTCTGCTTCATTTATCATAATAGTTCTAACAGTTTTATAATCTTCAACTTTAGTGCTGGAATTGTCTGTATAGACTTCCGCATTCTCGTTCACAGATGTAAAGAATAGGAAATGTGTTTGATTATTGCATATATGCTGTTTCACATCAGTATCAAAGATTCAGAAGTTTCAGAGATAGAAGTGTGAATTTGAAGAGTTCATTGATATTTTTCAGATCTGCTGATCAATAGATTGATGATTAATAGATTGATGATCTGATTGCTTCAGAATCATTTCTTCTAGAACTGCTTCATTGACATCTATCATATCTGTATTTATAAATGAATCTCTAGATATTGCATGATCAATGTGTCTCTTTAATTCTTGATTTTTAAGAGCTTGATCAATCTGAGTTCTCTTCTTCTCATTTTTCTTTCATTCAGATGACTTTCTTGATGAATTGAGATAGTAGCACTGAGTGTATCAGTGATGAGCTCCGCAGATGCAGTTTCTGAATGTTACAGGTGATAATTGCTGAGATCTTTCATTAAGAGTAGCAAAGTTCATAGGTTTATCTTCTTTGAGAATATTCATTTCTCTATACTGTTCCTTGAAGTCCTTAACTAACTCTATCAAAGATATGACATCTTTATCATATCAGACATTCTTAGCTCATACTTGTGCATAACCTGCATCAATAGCTAGATTCATATTTAAGAAATCTTTCTTCAAGTTGAACTGTTCAGCTATATCTGCCTCTTTGATATCATCTTTGATGAGTGATCAGTCATTTAACCACTTCTCTATACCTCTGTTTTTCAGTGCTTTGCAGAGATCATGATATCAGGTTCTCACATCATCTTGATAGTCTGCAGTTGTAGGTGAGAGTCAATCTCTTAATAAACAGATAATGTTCTTTACATCATCATTCTCACTGTGTACATGTTATAGCTCTGTGACATTCACTGTTCTTCATATGACATCTCATATCTTTGTCATACCTTCATTCAATTTCTCATATTTCATATATTTGATTTTCCACGCAGTGACCTTGATATCATATGCTATCTTGGCCTCTGCGGTGGCTTCTTCTGAACACTCAGGTTTCAGAGATTCTTCTAGTTCAGAGAAGATATTGAGTTTATCAAGATTGATGAAGTCTGATACCTTCTTGTCCTTTGCATATTCTAGCATATGCTTGTATCAAAGTTTCCAATCTCCAGGAATGCTAAGGTGTACAGTTGTACTAGACATTGTCTTGTCTGTCATATCAGTTGAGTATTTCGGATAGATATGATCAGAATTCAGGGTGTATAACAGTTGAGTATATTGGAATATATATGAGTGAGGATCTATCTTCTCAGTTTGAATGATAGTTATCAGTTTGAATGAGGATTGGGATCGGTGATCAATTGTCTCAGTTCAAATGATAGTTATCAGTTCGAATGAGGATTGAGATCGGTGTATAATTGTCTCAGTTCAAATGATTGTTATCAAATTCGAATGAGGATTGAAATCAGTGTATCACACTTCTCTTCAGATGCTGCTTACTGAGAATCAGGTATGATGATTGAGTTGATCGGATCATATACAAATGAGAATCAATCATCTCAGTTTGAATGATTGTTGTCAAATTTGAATGAGGATTGAGATTGATATATCATGCTTCTCTTCAGATGCTGCTTACCGGGCTCATAACTGTCAGATTGAGTGTCATGAATGAATATGTTGAAGACATATGAATCTTATGTGTATCAAGATCTGCTTGTTATATTATCTATACACTATCTAATATATCTATTTCATACAAAAGATAGAGCTATTTATAGTAAAATATATGTGTGAGCCAAGAGAGCTAGCATAAGCGAGTATTAGATAAGTGTTGTAGTAAGCTGATGATGATGAGAAATATTGTAGTAATACAATGTTAGTGGCGTTCAGTAGTGTATAACCTCTTTTTCCTGACAAGAACTGAAAGAGAAACAGCTCAGAAATTATAAAATTACAGTTAATAATAGTATAGAGTAAGCTCAGCAAGCTCAGCAAGCTCAGCAAGCTTAGAAAGCTTTAAAGACTCAGTAGTCTATTAATGTATCTATATTCACTCTTCAGTAGTCATATCAGCAGTCTATCAATATATAAACATCTGTAAGAGGTCTACGCCGAATAGATCGGTATTATATTGATAGGTCTTATTTAACAAAGATAAAAACATTAAAGAAGGAAAGAAAGAGAAAGTGTGAGAATCAGTGATTGAGATGAATATTTATATGTGTATGTGATGATGTATGCAGTGAAGCTTCAGAGCAGAAGAATATACACATGTTCATAGCAGCTAAGAATCAGTGATTGAGAATGGCTGAGAATCAGAGTGTTTATAGTGACTAAGAATCAGTGATTGGAAATGAAAGAATCTATGAAGTGTAATGAAATAGTCTATATAATTGATCAGGCGCAGCTCATCATATTAGCTTCTTCTTTTCAGAAGCAGTTTCTATTGATCAAGAGCTGCTGTTTCAGATAACACAGAACTCAGAGTTCAGATCAGTTAATCATAGCTGACTCATTTTATAAGATATTATCAGTCACAGCTGCAGAGTCTCTTATCAAGAATATTATCAATCTCTCACTCAAGCTTATTATCTTCTTCTATGATGTCTGATGACTGTCAGTCAGAAGTCAGCTGAGAAGAAAATGAATTGATAATAATGTAATAAAGCAAGCTTGTATGAAATACATTATAAATATCTGATAATATGTTAAGACAGTAGTTATAACTATCTAGAACTTCTATCACTTTATATCTGATATGACAGTAATCTAGTGTATAAGATGAACATATAATTCATATATTCTTAAGATTTAATCATATCAGTTCTTCTATCTTATATTGTTCAGTGAAGTCTTGATAAACATTGATTTGATTCTCTTAATTTTATTTCACAGTTATTATGAAGATCTCTGCTCAATCACAGACATCTCAGAGCTTTATTACTATATTATTAATGATCTGAATCAGACTGTAGAGATTCAGTATGAACTGTGTGATCTTCAGAAGATTTAACACTTTCATGTGATATCTGTATATAAGAAAGAATGAGCTTATATCTGTTAAAATAACATCTTGACTGTTGATAGTGATCTCTGTATATAGAAGAAGATCATGTCAATCATCTTATAAGTGATTACAGAACTTATAAAGATAATTTTTTACAGTCTGAATTATTCATTCTGATGCATTATCAGTCTCAGAGTGATAAACAGTTAATAGACAGTGTATAATCTTGAGAACTTGATAGATTCTAGTTCAGAGAGTACTTATGAATTAACAGCTCTGATCTGATACTATGAATCTCAGTAATTCATATATCTGATAGAACAGACTCTGTAGAAAAGCTTCAGTAACTTATTCAGTATTTATCTTATTACAAGATTTCAATATTATATCTTTGCTTAATTAATTCATAATGATCAGAATGTTTCTACAACTCTTACTCTTAGATAGATTGATAGTGAAGTCAATCACTACATCTCATCAGATTCTATCAGAAATATTAAGTGATTTCAGTAGATCTTTTGTATGATTTTTTCATAAGATAATAGAAGAACAGTGATTACAGTTTCAGACAAAGTATCTGATACTGTTTAATATCTCAGATTAATAGAACTCTTGAGAGATCATTCTATACAGTTGTTCATAATCTGAATAATCAGTTATATGCAAATCATGTATCTCTTGCATTATTCAGATGTGTAAGAATTCAGAGTAAGAGACTCAGTGTTATTCATGAAATCATAGAGTGTTATTATCATTAATTAAACATTCTGAGATGTCAGTTCTTATACAAAATTCTGAGAAAAATCAGAGTGCTTCTTGTTGTACTGCTTCAGTGAGTGTTTGAAGAAGTTCATTGATTTGAGCTGCTGTATGCTATAGCTCATCTAATGTAGATTCAGAAGAAGTTGAAATATCAGTGACAGTTCTAATTGAAGAAGTATGTATAGTGCTGTGAGCTGTTTCATCTTGATCAACTAGTATCTTTGAATTCAAGAGTCAGTACTCTCAGTTCATTCAGTAAGTATCTATTATATCAGATGATATATTCTACTCTTATTATGAGAGAGTATCTGTTATCAAGTTCTGACTGTCAGAACAGTAGTGTATTATAAAATAAAAGCAGCTTAAGAACTCAGATCATTGTATCTGTTATTCAATAAGTTTATAGATAGTTATAAAGTATTTAAGATTCTTATGATTTATAACTATCTCAAATTCAGAGATACTTTGAAGTTCAGAGTCTCATTCTTCTAAACAGTGTATAATCATGAGAAGTTTCTTATCATAGATCTCATAATTGTATTCAGCAGGACTCAGTTTCTTAGATATGAAGATATATAATTATAGAACATCTTCATTATCATATTACAATATCACTTCTTCTATCATGTAGTCAGAGAAATCAGCTTCAACAACTGTCTTATAATCAGAATCAAATGTTATCAGTGAAGAGATATTAATGAATATCTTCTTTATCTGTATAAATGCAGCTTCAGTGTTCACTGATCATTGAAATACTGAGTCTTTCTTAGTGAGATCTGTAAGTGATCTCACAATATCTGAGAAGTTTCATATAAATCACTGATAGAAGTTAGTAAATTCAATGAAGCTTCGTACATCTTTCACAGTATACAGAGCTTCTCATTCAAGAATGATGAAGACTTTGTCAGAATTCATTCAAATTCTCTTACCAGCTTCTATAATAAAACTCAGATACTTAGTACTCTTGACTTCAAAATCATACTTATCAATATCTATCAGTAGTTCTGCTTCTTGTATTATTATTATTATTATTCTTCAATTATAGATGTATGCAGTCAGAGACTATGACATCTACCTGAGAACTAAAAGTTCTCAGGGTTTTTCCTATATCTATACAGTTAACTATTATACATTCATCGATTTCAGATATGCAAAATCAGAAAATTCCAGCCCAGAATACAAAAACTGTTTACAAATTGCAGTATTTTAACATCTTCTGATACTTTGAAACCATTTGACATGATAAAAGAAAAGAGAACACAGTCTTAAAGATAGACACATTAAATAGATAGATAGAAAAGAATAGAAACAAAAAGATAAAGTAAAATAATGAGAGACTGTAATGAAACAAATTATTGAAAGATAGTATATAGCTGTTTTAACAGACTATATCTGATCAATTTCCTCCTCTTCATATTCAGATATTTCTGAATTCAGTCATTTTCTTGTAGCTGCTTGAGTTTCTGATAGAAAGTCTATTAAGTATTTAATTCCTGTCTCAGTTGAGAATAAGAATCTCATATTTAATTGATTTAGATTGTACTTCTCTTTCAATCTGACTCTGAGACTATTGTATAATGCACAGTGCATTACAATATACTCAGAATTCTCATTTGCATTGCAGAATGAGCATTCTATTGAATCAAATCTATCATCAAATCTTTGTATATAAGATTTGAAATAGCCATGTCCTAATTTCAGCTGTATTATAGATGAGAATATTTTCTTTTTACATTTAATTGAACAAGATTTCCACTTGGGTTTTGTTTCAAATCTTGAATAATGTATACTCTTCTTTTGTTTCTGCCAGCTTTCATTCCACTTGTCTAAACAAGATTCTTTTATTTTCCTCTTTATAAAAGACCAGGACACAATTTTTTGAACAGATCTGCTTAATTCTGAACCTTTTTTTGCAGCTGAATCAGTCAATTATTACCATGAATATTCATATGACCAGGAACCCAGTGCAGATGAATTATCAGCTTTGATATTCTTCTCTTTTGAATTTTTAAAATGAAGTTTAAGATCAGTTCAAGATTCATTTGATCATTATGAATCTGACTATTTCTAAGTCTTTTTAAAGCAGCTTGACTATCAGAGAATATTCATGTCTCTTTCAAACTATTTTTCCTTTTATGAGATTTTATTTCAATAAGTTTGAAAGCGTTCACTATTGCAAATAATTCAGCAACAAAGACTTCAGATTCACAGCCTAAATTCCAGAAATCTGAGATAAAATTAATATTATCTTCAGTATAAGCAATGCCTGCACCTAATCTATTCAAATTCTCATTTTTTAAGCCATCTGAATAAATCAGAATAGAGTCTCTTATATTAATTGTGGAAATTCTCTTCAAATGCTGTTCATATTCTTTCTCTTTAGATAGTTCACTTATTTGTAAGTCTATAAGAGATTCAAGCTTTTCTCTCCAGGGAGATAACTTCTCATGATCAACTTTTTCAACATTTAAAGAAGAAAATTGATTTTTAATCAGTGAGCATAGTCTGTACAGTTGAGAAGGCATTTTCTTTGAAGAATTATTTTCATTTCAATCAAGAAATTCATTCCAATCCAGTTCATTTCCAGAGTTAACTGATAGAAATGAGGAAGAGACTCTTTCTCTGATTATATGATTTGAGCTCATCTTTATAACTCTCAGAGCATAGTTCATACAGGCCTTTTCAAATCTAATAGCAGGAGAAGGAATTGAAGCTTCAATTTCCATTGCTTTAATAGGAGATGATTTGAATGCTTTCAGAATTCTTCTCAAAGCTCTGTTTTGCAGAATTTGAAACAGTTCAGTGAAATTTCCTTGATTATTTCATCAAACTTGAACTTCATAATCAGCTACTGAGGTAATACAGGCTATATATAACTGTCTCATAGCCTGGAAGAATAGACCTCTCTCTGTATTTGATAGTCTGATAATGTTGTTCAATAGTCTTTCTGCCTTGACAGTTCTTTGTTGAATATGATATTTAAAATTCAACTTGGAGTTTAACCATACTTCTAACCATTTGACATTTAAACTGGGTTTAATCTCTCTATTTAAAATCTGCTTCTTGTAGCTGTTGTAATATCTTTTATACATATTCTTGATATTCTTTTCTGAATTCATTAGTGAAGATGAGAATGTCATCTAGATAAGCAGATACAAACTTATCAAGGAAATCTCAGAGCACTCAGTTGATATACTTCTGACATATACTGAGAGTATTAGTCAGTTCAAAGAGTGTGACTATTCATTCAAAGAGATCATAACATGTTCAAAATGCTGTAAGTTATTCATCTTCTTCAGTGATATGAATCTTATGAAATATGATGATAATATCTAGTTTTATAAATCATTGAGCTTATCTGATCTGTGCTAGAGTTTCATTGATAAGAGATAAGAAATATTGATCTTTCTTTGTCAATCTGTTCAGATCTTGATAGTTCACACAGAATCAGAGTTCTTCACCTGATTTCTTTGCAAAAAGAATAGAGACTGTGATGAAAGAGTTGCTAACACATATAAATTCTTTATTCAACAGATCATTGAGTGTCTTTTGAAGAAGAAGAAGTTCATCTTAAAATATATTGTAAAGAGAGTCTCATGACAGTTCAGAATTCTTATCATTCTTCTTCTCTAACTTGATACTGTGATTCACTTCAGAATCTTGTAAGAGAGATATATCTGTAATATTGTCTTATCAGAAGACATCTAGATATTCATGATATTATTGAGAAAGTTTTGTACAAGAATCTGTTATTGTAACATAGAATAACTTTTGTAGAGTCTTTTTGATATTGATCAGACTGATGAAATAGATTGTCACATGATTCTGCTGTTAATGACTTCTTTTTCAGAGCATTTTGTACACATTGACACAGATCTGTGTCAGATTCATAATCTTGTGAATGCTATCTTTGTGAACTCTATCAGTGTTAGAGAATATCAAGCTTCTGTTTTAAGTGTTTAATAAGATGCCTTGTTCAGATAGTCAGATAAGTTCTAATATAAGATTATAATCAAGATTATTAACTTCATATGCATAGGCATCTTCACATTGATATTCTCTCACATCTATGATCAGCTTTATCATATAACAGGTATAAATGTCTTTTGAATTATCAAATTCTGTGAGAAGTTGAGGTTTTGATAAGAGAATATGCTGAAGATTATGATGTCTTATAACTGAAGATTTTATCATTGCATAGTGGCATAGACTGCTGTCTATCATAGCTTTCATATTATATATATTATCAATCACAGTAGATACAAGAATTGCATTCATTGTCATCTTCTCTTCAAATCATTGTTATTCAACCTCTTCAAGCTTCTGTTTATGAATTTGAACAGAAGCTAATCTTTTCCCTGTTTCACTGAGACATTCTCATAGTTATCTTCTGAATCTTTCTCTAATGTAATATAGTTGACATGAACAGGTGCTAATGCATTCTTTGAATAAGAAGGCACTGATCTTTCTCTTGAGTATGAAGATACATAGGTTGATTAGCAGTTGAAAGCAATGTGTTCTGATTGATTACAGTTAATACACACTTCACATTGATGTTGATTAGTGACTTCTTCATAAATGATCTCAGAGACTCAAAAGCCTGTTTAAACAGTGGAAACTCTTGCTTATGTATAGATATTTGAATTTATTCAGTTCATGACATCTGCATCATTGTTATTCTTCAGTGCAAGTATATAAGTGACTGAAATGTAACATCTTCTGTCACTGTTCTGTATACTCTTGAGCTTGATAAGATGATCATTCAATGTCTGAAGCTGTGTGCAGAAGTCTTCATAAGTCTGGTCTTCATCTACACTTATAAGAGTCTGTAAGAGTTCAAAAGTTAATGTCTTCTTAAGCATGCTAATCTTCATTCAATTCTTTCAAGATTGATCACCTGCTTCTAGAATCTTGATGTGAAGTCAGAGATAAATGTTGTAAGAGAAGTATTTCTCTGTTAAATACTGTGTAATCAATCTAATGCTTTCTATTGTATAGCAGTGTCTCAGAACAGAATATCAAGATATTTCATAATATTATCAGATGTTCTTAACACTGATTCACATGCTTTTATTCATGAATGAAACTTCTGTTTCACACAATTCTTCAATCATTCATTGATATATCAATCTTGATTGATTAATGAACTGATGAAATCTTCATCTATACTCAGTTTTGTAAGCATTTTCATTCTTCATGATGAGTAGAGAGTGAGATCAGAAGTATTGAAATATACAGAAGCATCTAAGTGTTCTTTCAGCACTTTTATATTTAATTCTGTAGATGTTGAAATTGTGTGAGTTAATCATTGAATCTCTTCATATTGATGTTGTTGAGTTGCATGCATATTAGCTATTTATTGATGTTATAGTTTCAACATTACTCAGAGTCACTGTAGTACTGTATCTATACTCATATTCAGAGATTCTTTCATATTATCATTAGACATGATTATATCATTTGTTGAATGTGTGATATCTGTGAAATCTGAAGATGTGTAATTGTATGAATATCTTATACATCTGAGTGTCAGAACTCTCAGGTCTTTCACTGACATTCTCTTTATAGAATCTTATTGCAGAGTCAGAATAACTGGCAAGCAAGCTTTTATCTAAGAACTCAGTGTTCACTTAACTGTTTAACTGTTTCTCTATTTCTTACATATCATTACATGTTCAGATATCTCTTGATGAATAATTATTCCTGATGAGAAGATAATGTGTGAATAATCATTTTCTAATAAGAAAATGATGAATGTTTTTATAGTGTAAGAGACCTACACTGAATAGATTGATATTATATTGATAGATCTTATTTAACAAAGATAAAAATGTTAAAGAAGGAAAGAAAGAGAAAGTGTGAGAATCAGTGATTGAGATGAATATTTATACGCGTATGTGGTGGCGTACGCGGTGGAGCTTCAGGGCGGAAGAATATACGCGCGTTCGTAGCGGCCGAGGATCGGTGATCAGAAATGACTGAGAATCGGAGCATTCATAGCAGCCGAGGATCGGTGATCGGGAATGGAAGAATCTATGGAGTGTAATGGAATAGTCTATATGATTGATCGGGCGCAGCCCGCCACAACATCTGAATAGAGACTATGACTGCTGATAGAATAAATAGCTAAGAAAGACAGTGAGATTATTATACAGCTGTATGAGATAAAGCTTTAAAGAGATATAGTGCTGTATAAGAAGAAATTTAAGTCTCAGCTAAAAAGAATAATAAATATAGAATCAGTACTTACTCATAACTGTGATATCAAAGTCACTCTGTTATACAGCTTGTATAAGAAGAATTACAGTCTATTTATTAAGTGTATTATAGTCTCTGATATATTAAAGAGAGTCTATATAAAGTATCACTATAATTCACTAAGTAAATACTGTAGCTTGTAATCTAATAAGTAATAAATCATCTCTATAGTATGTAAATTCATTAGTAAAATGTATATAGAAAATGTATATACTGATATAAAAATACCAGAGAATTAGAAGTTCTCTGTCTCTATCAATATAGAAGAGAGTGAGAAGAAGAAGAGAAAGAAAAAGAAGTACACTATTAGTATAGAGCTGAGTCAGATAACTCAGCTATTCAGTTCAGTTAAAAAGAAACAGACAATATTTATAATTCTGAAGAATAAAAATGTAAGAAGCCTACACTGAATAGATCAGTATAATATTGATAGATCTTATATAACAAAGAGAAAAACATTAGAGAAGAAAAGAAAGAGAAAGTGTAGAAATCAGTAATTAAACTGAATATTTATACATGTATATAATAATGTAGACAGTGAAGCTTCAAGGCAGAAGAATCTATATGTGTTCATAGTAACTGAGAATCAGTGATTAAGAATGACTGAGAATTGAAGTGTATATGTTCAAGAGTGAAGTGAAAGAATCTATGAAGTGAAGTGAAAGAATCTATGAAGTGTAACTGAATAGTCTATATAATTGATCAGACACAGTCTGTCACATTAACTTTCTTCTTTCAGAAGTAGTTCTTATCAGTCAAGAACTGCTGTTTTAAATAACACAGAACTTGAAGTTCAGATCAGTTGATTATAGTCAACTCATTTTATAAGATATTACTGACTGTGGCTGCAGAGTCTCTTATCAAGAATATTCTCAATCTCTCACTCAAGCTCATTATCTTCTTCTATAATATCTGATGACTGTCAGTCAGAAGTCAGTTAAGAAGAGAACAGATCAGTGATAGTGCAGCAGAGTAAGCTTGTATGAAATACATTATAAATCTCTGATAATATGTCAAGATAATAGTTATAACTATCTAGAACTTCTATTACTTTATATCTGATATAGCAGTAATCTAGTGTATGAGATGAATATGTGATTTATATATTCTTAAGATTCAATCATATCAGATCTTCTATCTTATATTGTTCAGCAGAGTCTCAGTGAACATTGATTTAATTCTCTTAATCTTGTTTCACAGTTGTTATAAAGATCTCTGCTTAATCACAGACGTCTCAGAGCTTTATTACTATATTATCAGCAATCTGAATCAGACTGTGAGAGTCTGATATGAACTGTGTAGTCTCTAGAAGATTCAACATCTTTATGTGATAATCATATATAAGAAAGAATAAGCTTATATCTGTTAAAATAACATCTTATTCATTGATAACAACCTCTGTGTGTAGAAGCAGATCATGTCAATTATCTTATAAGTAATTGCAGAACTTACAGAGATAGTTCTTTATAGTCTGAATTATCTATTCTAATGTATCATTGATCTCAGAATGATAGACAGTTAACAGACAGTGTATAATCTTGAGAACTTGACAGATTCTTATTCAGAGAGTGCTCATGAATTAACAGCTCTGATCTGATACTATTGATCTCAGTAATTTATACATCTGATAGAATACACTCTGTAAGAAGACTTCAGTAACTTATTCAGTATTTATCTTATCATAAGATTTCAATATTACATCTTTACTTAGTTAATTAATAATGATCAGAATGTTTCTACAATTCTTACTCTTAGATAGATTGATAGTGAAGTCAATCACTACAACTCATCAGATTCTATCAGAAACATTGAGTAATTTCAGTAGATCTTTTCTATGATTCTTTCATAAGATAATAAAAGAACAGTGATTACAGTTTCAGATAAAGTATCTGATACTGTTTAATATCTCAGATTAATAGAACTCTTAGAAGATTATTCTATACAGTTATTCACAGTCTGAATAATTAGTTATACACAAATCATGCATCTCTTGCATTATTCAGATGTGTAAGAGTTTGAAGTGAGAGACTCAGTATCATTTATAAAATTATAGAGTGTTATTATCATTGATTAAACATTCTGAGATGTCAGTTCTTACATATAATTCTGAAGAAAATTGAGATGCTTCTTATCATACTGCTTCAGTGAGTGCTTAGAGAAGTTTATCAGTTTGAGCTGCTGTATATTATAGCTCATCTAATATAGGTTCAGAAGAAGTTGAGATATCAGTGACAGTTCTAATTGAAGAAGTATATATAGTTAGACTGACCGCTGAGATTATGAATTTCACATTTGATCTCATTTGATCTGATCTCATACATTTCTTGGTGTGAATCCCGCTGGGACTAGTCATTAAAAAAACATGTAAAGTGACTATATATCAGATCTTAAAATGAAACTATGACTTGAAAAAAATGAGAAAGTGATCTTATTTGATCTCATTTAGTTCCATTCTTGGTATAAAGTTACTATTTTTAGACTATTTTTAATTTTTTAAAAAGTAATGCTTTTTGATAACACTCAAATAAGATTTAAAGTCATTTAAAGTAATAAAAATAATTTAAATTGAGAAGTGGAAATCATGGTCTCATTTGAAAAATGTGATAAGAGTAGACAGTAAGTCCCACTGAAACAGTATGAGACTACTATCTAATGTTAAAACCGTGTAATGGGATCAGTTGAATTGGTAATGAAACTCTCAAAAAATCTGGTCCTGGTCTTAGACACGGTCACACGGTCAGTCTATATATAGTGCTGTGAGCTGTTTCATTCTGATTAACTAGTATCTTCAGATTCAAGAGTCAGTGCTCTTAGTTCATTCAGTAAGTATCTGTTACATTAAATGACATATCTTGCTCTTGTTATGAGAGGGCATCTGTCATCAAGTTCTGACTGTCAGAATGATAGTGTATTATAAAATGAAAGCAGCTTAAGAACTCAGATCATTGCATCTGTTATTCAGTGAGTTTATAAGTAGTTATAAAGTATTTGAGATTCTTATGATCTGTGACTATCTCAAATTCAGAGACACTTCAGAGTTCAGAGTCTTATTCTTCTAAACAGTATATGATCACAAGGAGTGTCTTGTCATAGATCTTATAATTGCATTCAGCAGGACTCAGTTTCTTGGACATGAAGACACATGATTATAGAACATTTTTATCATCATATTACAATATCACTTCTTCTATTATGTAGTTAGAGGAATCAGCTTCAACAACTGTCTTATAATCAGAATTGAATATTATCAGCAGAGAGATATTAATAAACATCTTCTTCATCTATATAAATGCAGCTTCAGTATTCACTGATTATTGAAATACTGAGTTCTTCTTAGTGAGTTCTGTAAGTAGTCTCACAATATCTGAGAAGTTTCATTTAAATTGCTGATAGAAGTTAGTGAATTCAATGAAGCTTTATACATCTTTCACAGTATATGAAGCTTCTTATTTGAGAATGACAGAGATCTTCTCAGAATTCATTTAAATTTTCTTGCCAGCTTCTATGATGAAATCTAAGTATTTAGTACTCTTAACTTTGAAATCACACTTATCAATATCAATTGATAGTTCTGCTTCTCATAGTCATTGTAATACTCTTCATACATGCTCTTAATACTCTTTTCTGAATTTATCAGTGAAGATGAGAATGTCATCTAGATAAGCAGATACAAACTCATTAAGAAAATCTCAGAGTGCTCAGTTAATATACTTCTGAAATATACTGAAGATGTTAGTCAGTTCAAAGAGTGTGACTATTCATTCAAAGAGATTATAATGTGTTTGAAATACTGTAAGTCATTCATCTTCTTCAGTGATACAAATCTTATGAAATGTGATAATGACATCTAACTTTATAAATCATTGAGGTTATCTGATATATGCTAGAGTTTCATTGATGAGAGATAAGAGATAACAATCTTTCTTTGTTAATCTGTTCAGATCACAGTAGTTGACACAGAATTGAAGTTCTTTATCTGACTTCTTTATAAAGAGAATAGAAGCTGCAGCAGAAGAGTTACTAATATATATGAATTTTTTATTCAACAGATCATTGAGTGTCTTTCAAAGAAGAAGAAGTTCATCTCAAGATATATTATAAAGAGAGCCTCACAGTGACTCAGAGTTCTTATCATTCTTCTTTTCTAACTTGATACTGTGATTCACTTCTGAGTCTTGTAAAGAAGATATATTCATAATATTATCTTATCAGAAGACATCTAGATATTCATGATATTATTAAGAGAGTTTTGTGTGAGAATCTGTTATTACAGTTTAAGATAACTTTTCTAAGGCCTTTTTAATATCAGCCAGACTGACAGAATAGATTGACACATGATTCTGCTGTCAGTGAACTTATCAGTGACTCTGTCAGTGATTTTAATAATGACTTCTTTTTCAGAGTATTTTATAAGTGTTAACAGAGATCTGTGTAAGATTCATAGTCTTGTGAATATTATCTTCATGAATTCTATCATTATTAGAGAATATCAAGCTTCTGTTTCAAGCATTCAGTAAGATGCCTTGTTCAGATAGTCAGACAAGTTCTAATATGAGATTATAATTGAGATTATCAACTTCATATATATAGACATTTTCACATTGATATTCTTTCATATCTATGTTTAATTTCACTATGTAATGGATACAAACATCTTTCAGATCATTAAATTCTGTGAGAAGTCAGAGTTTTGATAAAGAGATACACTGAAGATTATAATATCTTACAACTGAAGATTTTATCATTGCATAGTAACATAGACTGCTGTCTATCATGGCTTTCATATTATACATGTTATCAATCACAGTAGATACAAGAATTGCATTCATTGTTATTTTCTCTTCAAATTGTTGTTATCTGACCTCTTCAAGCTCCTGTTTATGAATTTGAATAGAAGCTAATCTTTTCTCTGTTTCATTAGAACATTCTCATAGTTATCTTCTGAATCTTTCTTCACTGCAATGTGATTGATGCAGACAGACACTGATTCATTCTTTAAGTGAGAAGACATGTAGACTGATCAGCAGTTGAAAGCAATGTATTCTGATTGATTACAGTTGATACACACTTTATATTAATGTCAATCAGTGACTTCTTCAGAAGTGATTCCAGAGACTCAGAAGCCTGTTCAAACAGTAGAAACTCTTGCTTGTGTATAGACATTTGAATCTATTCAGTTCATAGCATCTGCATCATTGCTGTTCTTCAGTGTGAGTGTATAAGTCACTGAGATGTAACATCTTCTGTCACTGTTCTGTATACTCTTGAGCAATAGAGACTTTATTATTATTATTATTCTTCAATTATAGATGTATGCAGTTAGAGACTATGACATCTACCTGAGAACTTTAGTTCTCAGGGTTTTTTCTATGTCTGTAAAGTTAACTATTGTACATTCATCAATTTCAGATATGCAAAATCAGAAAATTCCAGCCCAGAATACAAAAACTGTTTACAAATTGCAGTGTTTTAACATCTTTTGATACTTTGAAACCATTTGACAATATCATGACAAAAGAAAAGAGAGAAAGAACACAGTCTCAAAGATAGACACATTAAATAGATAGATAGAAAGAAATTGAAAGAAAAAGATACAGAAAAAGATAAAGTAAAGAGAGACTATAACAAAACAAATTATTAAAAGAGAGTGTATAGCTGTTTTAACAGACTATATCTGATTGATTTCCTCCTCTTCATATTCAGATAATTCTGAATTTAGTCATTTTCTTGTAGCTGCTTGAGTTTCTGATAGAAAGTCTATTAAGTATTTAATTCCTGTCTCAGTTGAGAATAAGAATCTCATATTTAATTGATTTAGATCATACTTCTCTTTCAATCTGGCTCTGAGACTATTGTATAATGCACAGTGCATTATAATATACTCAGGATTCTCATTTGTATTGCAGAATGAGCATTCTATTGAGTCAAATCTATCATCAAATCTTTGTATATAAGATTTGAAATAGCCATGTCCTAGTTTCAGCTGTATTATAGATGAGAATATTTTCTTTTTACATTTAATTGAACAAGATTTCCACTTGGGTTTTGTTTCAAATCTTGAATAATGTATACTCTTCTTTTATTTCTGCCAGCTTTCATTCCACTTGTCTAAACAAGATTCTTTTATTTTTCTCTTTATAAAAGACCAGGACATAATTTTTTGAATAGATCTGCTTAATTCTGCATCCTTTTTTGCAGCTGAATCAGCCAATTCATTGTCATGAATATTCATATGAGCAGGAACCCAGTGCAGATGCATTCTCAGCTTTGATATTCTTCTCTTTTGAATTTTTAAAACAGAGTTTAAGATCAGTTCAAGATTCATTTGATCATTATGAATCTGACTATTTCTAAGTCTTTTTAAAGCAGCTTGACTATCAGAGAATATCCATGCCTCTTTCAAACAATTTCCTCTTTTATGAGATTCTATTTCAATGAGTTTGAAAGCTTTCACTATTGCAAATAGTTCAGCATCAAAGACTTCATATTCAGAGCCTAGATTTCAGAAATCTGAGATAAAATTAATATTATCTTCAGTATAAGCAATGCCTGCGCCTAATCTATTCAAGTTCTCATTTTTTGAGCCATCTGAATAAATCAGAATAGAGTCTTTTATATTGATTGTAGAAATTCTCTTCAAATGCTGTTCATATTCTTTCTCTTTTGATAGTTCACTTATTTGTAAGTCTATAAGAGATTCAAGCTTTTTTCTTCAGAGAGATAACTTCTCATGATCAACTTTTTCAACATTTAAAGAAGAAAATTGATTTTTAATCAGAGAGCATAGTCTGTACAGTTGAGAAGACATTTTCTTTGAAGAATTATTTTCATTTCAATCAAGAAATCTATTTCAATCCAGTTCATTTCCAGAGTTAATTGATGGAAATGAAGAAGAGACTCTTTCTCTGATTATATGATTTGAGCTCATCTTTACAACTCTCAGAGCATAGTTCATACAGGCCTTTTCAAATCTAATAGCAGGAGGAGGAATTGAAGCTTCAATTTCCATTGCTTTAATAGAAGATGATTTAAATGCTCTCAGAATTCTTCTCAAGGCTCTGTTTTGCAGACTTTGAAAGAGTTCAGTGAAATTCTCTTGATTATTTTATCAAACTTGAACTTCATAATCAGCTACTGATATAATACAGGCTATATATAACTGTCTCATAGCCTGGAAGAATAGACCCCTCTCTGTATTTGATAGTCTGATTATGTTATTCAATAGTCTTTCTGCCTTGACAGTTCTTTGTTGAATGTGATATTTAAAGTTCAACTTGGAGTTTAATCATACTTCTAATCATTTGACATTTACACTGGGTTTAATCTCACTATTTAAAAGAGTTAGAGATAGTTCTTTCTCATTGAATCTAGAAAAGAAATGAATTAACTCAGTTTTATTCATATCAAATTGAATTTGATTGATATCTGCTCTAACAAAGATTTTCTTTGCAGCTTCTTCAATTACTTTCAAATTCTCTTTGATAGTTTTTGAGCTGTAGACTAGACCAATATCATTCACATAACTCAGAGATTGCACTATTCTCATATTTCTATTTTTGAATAGATATGCAGTGTATATTGCAAATAAAATGGGTGAGATTGAAGACCCCTGTGATACTCCTATTTTTATCTCAGTCTTGTCTTGTTTTATTTCATCAAAGAAGAGTTGTATAATTCTTTTAGATATAAAACAGTTAACTCATTTTATTAGAGAAAGTGGCAGTTTTAATATCTTCAATGTCTGAATTAACTTTGACTTTGAAACATGATCAAATGCTTCTTTTATATCAATAAAAACTGCAGTTGAGACCAGACTCTTATGCTTTGCTATTTGAATATCATGAACAACTGAGAGAACAGTGTCAATTACAGAACACTGTTTTCTATCTCTCATTTATTCACTGAATAAAAGAGAATCATCTATAGAGCTTATAAAAGATAGTCAAGTAGCTATTATCTTTTTTAAAACCTTTTCTAGACAGTTCAATAGAGATATTACTCTATATGACTTAGGAATTGAAGTTTTTCTATTAGGTTTTGCAAGAATCACTCCAGTGGCTTCTCTCCAGCATTCAGAATGATATCCATTTTTCAAGAGATTGAAAAAGAGCTCAAAATATTCATTCTTTAAGTAGGAATATGTATTTTGAATAATCAAGTGATTAATTGAATCAGGACCTGCAGCAGTTTTAACAGAACTTGAGAAGATAGCTGACTCTAATTCATCTTGTGTAAGATCAGGCCATTTCCAGTCATTTTCATCAATGTAGTTGAGAAGTGATATATTCTCTTCCTCTGAATCTGAATCTGAATCTGGTGAGTTCTGAAAGAGAATTCTCATGAAAGCTTGACATTTTTCCTCAAAAGAGTTTGCTGTATATGATTCATTCTGAAACTCATATTCTAGAGCTGGAAGTTTTGCTACACTTCTTGTTTTAGTATAGTTAAAAGCTTTAAAAACTTCCTTTCCTTGTGCTTCTTCAAGAAATTTATTCCAGCAGTCTGTTTTAGCTCTTTTAATATCTGAAAAATATTCATTTCTGACAGCTTTGAACTCTTCATCAGATATTACATCATTCTTTCAATCTCTTCTAGCAGTAGCTAATTCTTTTCTTTTAGATGAGATATTCTCATTTCACCAAGGTTTTGAATACTCAGAAGATTTTCTTTTTGAAATATTATCTCTAACACTTGTTAGAATAATAGATGTAATAAGCTTCACTCTATTCTTAAGCATTTCATTTGAGATATCTTGACCAGAATTTCAATATAGCTCATTCTGTCTTTCAGATTTTAACAGTTTTATGCTTTCTTCAACTGCTTTTCAATCAGCTTTTTCAAAGTTATACTGATTAGAGAGAAGAGGATTTTCACTCATTTGTTTTTCACTCAGTTCAATATCAAATTGAATAATCTCATGACCTGATTCTGATGTGTCATTTGAATCAATAAATCAGTTTACAAGTCTTCTTTTCATTAGATTTTGTGACATGAAAGTTAGATCTATAATAGACTTCTGTTTCATGCCTTTTCTAAAGAATGTTTGTTGATCAGACTTATTAACCAAATCTATTAAATGCTTAAAGGTTCATTCAACCAGATTATCAGCTCTCACTACTCTTTTGCATTCTGAATTTCATCAGAGATGATGTGCATTGAAATCTCCTGCAATTATAGAGTTTCTTGATGAAGTTATGTTTAGAAATCCTCTATTAATTGTCCAGATATTGTTATTTTCCTTCAATGACTTTTCATTATAGATATTTATGAGCTGTATAGTATCAAACTCATTTTCTTTATCTATAATATCACCCACCAGAATATCAGAGTCAGACATGATATTAAATCTTAGATTAAATTGATATCTTGATCTCTTTCTTTCATAGATCACTACTCTTGACTTTATCTCAGACTTTTGAGGTAAAAAGCAGTAGTAGCTTGAATGAGAAATGACATATTTTTGCTCAGCATCAGAGCAACAGAGACTGACACAACCGCTCCACCACGAACTCGCTCGATTTTTCGAATAAGAACCCGCCGATAGATCCATCGAAAAGCCCTCGATCATACGAGCATTTTGACCCCATCGCCGACCGCATACCCCGTGTGGTGGTGGAGTTATCCAGCCAAACGTGAACCAGACGTTGTTTGAAACTCCTGTGTGGGATTATCCCCCATTCTCCCCTACCACACCACAACCCCGGGCCAAATTGCCATACAAATTGTAAGGTGAAGAGACCTAGTCATATACATCAATCTTCTCGATTTTGAAAGATCCTCAATCTGTAGTTGTGGAGATATCTGAGGAGTGATCTCCGCGAAAACCCTGTCCATCTTTGATGTTTCAAAACACTAACACCAAGTCTCACCCTCATACCGCCCTTCCTAATCTGGCCCATCCCCGGCAGAAAAATACAAAAAGATACCTCAGTGATAATATCAAGCACATAATCAACAGCCACTTCTGAAGTGCAATCTTCACAGTCTGTCTTCAGTGTATCTAGATATCAATGCCAAGTCTCACCCTTGTATCACCCCTCTTAATCTGGCCCATCCCTGGCAGAAAAGTACAAAAAGATACCTCAGCAACTGTATTTAATACATAATCAGCAGACACAACAACTATAAAATCAGTATATCTCAAGGTCTGACTGAGCCTTTGATCCCTGCACAGTGAGATATATTAAATCTAGTTTTAATACCTCAATATTCAATAGATTCTGCAAGAGATTGAGAACAGCAATACTAGATTTCTATTGAATTTAAGAATTAACTCTATATTAATATAATCATTAACAAAGTCTTCTATTTTGAGATATAAATAACCAGTTCCTCTACATCTCACTGATAATATTTATATTATTATATAGAAACAGACTTATATTCTCTATAATATCAAGACTCTGAAGAGAGAAAGTCTTGATAGAAGATATACAGTAGTACATATTTTAACAGTTTCTATCTCATTCTTCTGCAGCAGTTAATGAAAAAAAAAAGATCTTAGAAATAGTTTTTTACTTCTCTTGAAAAAGTAAGATGTTTTTCTCTGAGTTTTACACAGTATTCTTACAAAGAATTAAAAACAAAGCTGTTTTCTGTCATAATTTCATATTCTTTTAAGTAAGAATTACTTTTTCAGTGACTGAAGAGCTTTCATTAATACTTAATTCTTTTTTACACTCTTTATTAACTGATTTGAGTTGCACACTTGTTGTGTGAGAAGAATTGAATAATTTAGAATAAAATTGAATAGTGTTAATCAATTTCTCTGCAAAAAATTGATTTATTTTTTATCAGTTTTTCTCTTAAAAACTGTTATATTATCTGATTTATTATCAATTGATATCATACTTTTCCTCACTATATCTCAAGAAAGAGATTATAAAGATTTTATTGATTTATCTCAAAAATCAATTTTAGTTTATTAGATTCTCTTTAAAAATCTAACCTAGTTACTGAACTAGTGTGAAAAAAAATCAGATGTTTTATACATAAAAGTCTTTTATTCTTCTTTTGAAACAGTCTAACTCACTTTTCAATTGAAAACAGACTTAGAAATCTCTTAATTGAAACAGTCTGATCAACTTTTCAAAAGATTTTAACACATATCTCAATTGAAACAGTCTGATCAACTTTTCATTGAGTGAGAACAATGAGTTCAAAAATACACTCAGTTGATGTGAAAAAAGATGCTTTCTCAAATGCTATTTCTGAGATTGAAATTCTGAAGAGAAGAAAGAAAGAAGAAATAGAGAAACAATAAGTTCTTGAAATACAGGAACTTGAAAAAGTAAGCAAGATTCTTAAAAAGCAGTGTCTGAGTGAGATAAATGAAGAAGTTCTGTTAATTCTTCATACTCAGACTAGACAACTACAGAAGATGATCAAGTTCAAACTTGGAATTTCAAACACAGTTCAAAAAACATTGAAAATTTCTAGTACAATCACTGACTTCTTATCTTACTCTTCTTTCTTCTTTTCTACTTCTTCTTCTTCTTTGAATCAGAAGAAAACATATGCTCAAGCAGCTGAATCTGCTATCTCTAAATCTGCTATCTCAAAACATGCTTAAAATCCTGAGAAAACTGAGAAGAATAATGCTCATACTTCTATTGATAGAAAAGTGAAGAAAAAAATACAAAAGAAGAAAAACTTCCAAATCTTCAGAAATAGAAGACTTATTCTCAAAGTCTCAAATCAGAATATCTTATAAAGGAACAAGCTAAACTCAAATCTCATTTTCAGAATCAGAAATGAAATTAATCAGCAGTTCTTTTCTCAGTTAATGACTGATATTGAAGTTCAAAAATCAGTTATAGCTTCAATTGAGTCATTCTTCTTTGAAAACTCTATCATTCTGACTACAATATCTGAATTCAGTGCAGAATTCCTTATTCAGAATAAGAATCTCTGAAAATCAGCAATAGAATCTTTGTTAAATATAATAATTCTATCTGAGAGAGATGAAAAGTGAAACAAATTCATTCTTTATAATATTTCAGTTGAAATTTTTGACTGTGAAGAAGAAATGCTACTTCTCAAAAATGAATTGAAAGAATACAACTCTATTCAACTGAGAAAAGAGTCTGTATATCTAAATTCAATTGAGTTCAGACAAAGCAGAAGAAATGCCTCTGTTCTAGTATATACAAAGATACTTAAACAGTCAAAGATCTCTGAAGTAAGAGTAGCAGGTTTGAAAATGAGAGTTCATGAATACAAAGACTCAAGAATGAATCTCAAAGCTCAAACACAGTATTCAAACTATTAAAGATATGAACACTTTACAATCTTCTGTTTCAGAGACTCAAAATGTGTATTCTGTGTCAGAGATCATAAAACTAGTGAGCATAAATATGAAATATGCTTAAAAAGAGATGAAATATGTCAATATACTCTGCTTAAATGCTCTAATTGCAAAGAAAAACATGCATCTAGCTCAAAAGAATGTATATTTACTTCAACAACTCAAAAGAACTGAAGAAAAGATGAAGCTTAAAGCAAATCTAGAACTGAAGAGAATAGTCAAGTCAGTAAACTCACAACTGCAAGCTCAAAAAGAAGAAACTCTTAACTATCTAAATCTTCAAACTTCAATTCTCCAGCTAAATATAAACAGAATTTGAATTCTCAAACTTCTGTTAAGATTAGAGAATTGAGAAATGACTCTGATGATAAACTAGATATAATACAAGCAGTTGAGATTTCTACTTTTCAGAATAGTTATAATCTACTATCTGATAATAGTGATTAGATTCTACTCTACTCTCTTTTAGTATGAATATACAATAAAAATAATAAAAAAAGTTTAAAAACTCTTTAAAAATCACATTTATTCAAAGTAATGTGAATAGAAACTTAAATTGCATTTATTCTTATCTTTAAATTATATTTGAATAAAAAGTTGATTTTATACTGCTTCAGAAGCTGAATTTTGATGCTGAGCAAAAATATGTTATTTTTCATTCAAGCTACTACTACTTTTTATCTCAAAAGTCTGAGATAAAGTCAAGAGTAGTGATCTATGAAAGAAAGAGATCAAGATATTAATTTAATCTAAGATTTGATATCATGTCTGACTCTGATATTGTGGTGAGTGATATTATAGATAAAGAGAATGAGTTTGATACTATACAGCTTATAAATATCTATAATGAAAAGTCATTGAAGAAAAATAATAATATCTGAACAATTAATAGAGAATTTCTGAATATAACTTCATTAAGAAACTCTATAATTGTAGGAGATTTCAATGCACATTAATTCTGATGAAATTCAGAATGCAAAAGAGCAGTAAGAGCTGATAACCTGATTGAATGAATCTTTGAGTATTTAATAGATTTAGTTAACAAGTCTGATCAACAAACATTCTTTAGAAAAGACATGAAACAGAAATCTATTATAGATCTAATCTTCATATCACAAAATCTAATAGAAAAAAGACTTATAAACTGATTTATTAATTCAAATAAGACATCAGAATCAGATCATGAGATTATTCAATTTAATATTGAACTGAGTAAGAAATAAATAAGTGAAAACTCTCTTCTCTCTAATCAGTTTAACTTTGAAAAAGCTGACTGAAAGACAGTTGAAGAAAGTATAAAACTGTTAAAATCTGAAAGACAGAGTGAGCTGTATTAGAATCCTGGTCAAGATATCTCAAATGAAATGCTTAAGAATAGAGTGAAGCTCATTACATCTATTATTCTAGTAAGTGTTAAAGACAATATTTTAAAGAGAAAGTCTTCTGAGTATTCAAAACCTTAGTGAAATAAGAATATCACATCTAAAAGAAAACAATTGACTACTGCTAGAAGAGATTGAAAGAATGATATAATTTCTAATAAAGAGTTCAAAGCTGTCAGAAATGAATATTTTTCAGATATTAAAAAAGCTAAAATAGACTGCTGGAATAAATTTCTTGAAGAAGCATAAGAAAAAGAAGTTTTTAAAGCTTTTAACTATACTAAAACAAGAAGTGTAGCAAAACTTTCAATCTTAGAATATGAGTTTCAGAATGAATCATATACAGCAAACTCTTTTGAGAAAAAATGTCAAGCTTTTATAAGAACTCTCTTTCAAAACTCATCAGATTCAGATTCAGAGGAAGAGAATATGTCACTTCTCAACTATATTGATGAAAATGACTGGGAATGACCTGATCTTACTCAAGATAAATTAGAGTCAGCTATCTTCTCAAGTTCAGTTAAGACTGCTGCAGAGCTATTCAAAAATAGAAATATGAGAATAGTGCGATCTCCGAGTTATGTGAATGATATTGATCTAGTCTACAGCTCAAAAACTATCAAAGAGAATTTGAAAGAGATTGAAGAAGCTGCAAAGAAAATCTTTATTAGAGCAGATATCAATCAAATTCAATTTAATATGAATAAAACTGAGTTAATTCATTTCTTTCCTAGATTCAATGAGAAAGAACTATCTCTAACTCTTTTAAATAGAGAGATTAAACCCAGTGTAAATGTCAAATGGTTGGGAGTATGATTAAACTCCAAGTTGAATTTTAAATATCACATTCAACAAAGAACTATCAAGGCAGAAAGACTATTGAACAACATAATCAGACTATCAAATACAGAGAGAGGTCTATCCTTCCAGGCTATGAGACAGTTATATATAGCCTGTATTACATCAGTAGCTGATTATGAAGTTCAAGTTTGATGAAATAATCAAGGGAACTTCACTGAACTCTTTCAAAGTCTGCAAAACAGAGCCTTGAGAAGAATTCTAGAAGCATTCAAATCATCTTCTATTAAAGCAATGGAAATTGAAGCTTCAATTCCTTCTTCTGCTATTAGATTTGAAAAGGTCTGTATGAACTATGCACTGAGAGTTATAAAGATGAGCTTAAATCATATAATCAGAGAAAGAGTCTCTTCTTCATTTCCATCAATTAACTCTGGAAATGAACTGGATTGGAATAGATTTCTTGATTGAAATGAAAATGATTCTTCAAAGAAAATGCCTTCTCAACTTTACAGACTATGCTCTCTGATTAAAAATCAATTTTCTTCTTTAAATGTTGAAAAAGTGGATCATGAGAAGTTATCTCCATGGAGAGAAAAGCTTGAATCTCTTATAGACTTATAAATAAGTGAACTATCAAAAGAGAAAGAATATGAACAGCATTTGAAGAGAATTTCTACAATCAATATAAAAGACTCTATTCTGATTTATTCAGAGGACTCAAAAAATGAGAATCTGAATAGATTAGGCGCAGGCATTGCTTATACTGAAGATAATATCAATTTTATCTCAGATTTCTGAAATCTAGGCTGTGAATCTGAAGTCTTTGATGCTGAACTATTTGCAATAGTGAAAGCTTTCAAACTCATAGAAATAAAATCTCATAAAGAAGGAAATAGTTTGAAAGAGGTATGAATATTCTCTGATGATCAAGCTGCTTTAAAAAGACTTAGAAATAGTCAGATTCATAATGATCAAATGAATCTTGAACTGATCTTAAACTCTGTTTTGAAAATTCAAAAGAGAAGAACATCAAAGCTGATAATTCATCTACACTGAGTTCCTGCTTATATGAATATTCATGGCAATGAATTGGCTGATTCAGCTGCAAAAAAGGGTGCAGAATTAAGCAGATCTATTCAAAAAATTGTGTCCTGGTCTTTTATAAAGAGAAAAATAAAAGAATCTTGTTTAGACAAGTGGAATGAAAGCTGACAGAAACAAAAGAAGAGTATACATTATTCAAGATTTGAAACAAAACTCAAGTGAAAATCTTGTTCAATTAAATGTAAAAAGAAAATATTCTCATCTATAATACAGCTGAAACTAGGACATGGCTATTTCAAATCTTATATACAAAGATTTGATGATAGATTTGACTCAATAGAATGCTCATTCTGCAATGCAAATGAGAATTCTGAGCATATTGTAATGCACTGTGCATTATACAATAGTCTCAGAGCCAGATTGAAAGAGAAGTATGATCTAAATCAATTAAATATGAGATTCTTATTCTCAACTGAGACAGGAATTAAATACTTAATAGACTTTCTATCAGAAACTCAAGCAGCTACAAGAAAATGGCTAAATTCAGAATTATCTGAATATGAAGAGAAGGAAATCAATCAGATATAGTCTGTTAAAACAGCTATACACTATCTTTTAATAATTTGTTTTGTTACAGTCTCTCTTTACTTTATCTTTTCCTTTCAATTTCTTTCTATCTATCTATTTAATGTGTCTATCTTTAAGACTGTGTTCTTTTTCTCTTTTCCTTTGTCATGATATTGTCAAATGGTTTCAAAGTATCAGAAGATGTTAAAACACTGCAATTTGTAAACAGTTTTTGTATTCTGGGCTGGAATTTTCTGATTTTGCATATCTGAAATTGATGAATGTATAATAGTTAACTTTACAGATATAGGAAAAACCCTGAGAACTAAAAGTTCTCAGGTAGATGTCATAGTCTCTGACTGCATACATCTATAATTGAAGAATAATAATAATAATAATAACTGCTGCAGGGCCTGATTCAATTAATCACTTGATTATTCAAAATACATACTTCTACTTAAAGAATGAATATTTTGAGCTTTTTTTCAATCTCTTGAAAAATGAATATCATTCTGAATGCTGAAGAGAAGCCACTGGAGTGATTCTTGCAAAATCTAATAGAAAAATCTCAATTCTCAAGTTATATAGAGTAATATCTCTATTGAACTGTCTAGAAAAGATTTTAGAAAGAATAATAGCTACTCAACTATCTTTTATAAGCTCTATCAGTAATTCTCTTTTATTCAGTGAATAAATAAGAGATAGAAAACAGTGTTCTGCAATTGACACTGTTCTCTTAGTTGTTCATGATATTCAAATAGCAAAGCATGAAGATCTGGTCTCAACTGCAGTTTTTATTGATATAAAAGAAGTATTTGATCATGTTTCAAAGTCAAAGTTAATTCAGACATTGAAGATGTTAAAACTGCCACTTTCTCTAATAAAATGAATTAACTGTTTTATATCTAAAAGAATTATACAACTTTTCTTTGATGAAATGAAATAAGACAAGACTGAGATAAAAATAGAAGTATCACAAGAATCTTCAATCTCACTTATTTTATTTGCAATATACATTGCATATCTATTCAAAAATAGAAATATGAGAATAGTGCAATCTCTAAGTTATATGAATGATATTGGTCTAGTCTACATCTCAAAAACTATCAAAGAGAATTTGAAAGTGATTGAAGAAGCTGCAAAGGAAATCTTTGTTAGAGTAGATATCAATCAATTTCAATTTAATATGAATAAAACTGAGTTAATTCATTTCTTTTCTAGATTCAATGAGAAAGAACTATCTCTAACTCTTTTAAATAGAGAGATTAAACTCAGTGTAAATATCAAATAATTAGGAGTATGGTTAAACTTCAAGTTGAATTTTAAATATCACATTCAACAAAGAACTGTCAAGACAGAAAGACTATTGAACAACATAATCAGACTATCAAATACAGAGAGAGATCTATTCTTCCAGACTATGAGACAGTTATATATAGCCTGTATTACATCAGTAGCTGATTATGAAGTTCAAGTTTGATAAAATAATCAAGAGAATTTCACTGAACTCTTTCAAAGTCTGTAAAACAGAGTCTTGAGAAGAATTCTGAGAGCATTCAAATCATCTTCTATTAAAGCAATGAAAATTGAAGCTTCAATTCCTTCTTCTGCTATTAGATTTGAAAAGGCCTGTATAAACTATGCTCTGAGAGTTATAAATATAAGCTCAAATTATATAATCAGAGAAAGAGTCTCTTCTTCATTTCTATCAATTAACTCTGAAAATGAACTGAATTGGAATAGATTTCTTGATTGAAATGAAAATAATTCTTCAAACAAAATATCTTCTCAACTGTACAGACTATGCTCTGTAATTAAAAATCAATTTTCTTCTTTAAATGTTGAAAAAGTTGATCATGAGAAGTTATCTCTCTGAAGAGAAAAGCTTGAATCCCTTATAGACTTACAAATAAGTGAACTATCAAAAGAGAAAGAATATGAACAGCATTTGAAGAGAATTTCTACAATCAATATAAAAGACTCTATTCTGATTTATTCAGATGACTTAAAAAATGAGAATTTGAATAGATTAGGTGCAGGCATTGCTTATACTGAAGATAATATCAATTTTATCTCAGATTTCTGAAATCTAGACTAGACTGGCCGCCGGGACCATGAATTTCACGTTTGGTCTCATTTGGTCTGGTCTCATACATTTCTTGGCGTGAATCCCGCTGGGACTAATCATTAAATAAACATGCAAAGTGACTATATATCAGATCTCAAAATGAAATCATGACTTGAAAAAAATGAGAAAGTGGTCCCATTTGATCCCATTTAGTCCCATTCTTAGCATAAAGTTACTATTTTTAGACATTTTAAGGTTTTCTTTAGACTATTTTTAATTTTTTAAAAAGTAACGCTTTTTGGTAACACTCAAATGAGATTTAAAGTCATTTAAAGCAATAAAAATAATTTAAATTGAGAAGTGGAAATCATGGTCTCATTTGGAAAATGTGACAAGAGTAGACAGTAAGTCTCACTGAGACAGTATGAGACTACTATCTAATGTTAGAACCGTGTAATGGGATCTGTCGAATTGGCAATAAGACTATCAAAAATTCTGGTCCTGGTCCCAGACACGGTCACACGGTCAGTCTAATCTAGACTGTGAATCTGAAGTCTTTGATGCTGAACTATTTGCAATAGTGAAAGCTTTCAAACTCATTGAAATAAAATCTTATAAAAGAGGAAATAGTTTGAAAGAGACATGAATATTCTCTGATAGTCAAGCTGCTTTAAAAAGACTTAGAAATAGTCAGATTCATAATGATCAAATGAATCTTGAACTGATCTTGAACTCTGTTTTGAAAATTCAACAGAGAAGAACATCAAAGCTGATAATTGATCTACTCTGAATTCCTGCTCATATGAATATTCATGACAATGAATTGGCTGATTCAGCTGCAAAAAAGAGTGCAGAATTAAGCAGATCTAGTTAAAAAATTGTGTCCTGGTCTTTTATAAAGAGAAAAATAAAAGAATCTTGTTTAGACAAGTGAAATGAAAGCTGACAGAAACAAAAGAAGAGTATACATTATTCAAGATTTGAAATAAAACCCACATGGAAATCTTGTTCAATTAAATGTAAAAAGAAAATATTCTCATCTATAATACAGCTGAAACTAGGACATGGCTATTTCAAATCTTATATACAAAGATTTGATGATAGATTTAACTTAATAGAATGCTCATTCTGCAATGCAAATGAGAATTCTGAGTATATTGTAATGCACTGTGCATTATACAATAGTCTCAGAGCCAGATTGAAAGAGAAGTATGATCTAAATCAATTAAATATGAGATTCTTATTCTCAACTGAGACAGGAATTAAATACTTAATAGACTTTCTATCAGAAACTCAAGCAGCTACAAGAAAATGGCTAAATTCAGAATTATCTGAATATGAAGAGGAGAAAATCAATCAGATATAGTCTGTTAAAACAGCTATATACTATCTTTTAATAATTTGTTTTATTACAGTCTCTCTTTACTTTATCTTTTCCTTTTAATTCCTTTCTATCTATCTATTTAATGTGTCTATCTTTAAGACTGTGTTCTCTTTTTCTTTGTCATGATATTGTCAAATGATTTCAAAGTATCAGAAGATGTTAAAACACTGCAATTTGTAAACAGTTTTTGTATTCTGAGCTGGAATTTTCTGATTTTGCATATCTGAAATTGATGAATGTATAATAGTTAACTTTAGAGATATAGGAAAAACCCTGAAAACTAAAAGTTCTCAGGTAGATGTCATAGTCTCTGACTGCATACATCTATAATTGAAGAATAATAATAATAATAATAATAATAATAAGTATACTCTTGAGCTTAGTAAGATGATCATTCAATGTCTGAAGCTGTGTACAGAAGTGTTAATAAGTCTGATCTTCAGCTACACTTATAAGAGTCTGTAAGAGTTTGAAAGTTAATGTCTTCTTAAGCATGCTAATCTTCATTTAATTCTCTCAAGATTGATCACCTGCTTCTAGAATCTTGATGTTGAAGTCAGAAATAAATGTTGTAAGAAAAGTGTTTCTCTGTCAGACACTCTGTAATCAATCTAATACTTTCTATTGCATGGCAGTGTCTTGAAACAGAATATCAAGATATTTTATAATATTGTCAGATGTTTTCAATGCTGATTCACATACTTTCATTCATGAATAAAACTTCTGTTTCACACAATTCTTCAATTATTCATTGATATATCAATCTTGATTAATTAATGAACTGATAGCATCTTTATCTACACTTAGTTTCATGAGCATTTTCATTCTTCATAATAAGTAGAGAGTGAGATCAGAAGCATTAAAATATGCAGAAGTATCTAAGTGTTCTTTCAGCACTTTTATATTTGATTCTGTAGATATTGAAATTGCATGAGTTAATTATTGAATCTCTTCATATTGAAGTTGTTGAGTCACATGCATGTCTGCTATCTGTTGCTGTTGTAATTTCAACATTGCTTAAAGTCACTGTGATATCATCTCTATGCTCATACTCAAGAGTTCTCTCATATTATTGTTAGACATGATTATATCATTTTATTAGATGTATGATATCTATGGAATCTGAAGAAGTGTAATTGTATTCTCATACATCTAGATGTCAGAACTCTCAGGTCTTTCACTGATATTCTCTTATAAGATCTTATTGTGAGGTCAGAGTAACTAGCGAGTAAGCTTCTATCTGAGAACTCAGTGTCTGCTTAACTGTTTCTCTTTCTTACACATTGTTATGTGTTCGGATATCTCTCAATGAATAATCATTTCTAATGAGGAGATGATGCATAAATAATTATTTCTAATAAGAAGATGATGAACATTTTTCTAATGTAAGAGGTCTACACTGAATAGATCAGTATAATATTGATAGGTCTTATATAATAAAGAGAAAAATGTTAGAGAAGAAAAGAAAGAGAAAGTGTAGAAATCAGTGATCAGAGTGAATATTTATACATGTATATAATAATGTATACAGTGGAGCTTCAGAGTGGAAGAATCTATATGCGTTTATAGCGGCCGAGGATCAGCGATCAAGAATGGCCGAGAATTAGAGCATACATGTTCAAGAGTGAAGTGGAAGAATCTATGAAGTGGAGTGAAAGAATCTATGAAGTGTAATGGAATAGTCTATATGATTGATCGGGCGCAGCCCGCTATAAAAAAGAAGAATGATAAAGTGAGTAATAGTGAGATTATGAAGTTAAAGTTATTACAGCTGCAGATGAAGATGCACTGACTTTATAAGATAAAGAAAGAGATGAAATATTTATATAGAGAGTAGATTGAGACTGTGAATCTGTTACAGATAACTCAGCTCAGTTAACAGAGTATCTTTACAGATATTACAGCTCTGATTAAAAAATTTGAAAAATAGAGAATGATTTGAGCAGATTAAATAAACTGTGTGAGATGTGAGAATGAGTCTGATAAGATATTATTACTTTTTTCTTTTCTTTAATAGTTAGTATTAAATTGAAATAATATTTTTTACATGTTCAAAGACCTCTATTTTAATATCTGATAATAATATTATGTAGACAATGAAGAAAAAACAGCAGTAGTAGAAGAATTAGTTAGAAAACTGCAGAATCTCTGAATATATCTTATTTAATATACATTTTTCATCATTCTCATCTAGTAAGACAGTTAACTGATTAATATCTGTAGTTTGAGAGAGTGTAATGTATAGCTAATCATATAAGAATACAGAGTATCTGAGATTAATATCAAGTGTAGAAAGAGACTGTCTGTGAGACTTGTTAATTATTATTATAAAGTGTAAGAAGCCTACGCCGAATAGATCGGTATAATATTGATAGGTCTTATATAACAAAGAGAAAAATGTTAGAGAAGGAAAGAAAGAGAAAGTGCGAGAATCAGTAATTGAAGTGAATATTTATATGTGTATGTGATGATGTACGCAGTGGTGCTTCACAGTGGAAGAATATACACGCATTCATAGCAGCCGAGGATTGGTGATTGGAACATACATGTTCATGATGACTGAGGATCAGTGATTGGGAATGAGGCAGTAGAAATCTATGAAGTGTATAGAATAGTCTATATGATTGATCAGATGCAGCCTGTCACATTAGCTCCTTCTTTTCAGAAGCAGTTTTCATCAGTCAAGAGCTGCTGTTTCAGATAATGTGAAACTCAGAGTTCAGGTCAGTTAATCATAGCTGACTCATTTCATAAGATATTGTCAACTGCAGCTGTATAATCTCTCATTGAGAATATCTTCAATCTCTTACTCAAGCTCATTATCTTCTTCTATAATCTCTGACAGTTGTCAGTCAGAAGTTAGTTAAGAAGAGAACAGATCAGTGATAGTGCAGCAGAGTAAGCTTGTATAAAAGACATTATAAATTTCTGATGATATGTCAAGATAGTAGTTGTGGCTATCTAGAACTTCTATCACTTTATACTTGACATGGCGGTCATCTAGTGTACAAGATGAATGTGTGATTCATATGTTCTTAAGATTCAATCATACTAGATCTTCTATCTTATATTGTTCAGTGAGGTCTCAGTGAACATTGATTTGATTCTCTTGATCTTGTTTCACAGTTACCATGAAGGCCTCTGCTCAATCACAGATATCTTGAAGTTTCATTACTATATTATCAGCAATCTGAATTGAACTGTCAGAATTCAGTGTGAACTGTGTGATCTCTAGAAGATTCAACATCTTCATGTGATAACTGTGTGTAAGGAAGAACAGGCTTACACCTGTTGAAACAGTATCTCATTCATTGATAGCAATCTCTGTGTGTAGAAGCAGGTCATGTCAATCATCTTGTAAGTAATTGCAGAACTTACAGAGATAGTTCTTTATGATCTGAATTGTCTGTTCTGATGCATCATCAGTCTCAGAGTGATAGACAGTTGACAGACAGTGTGTAATCTTGAGAACTTGACAGATTCTTGTTCAGAGAACACTTATGAATTGACAGCTCTGATCTGATACTATAGATCTCAGCAATTCATGCATCTGATAGAATGAGCTTCTTAGAAAAGCTTCAGTGACTTGTTCAGCATTCATCTTGTTACAGAGTTTCAATATAACACTCTTGCTTAATCAGTTCACAATGATCAGGACATTTCTATAGCTCTTACTCTCAGAGAGATCAACAGTGAAGTCAATTATCACATCTCATCAGATTCTATCAGAGACATCAAGCAGTTTCAGCAGGCCTTTTCTACAGTTCTTTCATGAGATGACAGAGAAATAACAGTTATAGTTTCAGATAAAATGTCTGATGCTGTTTAATATCTCAGATCAGTAGAACTCTCAGAAGATCATTCAATACAGTTATTCATAATCTGAATAACTGGTCATACACAAATCATGCATCTCTTGTATTATCTGAGTGTGTAAGGGTTCAGAGTAGAGGACTCAATGTCACTCACAGAATTATAGAGTGTTATTGTCATCAATTGAGCATTCTGAGATGTCAGTTCTTATATGTAGTTCTGAGGGGAATCAGAGTGCTTCTTGATGTACTGCTTTGATAAGTGCTTAAAGAAGTTCATCAGTTTGAGCTGTTACATGTCATAATTCATTCAGTGTAGGTTCAGGAGAAGTTGAGATATCAGTGTCAGTATCAGTGTCAGTTCAGAGAGAGGGTGTTCTAATTAAAGAAGTGCATATAGTGTCATGAGTTGTTTTATCTTGATCAACTAGTATCTTCAGATTCAAGAGCTGATACTCTTGATTCATTCAGTGAGTATCTGTTACATCAGATGACATATCTTGCTCTCATCATGAGAGAGCATCTGTCATTGAGTTCTGGCTGTCAGAACAGTAGTGTATCATAAAATGAAAGCAGCTTAAGAACTCAGATCATTGCATCTGTCATTCAGTGAGTTTACAGGTAGTTGTAAAGTATTTAAGGTTCTTATGATCTGTGACTATTTTAAATTCAGAGACACTTCAGAGTTCAGAGTCTCATTCTTCTAAACAGCATACAATCATAAGAAGTTTCTTATCATAGATTTCATAATTGCATTCAGCAGGACTCAGTTTCTTAGACATGAAAGCATATAATCATAGAACATCTTCATCATCATATTATAATATCACTCTCTCTATTATATAGTCAGAGAAATCAGCTTCAATAACTATCTCACAATCAGAATTGAATGTTATCAGCAGAGAGATATTAATGAATATCTTCTTCATCTGTGTAAATGCAGCTTCAGTGTCTGCTGATCATTGAAATACTGTATCTTTCTTAATGAGTTTTATAAGTGATCTCATGATATCTGAGAAGTTTTGTATAAATCACTGATAGAAGTTAGCAAATTCAATGAAGCTTCATACATCTTTCACAGTGTGCAGAGCCTCTTATTCAAGAATAGCAGAGACCTTCTCAGAATTCATTCAAATTCTCTTGCCAGCTTCTATGATGAAACCTAAGTATTTAGTACTCTTGACTTCAAAATCACACTTGTCAATATCAATTAATAGTCTCACTTCTTGTAGTCATTGTAATACTCTTTATACATACTCTTGATATTTCTTTCTGAATTCATCAGTGAAGATGAGAATGTTATCTAGATAAGCAGATACAAATTCATTAAGAAAGTCTTAGAGTGCTCAGTTGATATACTTCTGAAATGTACTGAGAGCATTGATCAGTTCAAAGAATGTGACTACTTATTCAAAGAGATCATATTATGTTTAAAATGCTGTAAGTCACTTATCTCCTTCAGTGATGTGAATCTTATGAAACATGGTGATGACATCTAACTTTATAAATCATTGAGCTTGTTCAATGCAAGCTAGAGTTTCATTGATAAGAGATAAAGAATAACAGTCTTTCTTTGTTAATCTGTTCAATTCTCAATAATTCACACAGAATCAGAGTTCTTCACCTGATTTCTTTGTAAAGAGAATAGGGGCTGTGATGAAAGAGTTACTAATATGTATGAATTCTTTATTCAACAGATCATTGAGTGTCTTTTGAAGAAGAAGAAGTTCATCTCAGAACATGTTATAAAGAGAGCCTTATAACAGTTCAGAATTCTTATCATTCTTTTTCTCTAACTTGATACTGTGATTCACTTCAGAATCTCATAAGAAGAGTATATTCATAATATTGTCTTGTTAGAAGATATCTAGATATTTATGATATTATTGAGAGAGTTTCATACAAAGATCTGTTATTGTAACATGGGATAACTTTTCTAGAACCTTTTTGATATCAGCCAGACTGACAGAATAGATTGATACATGATCCTGCTGTTGATGAACTTGTCAGTGACCCTGTCAGTGATTTTAATAATGACTTCTTTTTCAGAGTATTTTGTAAGTGTTGGCAGAGATCTGTGTAAGATTCATAGTCTTATGAATATCATCTTCATGAATCCTGTCATCATTAGAGAATATCAAGCTTCTGTTTCAAGCATTCAGTAAGATACCTTATTCAGATAGCCAGGCAAGTTCTAATATAAGATTATAGTTGAGATTATCAACTTCATATGTGTAGACATCTTCATATTGATGTTCTTTCACATCTATATTTAGTTTCATCATGTAACAGATACAAACATTCTTCAGATCATCAAATTCTGCAAGGAGTTGAGATTTTGATAAAGAGATACACTGAAGATTATAACATCTTATGACTGAAGATTTTATCATTGCATAGTAGCATAGATCACTGTCTATCATAGCTTTTATATTATACATGTTATCAATTACAGTAGATACAAGAATCACATTCATTGTCATTTTCTCTTCAAATTGTTGTCATTCAATCTCTTCAAGCTTCTGTTTGCAAATTTGAACAGAAGCTAATCTTTTCTCTGTTTCACTGAGATATTCTTATAGTTATCTTCTGAATCTTTCTTCACTGCAATGTAGTTGATATGGACAGACACTGATTCATCTTTTAAATAAGAAGACACTGATCTTTCTCTTGATTGAGGAGATACATAGGTCAATCAGCAGTTGAAAGCAATATACTCTGATTGATTACAGTTAATGCACACTTCTCATTGACATTGATCAGTGACTTCTTCAGAAGTAATACCAGGAACTTAAAAGCCTGTTCAGATAGCAGAGACTCTTGCTTATGTATAGATATTTGAGTCTACTCAATTCATAGTATCTGCATCATTGTTATTCTTCAGTGTGAGTGTATAAGTCACTGAGATGTAACATCTTCTATCACTGTTCTGTATACTCTTGAGCTTGATAAGACAGTTATTCAATGTTCAGAGCTGTGTGCAGAAGCCTTCATAAGTCTGGTCTTCATCTACACTTATAAGAGTCTGTAAGAGTTTGAAAGTTAATGTCTTCTTGAGTATACTAATCTTCATTCAATTCTCTCAAGATTGATCTTCTGCTTCTAGAATTTTAATGTTGAAGTCAGGGATGAATGTTGTAAGAGAAGTATTTCTCTGTCAGATACTCTATAATCAATCTAATACTTTCTGTTGCATGGCAGTGTCTCAGAACAGAATATCAAGATATTTGATGATGTTGTCAGATGTTTGTAACACTGATTCACATGCTTTTATTCATGAATAAAACTTCTATTTCACACAATTCTTCAATTATTTATTGATATATCAATCTTGATTGATTAGTGAACTGATGATATCTTCATCTACACTCAGTTTCACAAGCATTTTCATTCTTTATGATGAGTAGAGAGTGAGATCAGAAGTATTGAAATATGTGAGAGCATCTAAGTGTTCTTTCAGTGCTTTTGTATTTGATTCTGTAGATGTTGAAATTGTCTGAGTTTCTTATTATGATAATTGTTAAATCTCTTCATATTGACATTGTTGAGTTGCATGCATATCAGCTATTTATTGCTGTTGCAATTTCAACATTGCTTAGAGTCACTGTGATATCACTTCTATACTCACATTCAAGAGTTCTCTCATATTATCATTAGACATGGTTATCAATCGTTGAATGTGTAATTATATGAATATCTCATATGTCTGAGTGTCAGAACTCTCAGGTCTTTCACTGACATTCTCTTATAAGATCTTACTCTCTTTATAAGATCTTGTTGCAGGGCCAGAGTGACTGATGAGCAAGCTTCTATCTGAGAACTCAGTGTCTGCTTTAACTGATTGTTTCTCTTTCTTACATATTGTTATGTGTTCAGATATCTCTTGATACATAATCATTTCTAATGAGAAGATGATGTGTGAATAATCATTTCTAATAAGAAGATGATGAATGTTTTTCTAGTGTAAGAGGTCTACACTGAATAGATCAGTATAATATTGATAGGTCTTATATAACAAAGAGAAAAACATTACAGAAGAAAAGAAAGAGAAAGTGTGAGAATCAGCAATCAAAGTGAATATTTATACATGTATGTGGTGGTGTATGCGGTGGTGCTTCAAGGCAGAAGAATATACATGTGTTCATAGCAGCCGAGGATCAGTGATCAGAACATACACGTTCATGGCAGCTGAGGATCGGTGATCGGGAATGGGGCGGTAGGAATCTATGAAGTGTACAGAATAGTCTATATGATTGATCGGGCGCAGCCCGCCACATAAAGTATGAATAGACTGAAAACTGATGATAAGTTATATTAAATGAAATCTCAACAGATTGAGCATGTAGATCAATTTATAACAGTATATGAACTGAACTCTTATATATACTGAATATAATCTTCATCTTAAGTAAATAAGATATTATTCACTGAATAATTATTCTTGTGTCATTGCAGAGCTTTTTAAATAGTCAGAGATTATATAGAAGTATAACAGAAGTACTTACTTTCAATCTCAATATAGATAATAACAGAGCTGAACAGTTAATAACAGTCAGATATTCACAGAAGAACTTCTCACAGTTCAGAATCAGATCATCTGTATGAGTTATATCTGCAGTATAAAATGTATGAATGGCATCTGATATGACTGTTAGACTGGCCGCCGGAACCATGAATTTCATATTTAGTCTCATTTGATCTGGTCTTATACATTTCTTGGCGTGAATCCCGCTGGGACTGGCTATCAAAAAAACATGTAAAGTGACTATATATCAGATCTTAAAATAGAACCATGACTTAAAAAAATGAGAAAGTGATCTCATTTAATCTCATTTAGTCTCATTCTTGGCATAAAGTTACTATTTTTAGACATTTTAAGGTTTTTTTAGACTATTTTTAATTTTTTAAAAAGTAACACTTTTTGATAATGCTCAAATGAGATTTCAAGTCATTCAAAGCAATAAAAATAATTTAAATTGAGAAGTGAAAATCATGGTCTCATTTGAAAAATGTGACAAGAGTAGACAGTAAGTTTCACTGAGACAGTATGGGACTACTATCTAATGTTAAAACCATGTATTGAAATCAGTCGAATTGGTAATGAAACTATCAAAAAATCTTGTCCTGGTTTCAGACACGGTCACACGGTCAGTCTAATGACTGTTATAATCTGTTAATTAATGCAGAATACATTCTGATTTAATACAGTGAGAATGACATGACTTTCAAAGTAATCAGAGCAGACTGCTGCAGTTCTAAGTTCAGCTGTAGAAAATACTCTCTTACACAGTATACTGATATCAGCAGTCTAATGAATATAGAGTGAAAGATTAATACAGTTAATACAGTCTGAATTATATGATATTTGACTAAGTTAATTCACAAATATTATATTATCATTATTAGACTGACCGTGTGACCGTGTCTGAGACCAGGATCAAACTTTACAGTTGTCACATTGTCTAAAAGCATTACTTCTGGTCATGATTTGTGTTCATCACATTGATCTCAAATCATGTTATTTCAAATATTAAAGGTTTCAGATTCACTTTTCAAATAAAAATCTAGTCTCAGATAAAGAATATGTTTGAATTCTTAGTCACATTTTCATTCTGATTTCATTATTGAAAATGGCACTAAATGAGATCATGAAATCATTTCTTACTGACATAATATCATAACATAGTACTCATTTATTGAAAATTCAACAGAGAGTATTATCAAATATCATTACTTTTCTAAACACAGATTATAATTGATATCATTTTATTTAAAAAAAAATATATAAAATACAAAAAATAACAAAAAAACAAAAAATAAAACAATCAGAAAAAATCACAACAAAAAAAAAAAAAAAAAGAGAAAGAAAAAAAGAAGAGAAAGAAAAAAAGAGAAAGAAAGAGAAAGAAAAAAAAAAAAAAAAAAGAAAAGAAAAAGAAAAAAATAAAAAACAAAAATAAAAAAAAATCAAGATTACAGAGCTGCAGTACTCTCAAAATACTCACTCTTCAGAGTCTTTACAATGTTTATTATCAACTGTGTATTTCTCATAGTGAGAGTAATATAGTCATGATAAGTCATTGTCTTAACATTATCTAATAAATAATCAGTATATATCTATATAAATGTGAATAATTAGAAAACATACACTTAAAAAGTGTGATTAGAGTGAACTCTGCTGTCACTTGAATAACATCAAGAACAGAATACTGGAATCAATGATTTCTCTCATCAATTTCACAGACAAGGTGTGTGAAAATGATCTTGAAGAATATAAGATTCCCTGACTTCTGATAGAAACAGATCTCACAGAGAGACTCTATTTTCATCATATCAGAGACTGAGTGTTATTAAAAAGCATTACTTCAATACACATGCACTTACTGCAGTGATTCACTCTTTATACACATGACTGAGAGTTGCAGCTTTCTCACACCACACAGCTCTCTCTGAGATGCTGCTGTCAGTTTGCAACTCATGCAGTCTTTCAGTCCAGTACACACTGTGTATATACAGCTCTGCATGCTGGGGCTGTGTTGGCTATTATAGCCTGGCATGGTACTCGCTTTTCACAGGCCATGTTTCATTTGGTTGAGAGAGGGGGGGAATGTGAATACTGTTTTATTTGAGAATGAGATGAGTAATTGAATCTGTAGAAGATAATTTGATTTCTTCTGCATTTGAAATTTGATTAGTCTATACTCTTCAATTTAAGAGTTTCTGAGAGTGTTTTAATAGTTTTCATATCAGCTTGAAATTAGTGATTGATTGAAGAAGAGAAAAGAGAGAAGAAAGAAATGAGAATAACTTATCTTTATGATATGAAAACAGAGAATTGCTGTAATCATTTGTCCTAGCAACAAAGATCTGTTTTCTGCATGTATCTCTGATACAGATTATATGATAACTGTATACAAAGAATATCAACAGTGCATGCATTGAATGAAGATGATGTTGCTATACAACACTGTAGCTGTTTCTGTACATCACTGAAAGCTGTTAATATTTTCTTTAAGTCTCTTTATATTTGATAAGTCAGTAATATATTTCAATGCACTTCCTCTTTCATCATCATCATCATCATCATCATCATCATCATTATTATTATCACTATCATCATCATCATTATTATTATCATTATTACCATTATTATCATCATTATTATCATCATTATTATATCATTTCTGGCTACCTCTTCTGCCTTCACCTCTCTTCAACACTCACTGAAACCAATCATGTCATCCTCTTTTAAATATTCTGCGGTTCTGCAGACCATCAAGGCGCGTGAGCGCTATCACAGATTGAAGAAAGAGAAGAAGAAGATATTCAAGTGAGAGAAGATAGATCATAAGACATATTATAATACCTTGAAGAGACTTTATAAGAGAGTAGAATAATAACAATTTTAAGTAATGCTTCTGATAGATTTAGACTGAACTAAGTATAGAAATAATGCAGATAACACTGCCTGTTAGAGATTGAAGAAGAAGATAGTGAAGAGTCTCATGCAGCAGTGATGAGACTAGAAGAAGTTCTGAGAATGATTTGAGATTAAGATGAAGAGAGAGAGAGAGAAGAAGAGTGTTACTGTAAATAAGCAGCAGCAGAAGAAGATTGAGAGAATGTTAAAGCAGGAGATAAAGAAGTCAAAACTGATAAGTTTTTTATTTATTAAGAGATAACAATTTTTGATAATACTTCTGTTCTCTAATTGATTAGCAGGAACTGACAGAGAAGAAGAGGATTGAAGTCTTATTCAGGTCTCAAATGCACTTCATGATTCAGAATATTAAGAAGACAGCCCTGCTCTCTGAGCATGTCAATCTGCTTATCACTGAGGTGGAACCCGAGACAGCAGACCAGGAAATGCAGGATTTTGAGGCACAGATTGACCTGACTGAGAGAAAGCAGCAGGAACCCTTCTCTGAGAAGATAGTGAAGAGAGATTTTAAGATGATTATCATCTCAGATAAGAAGAAGAAGAAGAAGAAGAAGAATGAGAAGTGAATTATGAAGAATAATAAGAAGAATGAGAAAGAGAAGAAAGATAATAAGTAGAAAAAGTTTTTTTCTTTTTATATTAGTTAGTTATAAGTTCATAATTATTAATAATTGAAATTAATTTTGAGTGTTTAAAAATTATTGTACAAGTTGTAATCAAGTCAGAAACAATATATATATATATATATATATTTAACTATCATGATTCACAAATCACTATAATGTATAAGTATCAACATTTTTTCAACACTGATATTCACAATATTAATATATTTTTAATAATATCATCTGATAATGTAATTTAGTAACACTCTCTTTTACAATATTAATATATTTCAAGAAATATGACAGAGATTAATCAAGATTGTTTATTTACTTTTATACATTGATGATATTCAATCTGAGTTAGTACTAAAATTATAACTAAGCTAAGAAACAAGATTATTTTCTCTTATATTAATTCTTCTTACACACATCAGTGATCAGTTATTGAAAATAAATTATTATCTTTCTCAAATTATTATTATATCTTCTGAATTCACTTCTTTCACTTCTTTTACTTCTATTGAAGATTTATAAACTCTTTCAAGAAATCACTGTGAATCATAAAGTCTATATTATTTATAATTCAACACAGAATGCTCTCTTTCAATCATGATAAATAATCACTTCATTCTTCACATCTGATTCCAGGTCATGAAATTTATGAAAAACTCAACACAAACACTGAGATGAACTATGAAATAATTATCAACAGATTGTATTGCACATTACTGAAGAGTCATCTCTCTGCTGTAATCACTGTAACTTCATTCAGAAACATTCATTATAAACTGATCATAGCTCTGAAGAAATTTTCTGACATCTGAAGTCATCAGAATGCAGACAATAAAAGAAAAATAATCAGAAAATTACTACTGAGCTGATAAGTTACTCTATCAGATAACAATTTTTGATAATGCTAACTGTCTAATTTGAAGAAAATTATGTGAAAATGACTCTGTATCAGTACTCTGATTTCATAACTCTCATCTGATAACTTCTGTAAACAATTACTTTACATATGTATATCTCTGAATCTTTCTCTTTGATCAATTGAAAACCTCAAATTTCAAACACTTCTTCAAATGCTTAATTCAAATCTTCATATTCTACATCAATTCTGTCTTCAGTTCAATCTCAAGACACACTACAAAGTCAATATACAACATCTAGAATCAGAGTTGAAGAATCATTGAAGAGTGTCTCTCACAGTGAATGCATGAACTAGTACAAACAATCTTGCATTTATAAGAGTTACATGTTATTACATTGATGAGAACTGAACTTATCAAGAGACATTAATTGAATTTGAATCATTGATCAGTAGTTATACTGAGAATTATATAGCAGAGATATTAATGACTGTGATTAAAAATGACTATTGAAATATTAGTCTCAGTCTTCTTACAATTACAACTGATAATACTGTGAATAACTACACTATGATAAAGAGCTTGAAGCAAAAATTGGCTTTGTATTCCTGAAATAATAAACAAGGTCATATCTCCTGCATTGCTCATGTGATTTAACTTGTGATGCAAACACTGATAAAGAATCTTAATATCAAGATGAAGAATAATGAGATGACTGATTCTTGAGATGAGAATGAGATAAAAGTGATTACTCAAGTAACTTTTACATTTACTTTGTAAAAGATAATGTTTTTTGACAACACTTTTTGATATTGCTTTTTAGTAACACTTTTTGATAATGCTACTGTTAATTTTGAATAGATTGACTAATAATTTAAATATCATAGATTCAAAACATTGCTAATGTGATTTGTATCTCTTCTAAATAATAATAACAATTCCATGATATTCAATAAACAAACAAATCAGTCACATCACTGAATATGATACAGAATATTAGAACACAGTGAAGTTTAATATATAAGATAACTGTTCAGACTCTTTAATTATGTCAGATGATTGATCATTGAGTGCAACACTCTGATTGAGAAAAGATTCAGATATTGAAACTTTCTGATATGAAGTGAACTCAGTTGAAATATGTGATTCATTTACTGTTTCAGTTTTATAAGATAACAAAGATAGTCTCAATCACTCATACATCAATGCTGCAGTCAGTCTGATGAGTGTATAACAGTTTATTTACTTATCTTGAGAAGCAGTTGAATCACTCAAAAAGAAATTCAGTCTGAGATGATGTTATAGCACAGGCTATTATTGCTGTAAGAAATAAACTGGCATATTATTACAGCAAAACAGAACAATCTTTTGCAGAGTACTATGCTGTAGCAGCTCTATGAGATCTCTTCTGTCAAATTAACATCTACACTTCTCAAGATTGAACAGAGAAGAAATAAGACTCATATGTCAAATTAGTCTGATACTACTACAATGTCAACTATCAGAGATTTGAATGAGCAGATGTTCAAGATATGAAGACAGTGGAATACAATTCTCTAGTAAGTAATGATCTTTGATAACACTTCATATCATATAGAACTATAATACTAACTTTGAAACAGAACTTGCATACATTGATTGCAACTGAAAATCAGGCAAAACTATATACTTATAAAACTGAATTTGACTGCTATCTTCAAGATGATTCAATGAATTTACACATCAAATCAATTCTAGAGTTATGAAAAATTGTTGAGAGTACATATTCAACTATTACACTGATAATGTGTGATATTCTGGCAATTTCATTGACAGGGGTGGGAATGAAGTGAATGTTCAACTCAAGTCAAGATATTTGTCACTATTGTCAGAGACAATTATAAGAAGAAATAATCAAGAAACTCATGATTGTAAAACATAGAATTATCAGACAGTTTAATACCTCTGATCACAGTATATCAGAGAAGTGTAGTTTTCATGAGAAAGTGAAGAATAAACTTGCACAAGAATGTATTTAGTTGTTTCATAAGTGTTATTAATAATTGTTATCAAATTCTGATTATATAAGCAATCACTGAATGAATCAAATGAGACTGATTTTGACCTTCAGTCTCAGTCTCATTCTGATTTTGAAAGAATGATCATCTTTCACAGTTTATCCTGGAAAATTACTCTCATTTCACTGTTCTTGAATTAAATCTGGTCATTTTTCACATCATTTCTCTCAGAAATGGTCCATTTTCAGATTTTTTTGAGGCTTGGTCCTGATGGGACTCACGCCAAGAAATGTATGAGACCAGACTGAATGAGACCAAATGTGAAATTCATGGTCCCGGCGGCCAGTCTAATCATTATTCATAGTCAGTCTTATATTTCTTCTCAAGTGTAGTACAGTTAATCACTGCTATATATATAAACACTGCAGACAAGCTGTAATAACTATAGTATAACTGTTATACAGTATAATAGACAGAGTCTATATAAAATCATTACTAAATATAATAGATATATTATTAAAAAGCTCATCTGATGAATATAAATCTTGAAGAAGATAGTTAACAATCTTCATATAATAGCAATACTGTATAAGAGTCTTATCTTAAATAATCAAATCTACAGCCTGCAGCAGACAGCTCAGTTCACTACAAATGATTATCTTTGACACAGAATCTGCATTCAATTCAATTGAGATGATAAAATGTGAGTAAGTAGTTCTGTCATATGATAAAAGAACAGCTGTAATGTCAGAGAAAGTTACATAAAGAACTGTTTTTTCACCTATATATAGACAGCTATAGAGAGCTCTGTAAAGAAAGGTTTTATCAGTGTTATTGAAATCTTGTACAAAATAGTAAGATAACTGTAATTCTATTGCAGTCAAATTGAATTATATATATAATGTTAATTATTATTCAACTGCATCTGCAGAGCATCTGTAGTGATAATTTTCTCTATAAGATTATAGTTCTACTTCTTAAAAGGTAGCTGATTTTCAATAAGATTATTTCATACAGAGCTGTATACAGACAGATCAAAGTCTGTAAGAATCTTATCAAACTCATGCAGAAGCTGCTTGTGATTCAAAGGTTGCTTGAGTCAGTGTATAATGACAGACGAACGCCGGCTTCTTATATACTGTTCACTAAATTAATTAGAGGCTGCTATGGCCTCTTACATTATAAGCAAGTTTGAAGCGGCTGCATTATTATTCAGTGATTGTATGTTCTTCTGAACCATATTCTCTCTCATCAGATTCAGTCATGCTTATATGATTATAATGTATGTTCTAGCTTTATGTAGATTAGCATATTACTAGTGTTCACAATTGTATGATCTATTTCTGATTCAGCTAGTATTCTGTGTAGACTCTTACAAAGAAACTTTCACTATATTACATCACTCATTCACTAACTTTTCTCATTCTTTAATTATCTTCTTCATCATCATCATCATTGAACATTTCTATCTCATTCAAGATTTCTGTCTCTTCTTCTATTCAACATCTTCTATCTGTTATTCATCTATCACATTATATATATTTCTGGTGATGACTCTCTGTTCTTATAATAAGTGTTCTTATAGTACTCATACCAGGCAGTTTGTTAGCAGTAAGTGTAATATGTTGTGAAATGTGATCAGAACTTGTTTATCTTCTAACAATTATCAGAATGTACTATTATAAATGACATATCTTCTTTATCTTCTTATATACTCTTGACTCTCTTTTCTTTAGTAGATATCTGATTATGTTTTTCTGATCATATTTTCTAATCATTTTACATGACTGCAGATACTGATATATTTGTTTTAATTCACATAGAATCTTTATATATTGACAGATCTGCATTCACTGATAATTATGATTTCAATGTTGAATTGTTAATTGAGAACTTGAGAGATGCAATAATGAAGAAATTATCTATATTATATGTGACTGAGTCTTTCACATTCTCTTCTGTTCTCTCTGTTCTTTTCTCTGCTGCTCTCTCTCAATTTTCTACATCTATCTCTGTATCTAATTCTTTTACTCCTGCTATTTCTGTTCTCATGACTCTCACTTTCACTACTTCTGCTCTCTCTGCTTCTACTGTCTCTGCTTTCATTATCAGCTCTTTCTGTTTCAAGAAGATGTTGCATAGACTTAATGAATAATGTTTTTCAGTATATACACTCTTATTCTTCTTACTGAGTTCTAAAATAATTTATTATATAAAGACTGTATATGATATAACTATCTGAAGCTCAGTTGTGAATACTGATTATTATATTTATTTTCAATATTTGTGATGAGATAATTATTTATTTATATTAGATAATCATTTCCTCTCTTAATAGTATTAAGATTATAAGTCTTTTTCTTTTTCATCTTTTCTTTTTAACACTGATTTTTCTGTTCTTAGAGAAAATTGTTATGAGTTTTATTGTATATAAAGTTATGATGTTCACAGATACTAAGAAACTTTTCATGACTGTTAAATTTAATATTACAGATATATCTACTCTGACAAATTTCTTTGAGTTGATAGATCTGTATCAGTCTATTCTCTGATATCTGTTGTTCAACTTCATAATGCAGATGAAAGATATTCATGTTTTCAGAAACAGAAATGTGAATATCATACTCTTTTACATCTGCAGCTGTGAGACTTGTATGTCTTATCTGAGATATCATTGTGAAAATGAACTGTTCACATGCTGTGTTCTGCTTTCTGCATTTCTCTGTGTCTCTCTCTCTCTTTCTGAGAAGCCTTGTGTATGTTGTAATTATATATACAATTCTAAGATCAGCAGATGTTCATTCAGTAATTATTACTTCTGTTTTTACAGTTTTGTATACTAATAATAGTTCTTAGTTACTTCAGCATCAGAGGTCATTTTAATAAAAGATGATAATACTGTCAAGACTACTCTCTCTCACTCTCAAGCTTCTCTCAGTGCTTTCTCTCTCTTCTCTGTGAGAAAGATTATGTACACATCAGATTGTAAGTGTTTGACTCTGAGTGACTTTTGCTGTTATTTATCTGATTCTGCATCTTCTTCCTCTGTTTCTTCTGTCTCTATCTCTTCTACTCTGACTTCTGATTTTGTGAGTTCTGTGCTCTTCTTCAATTTTTCTATATACATATGTACACATTTCTATATTGACATTTCAGTCAATCTTGTGAGAAATGATATTAATGTTGTATGCAGAGTGATAGAGAAATCAGAGATGTATATAATATTTTATAAGAGCAACTTACAGCTCTCATATCTCTTATAGATTTTATATTTTGAGATTTTCTTTACTTTTAATATTTTTCAGATGATGTGATGTTGAAAATAGATTAAATATATAATGTATGAAAATGAATGAGATATGTATGATAACATTTGTCTTTTACAGCTGACTCTTATAGTTGATAATCAATTCATTATCTCTTTTCTTTTCTTATACTTTTTCTTTATCTGTTAGTCACTACTCTTACACAATCTCTATATAATACAGTGTTCAGTGACTAGATTCAGCAGCTTTCATCTTTTATAATTCTGTCTCATGTATTATACTGTCTCTCTTCACCTGCTCAAATCACTACAGTGAACAGCTCATTGAAACTAATCTCACTCAATCTCTAAGCATTCTCAGGAATTGAGATGACTTAATCTCATATATTCATGAATGTTTCAGATGATTCATTCACTGTTGTCTCTATAATTGAACTGATGTAAACAGTTGAATTCAACTCTGAATCTCTTTTTCTTCTGTAATCTGATTCATATATAAGTCTGCTGCTTTGAGACTGCTCTTTACTGTGTTACACTTACTATCTGCAGTGTATTATCATATGACTGACTACAGTCTCATCACTTATTAAAGTATGATGTTTATCTGATTTCTTCATTACTTTTCATTCTTTTCTTATAATTGTGAAAAGATCAGAATAAGTGAGATCATCTAATTCATCAGCATCTATGATTTCTCTTACTTCATGAGACTTTTTAATTATAAGTCTCTTCTTTTTCAACACTGATGATAGTGCTGTGAATAATTATAATTCACTTAAGTCTTGTATCTTTGTCTTCATAAGATGTGAATTATTTATTAAGTTGTGTAAGATCTGTCTCTCTGATTCTTTCAATACATATATTCTCAGAGAATGTGATTTGAGTATTTTATATGACTCAAACCATCTAGGTTGAAACTTCTCAGAACTCTCATTATGTATAAGAACTCATGTTCTCATCTTAAGACTTGATTTCTTAACTAGTGAGTCTTGTATTCTTTTCAATTGAATTGTTTGATTCAGAAGTAACTTGTTAGCTTTTGCATGTGTATAACTGATCTCTTTCAATCTTGATTCTATGTCTGTGACTGCTGCATCTGTAACTGTTGTGTCTGCAACTGTTGTTCTCTCTTTCATCTTTTTCAAAGCATTCTCTAAGATGCACAGATGCAATCCATACAACAGATAGAATAATGAATACTTGAAGACTGCATACTGCTGAATTCACATAACTAATAGTGCCTGACTGAGATATTCATCTCATAATCTTGTAGACTTACTCACTAGATATTTTATCAGCATGTTATTCACGATTTCATTCAAGTGTTTCATCTTCTCATTCATTCACAGATGATATGACATTGTTCTATGATATCTTGTCTATAACTGGCTCATAAAATGCCTCACTACTTCTTCTATAAGATTCATATCATTATCAGTTAGAATCTCATATGACATTTCATAGTTGATGTAGATCTTATTATGTAGAAACTTTGTCATCATCTTCTCTATCACCTCTGAAACTGCTTTCACAACTGGCCAGTCAGTAGTGTAGTCAATAGCAGTGATTATTCAATGATTCTCATTTAATGTTCACAGTAATATGTCTATGAGATTCATTTCTCATTATTTAAACAGTTATATTATACATTTCATCTGATGTCACACTTTCTTATGTTCTAATTCTTTCTCAGATTCTTTCACAACCTGATAATTCAGACACTTGTGAGTGTATATCTGAATGTCCTCAGTCATACTTGGTCAGTATACTCTTGATTTGAGTATACTCATGAGTTCAGAACTTTCTAAGTGACCGAATTCCTTGTGCATACAAGCTGTTAAGTTGTATTTAAATAAATATTTCAGATAGAGAGCTTCTACATATTCTAGATTATAATAAAGTATAACATCATTTTTTAATTTTCTCAGCTTAAAGTTTGAAAGTATCTCTTCTATCACTTTCACAAGATACTTGTTATCTGACATCTTACTATTCTTTAAGTAAGAGATTATTGTGTTCACTTATTCTGATTTCTTGCATCTTCTCAGTGTATTTAATGTTAACTTCTCTTGTATCTGATTCACAGAACTCTTACTCATAAAATGAAGTCTGTGACTGATTGTATTAGATATCACAGTGTTCAATCTCTTTCAGTATTTAATATGAAGATTGTATGCTTAGAACTCCGAGATTCAATATACTAAGTATTTGAAAGATTTTATTATTAATTGTAGATAGACAAGGCTTTTATAATCTGTGATCACTGTTGTTATATGTCTGTTATTAATATATTTATCTCATAACATCAGCATATGCTTGCTTACTATTAATTCCTTTTTATACACTGAGTAGTTGAGCTCAGCGCCTGTGTAACGTGGCGGAACCGAAGCGGTGGCTAGTCAGCGGTGTCATGTAGAGGTAGTTGTTTAAGAAGCTGTATAAGTGAGCTTGACTATCTTGCTTAAATAGTGAGCTTGTAGGCTACAGGGTTATTGTGAGAATATCACAGATATGATACTTAGTATACTAAGAAGATTGTATGAGACACACAGTAACTCTTGTATATATTTCAGTTGAAGAAAAAATAAATCACTGGCTTCTTTAATAAGGAGTCAGCATCTAGCTATTCTATATAGACAATGAGTGAATACTCTTCTCTTATTTCATAAGTAAGAATAGTCAGAGTGATATCTCAGCAGTGTCTCATTATTAAGAAAGAGTAATCTGCTGATCTTATATTGAAGTGAGGTTCTTATATTCATTAATCAGATCTTTCTATGATATATTCAAATGATATTATAGAGTGATTGAAAACTGGTTCAGATAGAATGAAATCATTCATATGAAAGTGATAAGCTGTGTGAAACTGTAACAGAGTCTTGACATAGCTGAGAGTGTGATAATACTCTTCTCTTTAAGAGCATAGTCTCTATACTCTCAAGATTACTGAATTAGGAATTATCTTTATTGTATAGCAATGATTATCAACTGATTGATAGTGTATATGCTGTATATGATATAAAGAAATAGATGAGTTCTTCTGCTGACTATGTAGGTCTTTTCTTTTTCATCTTCATTCAAATCAAATATGTAATAAGTGAGTTTCTTATATATCAATTTAAGATGTAGAAAATGTAGTTAATAAGTGACTTGCAGATCTCTCATCATATTTCATCCTATATATGAAATTCTCTGCAAAAGTGATGTGTTTTAGAGACAAAGTTAACAGTAGTGATAGGATTTTTTGAAAAGATTTTTTCTCTCTCTGTGACACATTTTTCTCCCTCTCTCTCATCTATAATAGTGAGTGTATAAGAGCATCATTCTTGAGAGACAATAAGAGGCTTATTCTGATGTTTTCTAGTGAATAAATATCTTCATGGTGCAGCTGCGGCCTCTGTGGCCGCCAAGAAAGCCAGGTTGAAGACAGAGATAATGGTGTCAATGAGCTGCAGAAGCACTGCTCTCATTGTCACATCTTCTTCTACTTCTCTTGCAGCTGCAGTGGTAGTTGCTGTGCCTTGCAGTGAGGTGTTGTCTCTTCTACCAGCTGGTTTGTCTGTGTCCAGTTCTTTCTCTACCTCTCTCACTGCTGTTGTGACACTGCCTTCTCCTTCAATCAACACAGTAATGTATGATCCTGTGTGATTATTTGAAGAGAACTCTGAGAAGAGCTTGATTTCAGAAACAGCAGCTTTAAGAAGCTCAATTCATAGTTTCTCTTTTATAACATATCTGAGCCCTGCTCAGAATGCTGCTGAGTTAAGTCTGCAGAGTTCTGTGATTTCTTTGTCTTCTCTCTGTAAGAAGGCTCTGATGCAGTCTCTGACTGATACTGCTACTTGTCTGCACTGTATTAAGCAGCTGAAGAAGAAAGAGATTTTATACACTTACTTCTTCTCTCACTCTCATTATTTCTATTATATCTGTAACAATAACTTCTGTCTCTCTGTAAGTATTATTTCACAGAAAGACATTGTATCAGCTCTGATAAGAAGTCTAGATACTCAAGCAGTACAGAGCAAGAGTCTCAGAGCTTTAAGTGTTGACAGATTTTATCAAGACTAAGAAGATCTCTCTTGCTCATCTGTAAAAGAAGATGAAAGTGTGAATCTCTGAGATGAAAAAACATCTCAGAATGACTGATCTCAAGAAGAGATCAGTCAGCACTGCTGTTGAAAGTACTGTGAAGATTAATTACTGATTAAAGAGAATCTCACTTCAGTTAAAACAGATAACTGAGATATTTTATAAGTTAATAAGTTAATACTTTCAGTATCTCTTATACTCTTCTGCAGCATGCTTCTCTACAGTATTACAGTGCTAACTTCTCAGCAGATAAAGATATCAGTGCTGAAGACTTTAACAGTGAAGAATGAGTTTAATGAAGATATAATTATTAATGAGTAGGCTCTGAGATTCTCTCTTTTTACTTTTTTAGCAGGCTGCAGTCTCATTAGAATAGCAGCAGCTTACAGATTAATAATATCAATCTTTTTTATTAATTTCAAATATCTCTTTCTTTTCTTATTAACTGCTTCAGAAATTTTATACTTGTATAGTCTTATTAAACTTCTAAAAAACTCTTTAAGAGAAAATAGAAGAAGAGTGCTACAGAGCTTATAAGACACTGACTCACTATTATAAGATCATCTCTAAAAAACTCTTTAGAAAAAAATGAGAAGTTTTAAGCAGTATTTCTTACTCAACATCTCTGATATGTAATGAGATAATCTCTACTAGTCATCTCATAGCTTGCAATCTCTTTCTCAGCATTTTTCAAATACTTAAGCAGTTTCTATAAATTCTCTGACAATGAATAATCTTCTTATTTCATAAGATATTGAAGCTTGCTGTAATATATTCACTTATTCAATATTTTCTTCACAAGATATTCAGTATCATTCTCAATCTCAATATTATTCAGTCAAGACAGCTCTGTTCTGAGATATTACTTATAGAGCTTCAAATAGAAAATGTGAAAAATAGAATGAATTGATTTCAATTCTGTGAGTAATTTCAACTTATATATCTGCTTACTTATCACTCTTATTACTGAGAAAGATTCTAGTCATCACTCACTGAGCTTCTTACACAGTCTTATTATCTTGATATTTTTTACTGAAAGTAGTACTTGATTCTCTATTAAGAACTTCATTGAAAGATATTTTCAATTATAGTATTTCATCTACTGCTTCTAAGTATGATGAATGCTTTTCACTGTCTTCTCATGAATTTTATTTAAAAGTTCTAATCTTGCTTTTACTTCTGATACTGAGAAATACTCTGTTCTCTGTATCTGTTCAATATTCTGACTGTCTATCTTTCTCTTTGAAATGTTGTTCACAACATCACTGAGTAATGAAGGATTATATTCATAATAAGTATAGAAAGAAGATACCTTTAAGATTGTATTCTTTGTATTATTATATATGAATTTGATGATCAGAAGATGTTTAGGCCAATCATTCTGATAATATGAATAGAATGCTCAAAGATGCTATTCTAGTGTCTGATTCTGATATTCAGTCTGATCATCTGTCTGTGAATGAAATGTGATACTGAGAAGATATCTTATTATAAGATGATAGCAAAAAGCTGATCAGTATTTACTGATAAAGAGAAATTCTTAATCTGTTATCAATGATTTCAGAGCACTGTGATTATAAATAATAATATTTAAAAACAGGTCAGTCAATTCAGAGACTTTAATCTTTTTATAAGTAGAAATATATCTGATTATCTTCATGAAGCAGTCAACAATGATCAAAATTAAGTCATATTCTTTGACTCTTATTGACTTCAGCAGATTAACTATGAAATTCATTGATAGATTCTTTCATAAGCTCTTTGAAACAGGCAGTGATATCAACTCCCTGTATTACTTATACTGTGAGATCTTTATTCTTTGACAGATATTACAAGTCTTAATATACTCTTTGACATCTGTCTAAAGCTTGTCTTAAATATATTTATATTTTAGAAGCTTCTCAGTCTTCTCTAATCTGAAGTGCTCTATATGAGAATTATTATAATAAATCTTCAATAACTCCTGACACATCACTCTGCTACAAGGGACAAAGACTGAATCATTCAGCAGTAGAAGTTCACATTCTTCTAGTTATCAGTGACTTGATTTCTTAGCAGCACTGCCTCACTCAGAGTCTGTCTCTTTCAAGTTTAAACCAGATTCTTTCTTCTTCAACTTCTGAATTCAAGCTGCAGTAGAGGCATCTCTCTTCTATAACTTATCAATGAATTTCAAAAGTAGTTGAGTTGAAAGATTGTAGATCATTTCATTCTTTATCAATTTAATAATTGTAAGATATAATATGAGAAGCTCATAATCTTCAGTGTCAGTCTTCTGCAGAGACCTGGGTTTTCTTTCATCTTCTATACTGAGTCATACAGCTGCCTTATCAGCACTGTTTTCAAGCTTCAGAGAATCTCAACTCTCTGCAGTCAGCTTCTTCTGCAGTGATGACAGAGGTTCTTTTATAGAATTCTTCTCTGCATTAATAATATTATAATCAGGCTGTCTAGACAGTGTGTCAGCAGAGTTAAGCTGATCTGAATAATATCAGATATAAAAATTATACTCTGAAAGTAGCTTCACTCATCTGGCTTGACATTCTGTCAAGCTCTTTGTTGTCAAGAAGTAATACAGATTTGTATGATTAGTAAGAACTTGCACTGAGTACTTACTACTCTGAAGATAATGTTATCAGATCTTAAAGAATTTAACAATTGCTAACATCTTCTGATCATGAGTATTATATCTTTTCTATATAAGTGATAACTTCTTAAAGAAGAAGGTCACTGATCTTCATTCACAGTATCTTATAGACTCTGTGAAAAAGCCTTCTCTTATAGATAATTCATTGTCTGTTTTCTCAGAAGTGATTATTCTCTGATTCTTTCAATGTTGAAAGACCTTCAGTGTCAACTGTGAAAAGATTTCACAGATCTCATTCTCAGATATATCAGTCTCACACTGACTGAGTAAATCAGAGTTAAAGTGATTCAGTATTGTAACATCTGTAAAAGCTTGTTTCAATTCTACAAATACCTGTGTGATGTCTTGAGTGAGGATAAACAGTCTTATTTTTCTGTCTTTCACACTTTTCTTTAACAGATCTGTCAGAGAGACAGTAATCTGTGAATATATATAAATGAATTGTCTGTAGAAATTTGCAAATTCTAGAAACATCTGCATCTCACAGTACATTCACAGTGCTGGCCAGTTCTCAATGACAGAGACTCAGCTCCTGTTCATTGAAATGCTGTTCACTTTAATAATATAATCTAAGAAATCAATCTTCTGCATGTAGAATAAGCATTTTTCAGTATTTGTATAGAGTTGATACTGTCTCAAGTGACTCAACACTTCTTGAACATGAGTATCATGTTCTTTCTCTGATTTCAAGAAGATTAGAATATTGTTCAGATATACTATATAGAAGATGTCAACAAGGCCCTGCAGCATCTCATTTATATAGATCTGAAAGATGGCTGAAGCATTACAAAGATCAAAAGACAAAACAAGATATTCAAAATTATCATACTTAGTATGAAAAGCTGTTTTTCAAACATCATCTTTATTAACCCTGATTCTATGATAGATATTCTGTATATCAATCTTTGAGAACATCTTTGCTTCAGATAATCAATCAATCATCTCATTAATCAATAGTAATGAATAGTGATTCTTAACTGTCATCTTATTAAGGTCTCTGTAGTCTATACATAAGCATAGCCTATCATTCTTCTTAAGTACAAAGAGTATAGACACCTCTGTCAGACTCTTTGATAAGTGTATTCAGTTCTTTGATTGTGCTTCTTCAAGATATTTGTGCAGAACATTCAATTCCTTTACAGATAAGTTGTAAAGAGGCCTGTACAGTGTCATTACACTGTCTTCAAGACAAATCTTATATCATATCTTGATATCAGGAAACTTCACTGCTTCTCTTTCTAAAAAGATATTCTTATAATCTGTAAAGAGACATCATATACATCTATCTTCAATGACAGATACTGCTGCTAATCTTGCAGCAAGAGTGATAGCTTCTTTACTTATTCTCAAGTCTCAATCATCTGCTATACAGTATATTGACTCTATCTTTTTCTCAAGATTCTTTCAATGAAACTCTTCAGATTTCTCTATCACTGTCTCTTCATCAGTGAGACAGTACTGTCACACCTGAGTAACTCAGTCAATGAGAGAATTGTTTTCTCTCAATTACAGAAGATCTAGAATGACATTCTCATCTATAATATTAACTGTGTGAAGAAGCAGACTGCTCTTCTTGAAGATTTCTTCTGAGTCTGTGATCACACACTTTACTTGAATTATATCAAAATAATGATATTTTATTTCATCAGTAAATTTCACATGATCTGACAGATCTATCTTCTTTCAACTCTTTATCAAAGAAAAGAAATAGAATATGAAGTTAGTATCTATCTCAGAGTTGAGTAGACATCTCACTGATATCTCCTCATTCAGAGTATGTATTGTGATTATAACATGAACTTAGAGATATGAGAATTATCAATTCTTCATTTCTTTCTCTTCTTTATCTTTCACAGATGTGTTTATCAGAAGAGAAGTTAACTTTGAGAAGATATCTTCTCAGTTTCTTCTCTTCTTCAGCTTCTTACAATCACTGATATAGTGTTCATCAGCTTCACAGTTGAAACAGAGATCTTTATCAAATCTTTTTTAATATTTCTTCACAGTAAGTGAAGAATCAGAATACTTGAAATTCTTCTTTACTTTCTTCACTCTGAAGTCATCACAGCACTGTTTAGATTCTGTTATTAATTACTTAGAAGAGATCTTGTTAATCTTTTTCTCAGAGAATTAATTATTCAAATAGATCTGAGAAGTCAGGTTGACAAGCTCAGTGCAATTAATTGATGAACTCTGATATTGTGATATCATTGTCTGCACCTTGTAAGTCAGCTTTATGAGATAAAGCTGTGTTTTTAATTGATTCAAATCATCAGTCAATTTCTCTCAATATTCTTCAAATCTTATATTGAAATTGAAAGAATTCTCATTATCTTGTTAATATAATAAGTTGAACTACTGTACTGCTGTGAAGCTGCAGTTGCAGTGATCTTCAATTTGATTCAGTAGAAAGTTCTTGAATTCTTCTCAAGTCATAGCAGTATTAATACACTCAAGCTTTCTCTTCTTGATAACTCAAGTAGTTGCAGAGATGTCTTCAAGAAGGTTGACAGTGTATATTACTCATATCTCATGAGTATTATACTGGCTCAGATTAAGGTGGAATTTCTGTTCAAGAGTACAGATAAAGCTGTGAAATTCAGACAAGATGTTTTTCTTATATCTCAGAGAATCTCTGATCTTAATCTCTCTATCTTCATGATAGATGTAGGTGTGTAGAGGCTGCAGTGATGGCAGAGCAGTTGAAGAACTCATGTCAAAATGTACAGTGATTTCAGAAATCTCAGATTCCTGCTGAGATAGAGATGTACACACTCTAGAGAATGATGTAGTGTTTCTCTCAGAGAGTGAGGTTGAGTCAGTTCCAGTGTGAATGCATAAGGCCATATCAGTCTTAGAGCTTGACTGATTCAAACTTGTAATCAGATCAAGTGATTCAAATTGTAATATAATAGAACTGAAGTGATGACTAGTTAGCAGTGTCATGTAGAGATAGTTATTTGAGAAGTTATATAAGTGAGCTTAACTATCTTGCTTGAATAGTGAGCTTATAGACTACAGGGTTATTATGAGAATATCACAGATATGATACTTAGTATACTAAGAAGATTGTATGAGACACACAGTAACTCTTGTATATATTCCAGTTGAAGAAAAAATAAATCACTGGCTTCTTTGATAAAGAGCCAGCATCTAGCTATTCTATATAGACAATGGGCGGATACCCTCCTCCCATTTCATAAGTGAGAATAGCTGGAGTGATACCTCAGCAGTGCCTCATTGCCAAGGAAGAGTAATCTGCTGACCTCGTATTGAAGTGGGGTTCTCATATCCATCAATTGAATCTTCCTATGATATATCCGAATGATGTTATAGAGTGGTTGGAAGCCAGTTCGGATGGGATGGAATCATCCGCATGGAAGCGATGGGCCGTGTGGAACCGCAACGGAGCCTTGGCGCGGCCGGGAGCGTGACAGCCTGATAGTTTTCTATCATTGTATGTCACTGAGTGCAGCTTGTTATTCTTACTCATATGTAGAAGAGTGTCTCTGATAGCTCATTCAGATACATTTATCTTGATATAGAAAGGTTTATCACAATCTGATTGAATAAGTACTGAGAATATTATCTCATGTTTTCTCAGTGTGAGAAAGAGTCTTAGACTGGCCGCTGGGACCATGAATTTTACATTTGGTCCCATTTGATCTGGTCTCATACATTTCTTGGCGTGAATCCCGCTAGGACTAATTATTAAATAAATATGTAAAGTGACTATATATCAGATCTCAAAATGAAACCATGACTTGAAAAAAATAAGAAAGTGATCTCATTTGATTCCATTTAGTCTTATTCTTGGCATAAAGTTACTATTTTTAGACATTTTAAGGTTTTTTTTAGACTATTTTTAATTTTTTAAAAAGTAACACTTTTTGATAACACTCAAATGAGATTTAAAGTCATTTAAAGCAATAAAAATAATTTAAATTGAGAAGTGGAAATCATGGTCCCATTTGAAAAATGTGACAAGAGTAGACAGTAAGTCTCACTGAGACAGTATGAGACTACTATCTAATGTTAGAACTGTGTAATGGAATCTGTCGAATTGGCAATGAGACTATCAAAAATTCTGGTCCTGGTCCCAGACACGGTCACACGGTCAGTCTACCTCTGTTAAAGTCATTAAATACATTAATAAATACATCTACAAGGGCCCGGACTGCACTGCTCTCTATATTATTAACTTCAATGACTCTGCAAAACAGAGTCTTGAGAAGAATTCTGGGAGCATTTAAATCATCTTCTATTAAAGCAATGGAAATTGAAGCTTCAATTCCTCCTCCTGCTATTAGATTTGAAAAGGCCTGTATGAACTATGCTCTGAGAGTTATAAAGATGAGTTCAAATCATATAATCAGAGAAAGAGTCTCTTCTTCATTTCCATCAATTAACTCTGGAAATGAACTGGATTGGAATAGATTTCTTGATTGAAATGAAAATAATTCTTTAAAGAAAGTGCCTTCTCAACTGTACAGACTATGCTCTCTGATTAAAAATCAATTTTCTTCTTTAAATGTTGAAAAAGTTGATCATGAGAAGTTATCTTTCTGAAGAGAAAAGCTTGAATCTCTTATAGACTTGTAAATAAGTGAACTATCTAAAGAGAAAGAATATGAACAGCATTTGAAGAGAATTTCTACAATCAATATAAAAGACTCTATTCTGATTTATTCAGATGACTCCAAAAATGAGAATTTGAATAGATTAGATGCAGGCATTGCTTATTCTGAAGATAATATCAATTTTATCTCAGATTTCTGAAATTTAGACTGTGAATCTGAAGTCTTTGATGCTGAACTATTTGTAATAGTGAAAGCTTTCAAACTCATTGAAATAAAATCTTATAAAAGAGAAAATAGTTTGAAAGAGACATGAATATTCTCTGATAGTTAAGCTGCTTTAAAAAAGACTTAGAAATAGTCAGATTCATAATGATTAAATAAATCTTGAACTGATCTTAAACTCTGTTTTCAAAATTCAAATAAGAAGAATATCAAAGCTAATAATTCATCTGCACTGAGTTCCTGCTCATATAAATATTCATGGCAATGAATTGGCTGATTCAGCTGCAAAAAAGAGTGCAGAATTAAGCAGATCTATTCAAAAAATTATGTTCTGATCTTTTATAAAGAGAAAAATAAAAGAATGTTGTTTAGACAAGTGAAATGAAAGCTGGCAGAAATAAAAGAAGAGTGTACATTATTCAAGATTTGAAATAAAACTCAAGTGAAAATCTTGTTCAATTAAATGTAAAAAGAAAATATTCTCATCTATAATACAGCTGAAACTAGGACATGGCTATTTCCAATCTTATATACAAAGATTTGATGATAGATTTGACTCAATAGAATACTCATTCTGCAATACAAATGAAAATCCTGAGTATATTGTAATGCACTGTGCATTATACAACAGTCTCAGAGTCAGATTGAAAGAGAAGTATGATCTAAATCAATTGAATATGAGATTCTTATTCTCAACTGAGACAGGAATTAAATACTTAATAGACTTTCTATCAGAAACTCAAGCAGCTACAAGAAAATGGCTAAATTCAGAAATATCTGAATATGAAGAGGAGGAAATCAATCAGATATAGTCTGTTAAAACAGCTATATACTATCTTTTAATAATTTGTTTTGTTACAGTCTCTCTTTACTTTATCTTTTTCTTTTAATTTCTTTCTATCTATCTATTTAATGTGTCTATCTTTAAGACTGTGTTCTCTTTTCCTTTGTCATGATATTGTCAAATGATTTCAAAGTATCAGAAGATGTTAAAACACTGCAATTTATAAACAGTTTTTGTATTCTGAGCTGAAATTTTCTGATTTTGCATGTCTGAAATTGATGAATGTATAATAGTTAACTTTACAGCTATAGGAAAAACCCTGAGAACTAAAAGTTCTCAGGTAGATGTCATAGTCTCTGACTGCATACATCTATAATTGAAGAATAATAATAATAATAATAATAATAATTAACTTCAATGATGAGATTGATATTTGACTGCACAGATGTTATATCAGCTCAACTGAGACTGTATAACATATATTTACATTTCATATGCATCAGGAGTTTTCATCTATTGAGATATTATCTATTCATTTACTGAATTATCAGATGATTTACTTCTCTGAATCTGAACATGAAGATTACAAATGTATTACTGAATATTTAATAAATAACATATCTAAGTTTATAGCATTCTTTGTCTATAACAATTTACATTCAGATATTCAGTATCTCTATCAACAATTTTCTCATTATTTTATTTAAGATAAATATAACTGAAGATGAAAGAGCTGTGTGAAGAGAAGATCAGTTGACTGTCTGTCTCATCTCAATTCATATAATGATGAGATGTTCTTTTTACAGCTGCTTCTTATTAACATATATAGTTAACTGAGCTTTGAGACTCTGTGAACAGTGAATAATGTTTGTCACTCTACATTGTATACAGTATATCAGACACTTGATCTTCTGTATAATGATAATGAGTGAAGCATTACATTTGAATCTACTGTTGTATTTACAACTGCTCACTACATGTGATCAGTATTCATTACTGTATTAATTTATAAAAATGTTGCATATCTGTCTGCTCTCTGAGCATGTTTCTATCATGCTCTCTGTGATAATCTTTTATATTAACTGTGTCAGATGAATCTGAACTGTATTATCAATACTTCTGCAAAATATTTATATTATAACTATGATCTGTTTCTTATTCAGTAGCTTCTGTATGAGTTTGATAAGATTCTTCCAGACTTTGATCTGCCTGCATGCAGCTCTGTATGAGATAATCTTATTAAAAACTGACTACTTTTTGAGAAGCAGAACTACAATCTTATAGAGGAAATTGTCACTGTGAATACTCTGTAGATACAGTTGAATAATAATCAATATCATGTATATAATTCAATTCTAACTGTAATAGAATTATTGATGAGCTTGAAGACTATTTTCAAGAATGCTTTGCAACCTCATCAGTGAATGCTACATGCAGAAGATAGAGCTTCAAGCCAGGTCTCATACAGTGTAATTAGCTTTGTATTTTCAGAGTTCTTATACAATATTGTTGAGATTGACATAAGGTTAAGCAGCTCTGTGACTGCAATAACTGCCTCATTTCACATTTTTTTCAGAGCTGAAGAGTCTATTAATAGTGATTGAAACTTCTTAATGATTAAACTGATCAATTATTCAGATACTTCATCTTACTGTGAAGTATAAGAGAAAGTTAACTCTCATTTTATTTCTTCACTGAGTATATATGCTGTGACTGCATTTGAATTCAGTTCTTCACAGTCTGAGTGAATGATTGTAATATCACATTTCAGCAGATTCTTGATAAACTGGTTGAAGATTCATAGATATCTCAACATCTCATTCTTGCATTTCAATAGAAATATTCACCTCATTCAGATAGCATCATCTGTTATCATCATTGCAAGCTTCTTGCCAGTGTAAGATGATATATTATTCTCAGTTTCAAGAGTCTCATCATCACTGAATATATTCACTCAAATCTTCAAGGCCTTGTGAGTGACATGTTGTGATGTGAAATTCTTGTAGAAAGTGCATTTCTCTTTAGTCTTAACACATGTAACACAGAATGATAATTTCTTCAGACTGATAATAATAATATCAAATTGCAGATCTCTGATCATTTTTAATATACTATTTTCACTGATATGACTAAGTCAATGATGTCACTTATCTATTGAAAACTGTTTCAGAAGAACTGCAGATAAATGAGATGAAGATGAGATAATAAAGAAATCAGTATCTGAATTCTTAGAATTGATTAACTGTTCAATCTTCTCACAGCTGAAAGGTCTCAAAGATTCTGCATTTGAATTATAATCTGTTGAGATTGTCTTTGATTTTGAAACAGCCATGTATGTCACTGCTTTGTACATTGAGTCATTCATTATCTCATGAAATGTCAGTGAGCTGTTGAATAGAATGTAAATATTATTGTGAAACAGATTAGTGTAGAAGATATCACTGTTGATTGATGACAGAAACTCAAAGTAGTTCTCAGCATCAACTTGTATATTATAATGAATATAGCTCTGATGTTTCATAAGCTCAGCAGAGATCAGATTTGCAGATAGTTCTGACATGTAGTATATATGATTGAATTCTATCAATCTTTCACTCACTGAAATGAATACAGTGCTCACACTCTGAACCTTCATAATAACCTTGTTAGTCACTTGAACTGTTGAATCATTGATTGCTATAAGTTTTAAAAATCATGATTTATCACTCACTATGTGACATCTGATGTCACTATCTCATATAGTGAGAGAATTCTTGTGAGGTTTCATGAAACAGGCTGATACATTGATAACCTCTGTGAGGTTTGTCATCTGATAGATCTCTGATTCATCTGTAATAAATAGTTAAGTTCTACTCTTACTATTGTGCTTTTTCTTCTTTTTCTTGAATTTCTTTATTCTCACAGTATTGTTTATTCTTCAATTATTCAGAGCACTGTCTGAATTGATCAATCAACAGATGTTAAAGTGAGATCTCTCACATTCAGAACATGTAGATGAGTTTTCTGATCTCTGATGATTTTAAAAGCTCTCTCGTGAACTATCATGACCACATTCATTACAGTCTTCACAGGCCGAATTTGATGTATTGTTGTTAGAATTGATAGATGTAGTAGTTGTTGTAGCTGTTATAGCAGTGTTAGCTACAGCATCTGTATTCTGTAGATTCTTTTTATCTTTTGAAGAATCAAGTCACAAACAGATCTTCTTCATGAGAAGATTAACATTCAATATCATAGCTGTGAATTTGAAATCCTGTATCTTCTCTATCTTCTTCTGAACATAATTCCTTCAATTGTTGAATAGAACTGAGTAGAAGGTATCAAATATTCATGTATCTGAGAGAGAAGCATTCAACATCTTCAATTTTATAATGACAGACTGAAACTTATCAAAGAATATATGTAGATTAGTGACCTGTGTGCTATCAAGAGACATGAATTTCAGAACTGTCTCACAGTGTAACTATGTTTTGAGAACAGAGTATTTCTGTTTGATTGCATTTCATAGAGTATAAGCAATTCAATTTTCATCATATTTGAAGAAATGTGGTCTGACACCTGCATTCAAGAAGTTCAAGATGAATGTGTAGAGTCACTGATTTCTGACATTTCAGAATAATATCTATGCATCATCTTTTTATAGAGGGTTCTGAGTCTGTTGTTTCTCTATTATATATCAACACTGTGTATTAACCAGTTTCAATTTCATGAAGATACTGCATGTGATGTAATTGAATGTATCAGTTAGACTGTTGTAAGAAATCCCGCTCCTCGCGGATTCTTTACCTCTATTCCTATCTCTCATGTAATCAATAGAGTTAGCGGCCCTTGGCTACACACAACTATATAGACTGGAGTTTGTGAATACTATTCATAACTCAGCTTGAATACTATTATACATTTAATCTCTATATTTTATCTTTCTACTGCAAAAACTTCTAGTAGTTAACAGTACATATCACATCAAGCTGCAAACACCTGAATAATTATCTGTAAGCACTTATTCTTATATTTCAAGCTCAGTCAGTCAGCAATCACCTGTTATAACTGAAAGAACTAGAAACTTATATACTTCAATCTCTGCAAACTCTACTGCAGACACTCAGAAGCAGTCACTCAAATCATGAATAACTTCTGTGAAAGAAGTCTCAGAGAACTTATCAATCACTCACAGAATATCATTCTCTGTATCTGTGACAGAGAAACTCTTTGAACTCATGAATAAATCAATCTCAGTGAAGAACATTCTTGAGCATCTCTCACAGAATCAAGCTATTTTTCTATAAGAAATGCTTACTGTCTGTAAATATTCTTGAACTGAGTCTCTAGACATAATCTTCAGAAACACTTATGAACTGAAAAGAAACTTTCTTAAGCTGTGATCACTTAAGATCACTTATCAAATCACAATCTATAAAAGCTTTTACAAGTTTGCATTTGAAATTGACTCATAATCCTGACTGTGTGATATGAAAGATGAAGAAGCTGTTATCTATGTAATAACAGATCTCTACTACACTGAAGTCAAGAACTGACTGAATTATCTAGAAAATGATCATAAGAGATCTCACTAGTCTGTTCTTAAGATCTATCTAGAGAACAAGTTAGAGAACTTCATAAGCTGAACAGAGAACATCTGAATCATAATCATCAATATTAGAAAAAGAGATGAGAAATCTGATAAAGACTACTCACAGTACTTTATGAAATTATGATATGAATTAAGATCTGTGAAAACAGGGTTCTGAAATAAGACCTGAATGATGATATTTATAAAGAGACTGAATAAAGATATACAGAACAAGCTTATTGAGTAAGACTCTAAGTTCTTAACTCTGAAGAAACTGATGACTCTCATTCACTGCTTACAGATCACTGTAAGAGTCACAGACTCACAGAGAGCAGATCACTGATCAGCTCTGTGAGAGTCAGAACAACAGAGAACAGATTTGTCAGAGAAAGATGATAAGACATAGAGAGATTTATATCTGACTGCTGAGCAGAGAGAGAGAGTTTTATAAGCTTCTATAAACAGAGTGTATAATAGAGAGATTAAGAAAAAGAAACTCTGCTTCATCTATTCTAAATCAGAACATCTTCATACAAACTGTTCAGACAAATTAAAATAGAAATTTGAGAAGTCATAGACAGAGTCAGTAACAGTCTTCTTAAGAATCTTGAAACTAATATCTGAATCTGTTACTTCTCTGATGAAAATGCTTACTTATAAGAAGAGACTGTATTATAATACTACTGTCTCACAAGTATGAAAAGTATTAATGAACTCAGAATTTCAGGTCACTGTAGTGTCTCTAAAGCTCATGAAGTGAATGAGCTGAATAATGAAAACTGAGAATCTGCTCTTATAATAAGCAGAGTGTGAGAACTCAGACCTGAGAGCTGAGAGACTTATAAGAGTTATCTTTGAATTGTAAAATCTCTCTGAAATCTGAAGAAGATTTACAGAAACTGTGATTATTACAGATATTATAGATGACATGTACTTGAGACTTATATAACTTTAAAAACATAATCTGCACATAGCTGTCTGCAAGTTAGATTTATACTTTCAATCAGTGTTAACAGACTTACTTACAGAGATAGAATCAGTTAATACTGTAGAGTTAATCAGAGAAGACAAGCTCATCTATATAATAACTTTACAAATATCTGAGAATCTCACAGTCATGAAAACTGAGCTTCAGATATCAGAGAAATATCAAGATCTTGCAGAGATGTTCAGCTCAGTAAAGACAGCTGAGCTTTCTTCTTATTATAAGAAGAATCTGATAATAGATTTGATAGAAGAGTAGAAACTCTTCTAAGAATCAATCTATAAGCTCTTTCATTATAAGACAGAGATCTTACAGATCTATGTAGAGAAGAATCTGAAGAATGACTTTATTCAATCTTCACAGATCTCTGCAGAAGTCTCTGTGATATTCATGAAGAAGAAAAATAAAGATCTCAGATTATGTGTAGACTATCACAATCTGAACTTTAAGATAATAAAGAGTCACTATTCTCTATCACTGATTAAGAATGTAATCAACTGCCTCATGAGAGCTGTCATATTCATATAACTGAATGTGATCAATATATATACACAGCTGTAAATACAGTCTGAGAATGAATGAAAGACTGTCTTTAGAACTGCACTGAGATTGTTTAAATATCTAGTGATATCTTTTAATCTGACTAATACTCTCACAGTATTCCAGTCTTTCATTAATAAAATACTTCATATATATCTGAATATCTTTGTAATAATATATCTGAATAATGTGATAATGTACTCTGCAAAGAAGAAAGAACACACTGAGTATATATAAAGTATATTAAAGATCTTAGATGAGATAAAACTGTATATTAAGCTTACAAAGTATAACTTCAGTGTTTATCAGATTAATTTCCTAGAATATATAATCACTACAGATGATATTCAGATGAAATCTTCACAGATTGAGACTATTCTATCATGATCAGAGTTAACTAGTATTCATGAGATTCAGATCTTTCTGAGCTTTGTGAATTTCTGTAGATAGTTTATCTTTGCATTTATAAGAATCTTCTTAACTCTTACAGACATACTGAAGAGTGAAAATAAGAAGAAGTCATCTTATAAACAGAGAATGAAAAGATTGTTGAGAAGAGAGAGCTGTAAGAACTTTCTTATCTCAGAAGCTTACAGAGTCTTTGTAAGATTAAAATAGATATTTATAGACACAGTGATACTGTTTTACTTTAATCTCTTACTCTTAATCAGATTGAAGACAGATATCTTCTTCTTTATAATTTCAGAAATAGTCTCATAACTACAGTTAAATAAGAACTGAGTTTCAGTGATCTTTTTCTTACAGAAGATGTAACTTATGAAGATCAACTATAACATTTATAATCAGAAGCTTCTTATAATAGTGAAATTCTTTCATCACTGATATCACTACTTTAAGAACCTTATAACAGTGATTACTATTAGAACTGATTATAACAGCTTATAATAGTTTACTTCAATTAAGAAACTCTCACAGCAGCAGATTTACTGAGCTCAGAGACTGAGTGAGTTCTGATTTAAGATAGAATATATCAAGAGAACTAAGAACTTAGCAGATAAACTCTCTTACAGATCAGACTATATTAAGAAGATCAGAATAACAGATATAGAGAGACTAGAGAAGATAGAAAAGCTTCACAGAATACTTAAACTAAGTATTGTAAAGAGATTGACTGAACAGTCTTTCAATTTCTCATGAGAGAAGAGAGAAAAGAGAGAAAAGAAATTTGTATAACTACTCTCTACAACACTGAGAGTTAATACTCTGAGAATCTCTGTGAGAATTCTTGAAGAGAGTATCTATAATCTGAAGAGTTTACAGACTTTGAGAAGCACTGCAGAAGATCTGATATAAGAGAAAACAGAGTATCAGTCTTTATAAGATCTTCTATTCAGATTATCTGAACTGCAACTGAAGAATGAATATACTCAGTATATTCAGAAACTGCTTACAGCAGGAATCAATCCTGCAGAAATAAAGAATTAAAGAGACTTAAATAATCTCTTATAAAGAGAGAATCAGATTTATATGCCTGTGAATGAGTTTCTATCTATAGAACTCATTAAAAGATATTATAACTCTTCTCTAGTAGATCATTTTACAGACACTAGAACTCATGAGTTACTTGTAAGAAAATACTTCTAATCAAAGATATGAGAACTTATGAAGAAGATAGTGAATTCTTATACTATTTATCAGAGTTTGTAGATAGTGTGATTCAGATTATATAAAGAACTTACTTCTCTACTCATCTCACAGAAATCTTGAAAACAGCTAGAAATGAATACTCTTGTGAGTCTCTCTGAAAGTAAGAACATATATAATGTCTGCTTTGACAGTGTACTAGTAATAGTGAATCACTTTATCAAGATAGCACACTTTATACTCATCTGTAAGAACTTGAAGTTAAAGAATTTAACTTATATCTTCATTCATGATATAATCTGATTGCATGAATTATCTGTGAACATTATCTCAGACAGAGAATTAATCTTTATAGAAGAGTTCTGATCTGATCTGATAACTATACTGAAGATCTTATAAGATCTAAGCACAGCTTTTCATCAATAGACAGATGATCAGATAGAATATCTGATAAGTATATTAAAATAGTATCTGCAGTGCTTTATTAATTACAATCAGAATGACTGAGTGCATTGATTATCACTCACAGAGTTTATATATAACAACTCAAAGCATGTTAGTACAGATAAAACTCTTTTTAAGATACTCACTAAGACTCATCTGTGAATAATCTTGATAAACTCATAAGAGTACACTATAGAGTGTGATGATATCTGTGAATAAGCTAAGAGAATTCAGAAGATCTGAAAGAAAGTCTATGAATTCTTGAGAAAGACTCAAGAGTATCAGAAGAGATACTATAACTTTAAGTATATTATAAAAAGTTTTAAGAAAGATGATAGAGTCTGACTAAGTCTAGAAAACATTATTATATAAAGATCTTGTAAGAAGCTGAATCTCTTACAGACAGAGTCTTGTAAGATTATGAAGAAAGTTAGTTCACAGTTCTATAGATTGAAACTATCACCTGAATTACAGATATATACTATTTTTTATATCTCTTTACTCTGTGAATATAAGAAATTCTCAGAAGAGAATTCTGTGACTCATCACTCTATTTATAAAGTACTAGAGAGTGAAAGAGAATATTAGATTAAAGAAATTATTAACTCAGAGAAGTAAGATCACAAGCTCTGATTCAAGATTCAGTGATAAGAGTATTCTAATAAGATGAATAAGTTCACTTAAGAATTATCTAAGTAGATAAGATATCTGCAGAAGCTGAGACATGACTTTTATACTATGAATTCTGACAAGTCAGAATGACACAGTCTTTACTAAGAATCTAATTATAATAAAGATATTAACACTGTCATTTATAAATTCTAGTCTATAAGATAATAAGTTTCTACTGGAATGAACAGTCTGTGATATATATAAAAAGAAGAAGAAATCATACTCTCATTAAAGCTAAAAAAATAAGAAAATAATAACAGAGCTGTGAACACAATTTAGAGATTAAAAAAGAAAAAATAAAGAAAATTCACACTTATATTCTCAATATCTATGACTCTTAATTTCTTCATAACTATTAATTTCTCTCTTCAAAGAAGCAGAGAGTATTATATACGTGATACAGACAATTATTGCATTTGACATGAAGACTGTTAGAAATACACAGACTTCAGAGAAGCTAAACATCAGAATATATACAGTTATAACAGAGTCTTGAGAGCTGATCATCTACATGTGTGATTAGATATCTCTTATAAAGCTATGTCTACTCTCTCAGTTATGCTGAAGTATTCAGCCTGAAAATAATGAAGATATGAAGAGAGAGCTCATCTATTCAGACTAACTTTTATTATAAATTCATGATATTCACATTGCCTTAATTATCTGAATTTTACAGATACTCAGAGACTCATCTCTTATTGATAATAAGATTGCAGAAATGTTCCACAGTGTGAGAATCATTGATAGAGAATCTAGACATATTTATATATATCTGGTCAGAGATTGTACAGATAGAGAAGAGGTGATTGTAGATCTACAAAGCTGTAGAAGACACTGATAAAACTGAAAGCTTTATAAGAACTGTTAGCTAGAGTCTATAAGAAATTACTTATGAGAAGACTTATAGCAAAGAGAGAGACTGCACTACTTGAAGTCAGAAACTGATCTGAGAAAGACATGAGATTGACTGCTGACCTGAAGATTGAGTGCAGTGATAAGACTGAGAAGAGTGAAGACACTGTTATAAGTGATGATATTCCTGCTTCATCAGCTGATAAAAAGTGATCAGAGAAGTTGTAGAAATACTCATAAGAAGCTCAGCAGCAGTCAGATATTGTTTATGAAGATATTAAAGTTAAAAAAATTTTTATTCTTGAAAAGTTCTTGAATTAATATATGAATATTGTCAGAAACACTCTCTCTCTATCATCTGAGTGAAAACACTTCACAGATGAATAAGAATACTCACAGTTTATAAGAATAAAAGCTATTACAGAAAAAGAGAAAAGAAGATGAGATTTCACAGACAGATCTGAAATATTTATTCTACTTTAGAGAGATTTACTTACACTGTGAATAATTCTGTGAAATAGTCAGATCACTCTAGTAAATAAAGAGTGATTGTGAATTACAGATCTGAATCTTTCTATATAACTATAAAGAGTGATTGCAGATCACAGATATCTTGATTCTATAATTCTACAGAGTTGATAAAAGAATGAAAAATTCCTCACAATTCTACAGTGTCAAAGAACAATGATTTATAAGAATGAATGAAAGATTAACTTATGAATACTTCTCTTTAATAAGAGTAATCTCACAGAGAGTGATTTATCTGTAAGATGAATCTATATAATGATTACATAAGAATTTTATAAAAATAATTAAGAGTCAACTGAAATTCTTCGCCCCGGTGGCCGAATGGTTAATGCGGCCACCTGGTAGCGCCTTGGCGTGGGAAACCAAGACGTGTGGGTTCGAAACCCGCAGGGGATACATTAAATCCGGAACTCAAGCACCTCAGGTTTCTAATAAATACAGAGGTGTACAAATTGCTTCAATAAATCGCTCTATATTCCTGGGCTGGGAAGTTATTATTGCATGTATCTAATTGTCACTCCTTTGTATTTCCTATGTTCTTGTTATCTTGGCGTGGTCTCAACACCTGTATTTCCTCCTGTATAACCAACACTTGGCCTGTATTTAACATCACGCAAGGACTCATCATAAGCTCCGCTTGCATATGAGTATAATGAAAGAATAATAATAATAATAATAATAATAACTGAAATTCTTCTATATGAAAGATATGAGATAAATCTGTATAATAGTCAGAGAAGAATCTGTAGATTATAAAGAATCTTATGAAATAAGAAACTGAGTGACAGACTCTTTTCTCTTTACAGTAACAAGGGATTTTTCCTCACTGAGATTTTTTATAGATATGAAGAATTTTTAGTGAGTATTACTACAGTGCTGAGCTGATTCTATGAAGTCACTCAGTGAAAGGCTTTGCAGACAAAGTCTTAGAGAGAAAGAAGTATGTAAGAAATTCTGCTTCTTACAGATTCTTTATCTCTATTTCTATCTCTTATATAATTAATAGAGTTAGCAGTCCTTGACTACATATAACTATATAGACTGAAGTTTATGAATATTATTCATAACTCAGCTTAAATGCTATTATATATTTGATCTCTACATTTTATCTTTCTATCATGAATACTTCTAGTAGTTAACAGTACATATCACGCCAAGCTGCAAACACCCGAATAATCGCCTGCAAGTACTTATTCTTACAACTGTTTAGTCTCATAGTATTCTTAACATCTTTCTTGAATTGAGAGATTATCTTGTCAACACAGCTATTCAGTTCATAAAGATTGAATTTCAACCTTTCACTGAGATTAGAATTTCATGTAGCTGTACAGACTAGACTGACCGTGTAATTATGTCTGAGACTAGAATCAAACTTTACAGTTATTATATTGTCTAAAAGCATTACTTCTGATCATAGTTTGTATTCATTACATTGATCTCAAATCACATTATTTCAAATATTAAAGATCTTAGATTCACTTTTCAAATAAAAATCTAGTTCTGAATAAAGAATATATTTAAATTCTTAGTCACATTTTCATTCTGATCTAATTATTGAGAATAATATTAAATGAGATTATAAAATCACTTCTCACTTACATAATATCATAATATAGTACTCATTTATTGAAAATTCAACAGAGAGTGTTATTAAATATTATTACTTTTCTAAATACAGATTATAATTCATATAATTTTAATTATAAAAAAATATAAAATACAAAAAAAAAACAAAAAACAAAAAATAAAACAAAAACAAGAAAAAATCAGAACAAAAAAAAAAAAGAAAAACAAAAAGAAAAAAAAAAATAAAAGAAAAATAAAAAAATAAAAAATAAAAATAAAAAAAATCAAGATTACAGAGTTACAGTATCTTTAAAATACTCACTTTTCAGAGTCTTTATAATATTTATTAGCAATTATGTATCTCTCACAGTGAGAGTAACACAGCTGTGATAAGTTATTATCTTAACATTATCTAATAAATAATCAGTATATATCTGTATAAATGTGAATATTTAGAAAATATACACTTAAAAAGTGTGATCAGAGTGAACTCTGCTGTCACTTGAATAATATCAAGAATAGAATGCTAAAATTGATAATTTCTCTCATTAATTTCATAAATAAGATAGATAAAGATGATCTTGAAAAATATAAGATTCTCTGACTTCTGATAAAAACAGATCTCACAGATGTGGTTCGGAAGAACGTACGACTGTCGGATAATAACGCGGCCGCTTCCGAACTTGCTTACGAGTGTAAAGGGGCCATAGCAGCCACTAATTAATTTAGTGTATGATATTATGATATATAAGAAGCCAGCGTATGCCTGTAATCATATGCTGGCTTAAGCAATCTTTGAATCACATCTGATAGCATGTCTAAAAACTGGTGAGAAGTGCAGACTTCTCCAGGAATCCAGGATGTGATAATTTCATCTACAAAGCAATTTATAGTTATCATGCCAGTGTGATTCTAGATCACCTCAAAAGATAGTGTATGAAGAGTAGTGAGCAGAAGAGCATTCAATTGATGCTGCTTTGCTTGTTGAGGGAAAACTCCACACCCAGGCGAATGCCACATATGCGAACAGATGAGATGTGAGAAAAGGAATGAGAGCAGTGAAGCAGATTCAAAGAAGACTGCTCTCCACCCAAAGAGATAAAAGAGAGGGGTGGCCACGGCCCATCACCGGGGTCGTACGATGATAACAGAAATCATATAATAATATAGTGATATAACAATATAGCGATATAATAATATAGTGATATAACAATATAGCAATATAACAATAGACATCATACAATCAATGAGAAATCACTGAAATGAATATCTTCTCTAGTTGATATGAATAACATCCTTCTCTGCTACCTGAACTGGAAGATATGTAGAACCACTCAGAGAGTTTACTCAAAGCAGTAAGAAAAGTGACTGAAATCATCAAACTGAAATCAAAGCTCTGTACACATACAAGGATTCTAAACAAGATTGAGGTCTTGTGTACACAGTGACAGGCTGAGATGAAAGTCAAACAATAATTAATATTCACTGTAGATCAAGCATTCACTATGAAAAGCTTCACTGACACAATCATCATCATTAATAAGAATAGAGAAAATCAGATCTTAGACCTGCAGTGAGAGATCAAATGTTTACACAGATAGATAACTACATCAAATCTGAAGATCTCATCACAATTGTTCATAATCTCTTCAGAAGTATACATATCATCAGAGATCACTGCACAGAATGAGAATTCAAGTATGAAATATATCAAGTCAGAAGATCTGTCAGAGTTATCAAGTTTCAATAATAACTGAAAAAATGATGCTGTAATCAGCAAGCTAAGTCAGATGCAATCATATTATCAGATTAAATATGAACTCACAGACAGACAGTTAACAGAATTTTAACAAGTCTTAAGATCTGCTGTGTTTCTACATGAAAAAGTGAAGTCATTATAAATGACTGATGAAAAGATGAATCTCACAGACTCAGAGTGATATTCATTCTCACAAACATAAAATGAGTTTTTCAAATAAATCTTACATAACTTTGAGAAAGTGAATATATAAGATAAGTGTTATAAATACTTCACTGAGTGTAGATAAGTGAGTAATTTTATATTATACTTCACACACTTCAGCTTATACTATCTTATATTGAATAAAGAGCTTTTAATATCTTTCTGTTTACAGATCTTCATTCATAATCTTATATCTGAGTTGAGAGTGAAATGAAAATGCTTAACCTCATAATTAGACACAGTGAAAGAAGCATATAATATTCTCATTATACAGAAATAAGTAAGTCAATTGCAACAGAAAATATTGCAATCAAGTATATCTCAGTGAAGAATAGATAATTAGATCTCTATAATATAAGTCACATATCTGAATACAATGAATTTAGATCTGAATATCATTGCTAAAGCACTGAATTCTCTGAAAAAGAAATTCTCTGAATGAAAATCTTGATATTGTGAGCATCAAGCTTGCTTTAACTGTGAATGTCAAAATCATGATGTAAAAGATTGCATATAGTATACACAGTTAAGAAAAGCAAGAGAGTTAAAAAACTAACAGAATTAGTGAGTTCAGAGACACTCACTGATATTCTATAAAAAGTCTTCAAAGTGAAAGAGATATCTGTATTAGATAACTCTCTGAATTCTACAAATATTAAGAACAAGCAGGCTTCTAAATGAGGTGTAGATAAGGATGAAGTAAACACTCATCTCAATATCTTAAGACCTGAAATATTAATGTATAAGAAGCACTTGAATAAGAACAGAGAGATGGCTGTAAAAGTGTTAGCAGATATAGAAGCTTTTATATAATATATTAATGATTATATAATCTGAAGACTGAAAGAGATCTACTGAGTGAAGAATTTCTGACATATAAGATTATCTGATAATTAATATTTAATATCACTTATAAGAGTAAGAGTTCTCTTGCACTTCAAAGAATGATCTTGCTATATTTAAGTGTGAGAGCTGCAGAATGTGAAATATAACCTTATTCTCAGACTCAATTGATTTCAAAGATTCAATCTGCAGATTCAATGACATACATGTCATATACAGTTAACTGATAGGAAGAAAACAGTTCATACAATTCTATCAACTGATATGAGAAGAACATTTCACATCTCTGATATAAAAGAGTTAAATCTGCTTATATATTAACAAGCAAAGAGAATGATTTATAAGATCTTATCTGAAAGCATTCTGTATATCATATAAGATCTGAAAGTGAAGAAAATCAAGATAAAAGATATGCAGAAGAATAAGCATATGAAGAAGCTTCTGAAGAAGTATAAGAAGATCTTCTGAACAGATCTTTCATCAGAACTGTCACTGAAACAAGAATTCATACATGAGATTGATATGAGAGACACAAAACCAGTCAATCAGAATGTGTATTCTCTGTCACAAATGCATCTTGAAGAACAGAAGTGTCAGATCACAGACCTTCTAGAATATGATCTTATATGATTCTCATCAAGTGTGTGAGACTTTCCAGTTCTATTTGTGAAAAAGACAGGTGAGGAGTGACAGATGTGTATTAATTATTAAGCACTTAACAAGCTTACAATCAAGAATGAATATTCACTGTCACAGATTCAATAACAGTTGAATATAGTTGAAAACACCTGATATCTATTGAAGATTGATCTTCTCTCAGAATACTGATAGATCTATGTAGATGAACTGTCAGTTCTGTGAACCATATTTAATATATAATGAGAGAAGTTTGAATTTCTGACAATGCTATTTAGTCTGATAAATGCATCTGTCATCTTTCAAATGATGATGAATACAATTCTTTATAAATAAAATAAAACCTCATATCTTGTATATCTTGATGACATTCTAGTCTTTTCAAACTCATATAATGAACATCTGAAGTATCTTGATGAAGTGCTTATAACTCTGACAGAGTATAAGCTCTATACTAAATTAACAAAGTGTGTGTTTGAAATAGAAGAGTTGAAGTACATAGAATATATAGTGAGTGATAACTGTATATATCTCATTCTGAAGAAATTGAATATCATAGTGAATTAGCTACAGCTGAGAAATGTACATTATATACAATAGTTTCTTAAGTTGATCTCATATTACTGCAGATTTATCAAGAATTTTACATGAATATCTGCATCACTCTCAGATCTCTTAAGAGAAACAGATATAAATCTGTGAAAGAAGAAGTTTTATTCAATCATCTGAAAGACTGTGTGTGAAGAGGCTTTTCTCACACTGAGAGAATGTGTAATAACATTCTCAGTGCTTATTTAATCAGATTATGATAAATCTTTCTACATTGAGACAGACATATCTAAATGAGCTATCAGAGACGCTCTTCTACAGATGAGTAAGAATGACAAGCTGCATCTGATGATATATAATGATAGGAAACTATCAGGTGCTGAGCTCAATTACTCAGTATATGAAAAGAAATTGCTAGTGATCAAGCATGCACTGGTGTTGTGAAATAGATATATCAATAATAGGTATATGACAATGATGATCACAGATCATGAAAGCCTTATCTATCTATAATCAATGATAAAACCTTTCAAACACTTAGCATGTTGAATCTCAGAGTTTCAAGTATATAATCTTTATATTAAATACTGAAAGGGATTGAATGCTGTGATGTCTGATGTAATCAGTTACAGACCTGATTTCATGAGTGAGAGTTCTGCAAATCAGATATAAGAGATGTTTGTATTAAACACACTGAGAGAATGTAAGAAATCAGAATAAGTGAATATCATGATCTCTTACTTGAAGAATGACAAGATGTCAGATAACAAGTATCTTATAAGAGTAGTAGAAGAGATGCTTTCAAACTTCAAGCTGAGAAAATTGAAAAATGATGTTATGCTTTACTGTGATCTAGAATATGCGGAAGCTCTCTATCTAGAACTCTCATTTAGATGTGACTTGATGACTCACATGCACAAGGAATTCAGTTACTTAGAAAGCTCTGAACTCATGAGTGTATTTAAATCAAGAGCATACTGATTAAGCATGATCAAGAACATTCAGACATACACTCACAAGTGTCTGAATTGTCAGGTCATGAAAGAATCTAAGAAAGGATTAGAATGTGAGAAAGTACAATATTAGATGAAGTGTATAATACAACTGTTTAAATAATGAGAGATGAATCTCATAGACATATTACTGTAAATGTCAAATGAAAATTGATGAATAATCACTGCTATTGATTACACTACTGACTGGTCAGTTGTGAAAGCAGTTTCAGAGATGATAGAGAAGATGATAGCAAAGTTTCTATATGATGAGATCTATATTAACTATGAAATGCTGTGTGAGATTCTAACTGATAATGATGCAAACCTTGTGAGAGAAGTAGTGAGGCATTTTATAAGCCAGTTACAGACAAGATATTGTAGAACAATGTCATATTATTCATGAATAAATAGAAAGATGAAATGCTTGAATGAAATCTTGAGCAACATGCTGATGAAATATCTAGTGAGCAAGCCTATGAGACTATGAGATGAATATCTCAGACAGGTGCTATTAGTCATACAGATTCAACAGTATGCAGTCTTCAAGCATTCATCATTCTACCTGTTGTATGAATTGCATCCGCGCATTTCAGAGAATGCTTCAGAAAAGATGAGGAAGAAAACAGTAGTTACAGACACAGCAGTAGCAGTTGCAGATGCAGCAGTTGTGAATGTGAAATCAAGATTGAAAGAGATCAGTCACACACATGCAAAAGCTAATAAGTTACTTCTGAATCAAGCAATTCAATTGAAAAGAATATGAGACTCACTAGTTAAGAAATTGAGTCTCAAGATAAGAATATAAGTTCTTGTATGCAATGAGAGTTCTGAGAAGTTTCAATCTAGATGATTTAAACTCTATAAAATACTCAAATCACATTCTCTGAGAACTTATACATTGAAGAAATCAGAGAGATGAGTCTTATACAACTTAATCAATGATTCATAACTTATAAAAGTAAAGATACAAGATCTGAGTGAATTATGATTATTTACAGCACTATTGTCAGTGTTGAAAAAGAAGAGACTTATAATTAAAAAGCCTTGTGAAGTAAGAGAAATCATAGACACTTACAAATAAGATAATCTCACTTATTCTAATCTTTTCACAATTATAAGAAAAGAATGAAAAGCAATGAAGAAATCAGATGAATGTTACACTTTAATAAGTGATAAGACTGTAGCTGATTGTATGATAATGCATCACAGACAGTGAGTACAATATGACAAAGAATGATCTCAAAGCAGCAGACTTGTATATGAGTCAGATTGTAGAAGAAAAAGAAATTCAGAGTTGAATTTAACTGTTTATATCAGTTTAATTGCAGAGATTACAGAGGATGAACTATCTGAAATATCTGTGAATATGTAAGATTAAGCTATCTTAATCCCTGAAGACACTCAGAGATTGAATAAGATTAGTTTTAATAAGCTGTTTACTGTAGTGATCTGAGTGAGTGAAGAGAGACAGTATAATACATAAGACAGAATCACAAAAGATGAAAGCTGCTGAACCTAGTTATTAAATGCTGTATTATATAGAGATTGTGTAAGAGTAGTAGCTGACAGATAAAGAAAAAGTGTAAGAAAAGAAAAGAGATAATAAATTGATTATCAACTGTAAGAGTCAGCTGTAAAAGACAAATGTTATCATACATATCTTATTCATTTTTATACACTATATATTTAATCTATTTCCAACACCATGCCACCTGAAAAATGTTAAAAACAAAGAAAATCTCAAAACTTGAGATCTGCAAGAGATTCAAGAGCTGTAAGCTGCTCTTGTAACAACACTGTATATGTCTCTGATTCCTCTATCACTCTGTATACAATATTAATGTCATTTATCACAAGATTGACTGAAATACTAGTATAGAAATGTATATATATACATATAGAAAAATTGAAGAAGAGTGCAGAACTCACAGAATCAGAAGTCAGAGCAGAGAGAACAGAGATGAAAGAAACAGAAGAAGAAGAAGATGCAGAACTGAACAAATAACAGTGAGAGTTACTCAGAGCTGAACACTTATAATCTGATATACACACAACCTTCTCTGCAGAGAAGGAAGAGGAAGTGATGAAAGAAGCTTAAGAGTGAGAGAGAATAGTCTCAGTGATGTTATCATCTTCAATTAGAATGATCTCTGATGCCAGAGTAACTAAGAATCATTATTAGTGTATAAAACTGCAAAAGCAGGGGTAATAATTACTGAATGAATACTCACTGATCTTAGAATTGTATGTACAATTATAACACACATGAGACTCCTCAGAAAGAGAGAGAGAGATACAGAAGAATGCAGAAAGCAGAACACAGTATATGAATGACTTATTCTCACAACAACATTTCAGACAAGATGTACAAGCCTTATGCCTGTGAGTGTAAAAGAGTATAACATTCATGTTTCTGTTTCTGAAAACACAGATATTCTTCACCTGCATTACAAAGTCAGATGACAAATATTAAAGAATAAATCAATACAGGTCAATCATTCTGAAGATATTCATCAGAGTGAATATATCTGCAATATTGAATTTAACAGTTATGAAAAGTTTCTTAATATCTGTGAATGCTATGACTTTGTGCACAGTAAAACTCATAACAATTTTCTCTAAGAATAGAAAAATCAGTGTTAGAAAGAAAAGATGAAAAGAAAAAGACTTACAATCTTAATACTGTTAAGAAGAGAGATGATTCTCTGATATGAATAAACAATTGCTTCATCATGAATATTTAAAATAAACATAATAATTGATGTCTGTAACTGAGCTTCAGATTATCATGTCATATACAGTCTTTATATAATAAATCATTCTAGAAGTCAGTAAGAAAGACAGAAGTGTATATACTGACAAACATGATTCATTAAGTCTATGCAATATCTTCTTAAAATGAGGAGAGCTGATAATGAAAGCAGAGATAGCAAAACTGAGAGTAGTGAAAGTGAGAGTTGTGAGAACAGAGATAGCAGAAGCGGGAGAACCAGACACAGAAGCAAGTGTAGAAGATTGAGAAGCAGCAGAGAAAGAAACAGAGAAGAGAGCAGTAGAGAAAGAAGCAGCAGAAGAGGCAAGAGAAGATACAGAAGATCTGATCACATATGATACAGACAATTTCTTCATTATCATGTTCTTCAAGTTCTCAATCAATGATTTAACATTGAGTTCACTGTAAATATGTGAAGATTCTATATAAATAAAAATAAACATCAGCATCTGCATTCACACAAAATTGTGCCAGAAAACATGATCAGAAACCTGCTGAGAAGAAAAACAGTTAAGAGTATATAAGAAGATGAAGAAGATATGTCATTCATGATAATATGTTCTGGTGATCATTAGAAGATAAACAAGTTCTGATCACATATGTTTCACAATGTGTTACACTTACTGCTAATGAACTGCCTGGTATAGACACTACAATGACACTTGTTATGAGAATGAGAAGTCATCATCAGAAATGTGTACAATGTGATAGATAAACAGATAGAAGATGTTGAACAGAAGAAGAAGCAGTAATCTTGAATAAGATAATGATGATGTTCAATGATAATGATGATGAAGAAGATGATTGAAGAATGAGAAAAGTTAGTGAATGAGTGATATAATATAGTGAAAGTTTCTTTATAAGAGTGTATGCAGAATGCTAGCTGAATCAGAAATAGATCACATAATTATGAAACACTAGTGATGAGCTAATCTGCATGAAGCTAGGGCGTACAACATGGTCACGTGGGCATGACTGAATTTGATGAGAAAGGATATGATTCAGAAGAATGTACAACTGTCAGATAATAACACAGCCGCTTCTGAACTTGCTTATAAGTGTAAAGAAACCATAGCAGCCACTAATTAATTTAGTGTACAATATTACAATATATAAGAAGCCGGCGTACGCCTGTAATCGTATGCTGGCTTAAGCAACCTTTGAATCACACAGAGAGACTCTATTTTCATAATATCAGAGACTGAGTGTTATTAAAAAGTGTTACTTTTATATAATGTATATACACTTACTGCAATGATTCACTCTCTGTGTATGTGATTAAGAGTTATGACTTTCTCACACTGTATGACTCTCTCTGAGATGCTGACACTGATTTGTAATTCACACAGTCTCTCAGTTCAGTACACACTGTGTGTATACAGCTCTGTGTGCTGAGACTGTGTTAATTATTATGATCTGACATGATACTTGCTTTTCACAGGCCATGTTTTATTTGAGAGAAAGAGAGAGAAAGATGTGACTATGATTTTATTAAGAGAGAATGAATAATTAGTAATATTAGATATAATTTAATTCTTCTGTATTTAAAATTTGATTAGTTTATACTCTTCAATTTGAGAGTTTCTAAGAGTGTTTTAATAGTTTTCATATCAGCTTGAACTTAGTGATGAGTTGAAGAAGAAGAGAAAAGAGAGAAGAAAGAAATGAGAATAACTTATCTTTATAATATAAAAATAGAGAATTACTGCAATCATTCTTTCTAGTAACAAAGATCTGTTTTCTGTATATATTTCTGATATAGATTATATGATAACTGCATACAAAGAATATCAACACTGTATGTATTAAATGAAGATAATATTGCTATGTAATACTGTAGCTGTTGCTGTATATCTCTGAAAGCTGTTAATATTTTCTTTATCTCTTTATATTTGATAAGTCAGTAATATATTTCAATACACTTCTTTTTTCATCATTATCATCATTATCATCATCATTATTATTATCATCATTATTATCACTATTATCACCATCATTACTATCATCATTATCATCATCATTATCACTATTATCATCACTATTATCATTATCATCATCATCACTATTATTATTATTATTATATCATTTCTGGCTATCTCTTCTGTCTTCATCTCTCTTCAACACTCACTGAAATCAATTATGTCATCTCTCTTCAAATATTCTGCGGTTCTGTGAATCATCAAGGCGTGTGAGCTCTGTCACAGATTGAAGAGAGAGAAGAAGAAGATATTTAAGTGAGAGAAGACAGATCATAAGACATGTTATAATATCTTAAAGAGACTTTGTAAGAGAGTAGAATAATAACAATTTTAAGTAATACTTCTGATAGATTTAGACTGAACTAAGTATAGAAATAATGCAGATAACATCACTCATAAGAGATTGAAGAAGAAGATAGTGAAGAGTCTTATATAGCAGTGATAAAACTAGAAGAAGTTCTGAGAATAATTTAAGTTTAAGATAAAGAGAGAAAGAGAGAAGAAGAGTGTTACTATAAATAAGTGATAGTAGAAGAAGATTGAGAGAATATTGAAGTAGAAGATAAAGAAGTCAAAACTGATAAGTTTTTTATTTATTGAGAGATAATAATTTTTAATAATAGTTCTATTCTCTAATTGATTAGCAGAAGCTAGCAGAGAAGAAGGAAATTAAGGCCTTGTTCAGATCTTGAATGCACTTCATGATTCAGAACATTAAGAAGACAGTTCTACTCTCTGAGCATGTCAATCTACTTGCTGCTGACATAGAACCTGAGACAGCAGACCAGAAAATGCGGGATTTTGAGACATAGATTAACCTAACTGAAGAAAAGCAGTGAGAACCCTTCTCTGAGAAGACAGCAGAGAGAGATTTTGAGATGATTATTATTTTAGATAAGAAGATGAAGAAGAAGAAGAAGAATGAGAAGTAAATTATAAAGAATAATAAGAAGAATGAGAAAGAGAAGAAGTAGAAAAAGCTTTTTTCTTTTTATATTAATTAGTTATAAGTTTAAGTTCATAATTATTAATAATTAAAATTGATTTTGAGTTTTCAAAAATTATTGTATAAGTTGTAATCAAGTCAGGAATGATATATATATATATATATATTTAACTATCATGATTCATAAATCACTATAATGTATAAGTATCAACATTTTTTCAATATTGATATTTATAATATTAATATATTTTTAATGATATCATCTGATAATATAATTTAATAACACTCTCTTTCACAATATTAATATATTTCAAGAAATATGACAGAGATTAATCAAGATTGTTTATTTACTTTTATATATCAATGATATTCAATCTGAGTTAGTACTAAAATTATAACTAAGCTAAGAAACAAGATTATTTTCTCTTATATTAATTCTTCTTACATACATCAGTGATCAGTTATTGAAAATAAATTATCATTTTTCTTAAATTATTATCATGTCTTCTGAATTCACTTCTTTCACTTCTTTTATTTCTATTGAAGATTCATAAACTCTTTAAGAAATCACTGTAAATCACAAAGTCTATATTATTTATAATTTAATACAGAATACTCTCTTTTAATCATAATAAATAATCACTTTATTCTTCACATCTGATTTCAGATCATGAAATTTATGAAAAACTCAATACAAACACTGAGATGAACTATGAAATAATTATTAATAGATTGTATTGCAGATTACTGAAGAGTTATCTCTCTACTGCAATCACTATAACTTCATTCAGAAATATTTATCATAAACTGATCATGACTCTGAAGAAATTTCTCAACATCTGAAGTCATCAGAATGCAGATAATAAAAGAAAAATAATCAGAAAATTACTACTAAGCTGATAAGTTACTCTATCAGATAATAATTTTTGATAATACTAACTTTCTAATTTGAAGAAAATCATATAAAAACAATCATGTATCAGTACTCTGATTTCATAACTCTTATTTAATAACTTCTGTGAATAATTACTTTATATATATATATCTCTGAATCTTTCTCTTTAATTAATTGAAAACTCTGAATTCTGAACACTTCTTTAAATACTTAATTCAAATCTTCATATTTCACATTGATTCTGTCTTCAGTTCAATCTCAAGATATACTACAAAGTTAATATACAATATCTAGAATCAGAGTTGAAGAATTATCAAAGAGTGTCTCTCACAGTAAATACATGAACTAGTATAAACAATCTTACATTTATAAGAGTTACATGTTATTATATTAATGAGAACTGAACTTATCAAGAGATATTAAGTGAATTTGAATCATTGATCAGTAGTTATACTGAGAATTATATGATAGAGATATTAATGACTGTGATTAAAAATGACTATTGAGATATTAGTCTCAGTCTTCTTATAATTACAACTGATAATACTGTGAATAACTATACTATGATGAAGAGCTTGAAGTAAAAATTAACTTTGTATTTCTGAAATAATAAATAAGATTATATTCTCTGCATTGCTCATGTAATTCAACTTGTGATACAAACACTGATAAAGAATCTTAATATCAAGATAAAGAATAATGAGATAACTGATTCTTGAGATGAGAATGAGATAAAAGTAATTACTTAAGTAACTTTTACATTCACTTTACAAAAGATAATATTTTTTGATAATACTTTTTAATAATGCTACTGTTAATTTTGAATAGATTAACTAATAATTTAAATATCACAGATTCAAAACATTGCTAATGCAATTTGTACCTTCTCTAAATAATAACAATAATTTCATAATATTCAATAAACAAATAAATCAGTCATATCACTGAATATGATACAGAATGTTAGAATATAGTGAAGTTCAATATATAAGATAACTGTTCAGACTCTTCAATTATGTCAGATAATTGATCATTGAGTATAACACTCTGATTAGAAAAAGATTCAGATATTGAAACTTTCTGATATGAAGTGAACTCAGTTGAAATATATAATTGATTTACTGTTTCAGTTTTATAAGATAATAAAGACAGTCTTAAGCACTTATATATCAATGCTGCAGTCAGTCTGATGAATGTATAACAGTTTATTTACTTATCTTAAGAAGCAGTTAAATCACTTAAAAAGAAATTCAGTCTGAAATAATGCTATAGCACAGACTATTATTACTGTAAGAAATAAACTGATATATTACTACAGTAAAACTGAACAATCTTTTACAGAGTACTATACTGTAGCAGCTCTACTAGATCTCTCTCATTGAGTTAATATCTACACTTCTCAAGATTGAACAGAGAAGAAATGAGACTTATATATTAAATTAGCTCAAGACTACTACAATATTAACTATCAGAGATTTGAATAAGCAGATGTTCAAGATATAAAGACAGTGAAATATAATTCTCTAGTAAGTAACAATCTTTGATAATACTTCATATTATATAGAACTATAATACTAACTTTGAAACAGAACTTACATACATTGATTACAACTGAAAATCAGGCAAAACTATATACTTATAAAACTGAATTTAATCACTATCTTCAAGATAATCTGATAAATTTACATGTCAAATCAATTCTAGAGTTATAAAAAATTGTTGAGAGTATATATTTAACTGTTACACTAATGATATATGATATTCTGACAATTTCATTGACAGAGATGAGAATGAAGTGAAAGTTCAACTCAAGTCAAGATATTTATCACTATTATCAGAGATAATTATAAGAAGAAATAATCAAGAAACTTATGATTGTAAAATATGAAATTATCAGACAGTTTAATACCTCTGATCACAGTATATCAGAGAAGTGTAGTTTTCATAAGAAAGTGAAGAATAAACTTATATAAGAATATATTTAGTTGTTTCATAAGTATTATTAATAATTATTATCAAATTCTGATTATATAAGTAATCACTGAATGAACTGAATGAGACTGATTTTAATCTTCAGTCTCAGTCTTATTCTGATTTTGAAAGAATAATCATTTTTCACAGTTTATTCTGAGAAATTACTCTTATTTCACTGTTCTTGAATTAAATCTGGTCATTTTTCATATCATTTCTCTCAGAAATGATTCATTTTCAGATTTTTTTAAGACTTAGTTCTGATAGAACTCACATCAAGAAATGTATGAGACCGGATTAAATGAGATCAAATGTGAAATTCATAGTTTCACCGGTCAGTCTAGTACAGACTATTGATGTGATGATAGAATAATTATTAACATTCTGTGATTAATCTGTAGAGAATCTCTATTAACAGAGTTTTTTCAGTTATAATTTAAGTTCTAGAACTCTTTGCTTCTTCTTCTTCTTCTTAAATATTATCTTAAGATACTTTATCTATTAATCTGATATTATCTCATCTGAACTGTTAACTTTATAAGAATCAGCTTCATCAAGCTATTAAGTAAATCAGAGAGCCGGCCTGACTGTGTCAGAAGCTGTATTTAAACCAGCTTTGAATTAAGAGAGTGTTTCAGAGTATTTATCAATAAAGCTTTCAAAGACTTCAGAAGAATATTCACTGATAGAGTAAGAGTATAAAGAATTATCATTATCTACAACTGATTCAGTGAAAAGAATATGAGATTATGAATATATATATAAGTAAGATTGTATTGAATCTGTTATCTTAATATTCATTTATTGAATTCTTGTTAATATTATTCTCTTTTTCTTTCTTTTTTACAAATATAATATGTTTTCTGCAAGTCTCTTTTTTAAGCAAGTAGTAGTATTATTGATTATCAAGATCTCAAATGCATTAATACTGATAGAATAAGATGATTTTAACTTCTGATAAATGTATCAAATGAAGCAGTAGTTAAATAATAATTATATTGACAAGAAATTCTGAATTGACAGTAATTTTGCACAAAACAGATCTCATAACCTGTGAAAGGTGTAAAGCTTATGTGATTGAAAGGTTGCTAGCTTGTGGAAAGTTATATGGTGGAAGAATTAGTAAGCCAGATCACGTGACCTGACATAATTAAGAAGAAAAGAGTGATTTCAAATTGTAAGAAAAGAGGTATTAAGCAAGATCAGATAGTGACACAGATTATATTTATAAGATCAGCTTACATAACAAGATCAAGTGATGTACTTAGCAAGGTTAAGTTTTCTGCTTTCTGTTATAATGAAGGTTCTGCGGTTGATCAGCCCTTCTATCAGCAGTGCACTGATGATGATTGAGCTCTTTTGTAGTTTTGTCCCAGTAGTCTACAGATTATGAGACTGTTAAGCATGAGTCCTGCTGTGATCAACATGCATGAATTCAATTTCAGAATAGACTTAAAAATTCTCAACAAATATTCTGAACATTTAACAGTGTTAAGAGATATCTCAGAAGTATACTCTAGAAGTCCCTTGAGTCCTAGAACTGAGTGAGTCCACTGAAAGGAGCCACTGTAGGGAGTCACTGAAGAGAGTCACTGAGAGAAAGTACTGTACTCTGTGATAGCTGCTCTGAGGGGGGGTGTTGGGGTCCTGCAGTTGATCGGCCCTTCTACCAGCAGTGCGCTGGTGGTGATTGAGCTCTTTTGCCCCAGTGGCCTACATGTTATTACTGTATTGTGCGAGGTCAGGGTCATGATTATGTAACAAGGTCAAGTGGCGCACTTAGCGAGGTCAAGTTTTCTGTATACACGATTTGATTTGAACACTCAGGATTCATTATTAACGTCTGTTCGGCGCAGGGTATGAAAAGACCCATGATGCCTTTTAATGGTTAAACTGCAGCAGGTTGTATAACCGTTTCTTTATTTTGTCACCAGATGCATTCCAGAATCCTGCCCCACGCATACATAGCGTTGAGGCTTCCGTCAGATACTGTCAAGGTCCAACAGATAGTCCCGAATATGTACGTTTTGACTGGCCTCTGTGAGCATGGTTTCCTTCATTGTTTTTTTATTTCTCAAAGGAATCTCGCTGCCCCTCTAACCGCACCCTGTCCTCGAACTGATAAGCTGTCTAGGATAATATCGTTGGGAAAATATGGTTCCTTCCAGGCGAACCAGATCATAGGGCGGCCATACCATCTCACATTCGAGATCCTTGATCAGCCAAATGCGGAAGACAATCATGCGCTCCGTATTGTTTCAGCTGCTGAGTTGCATGCAGAATCATTAATAGCCGATGGATCTATTCATGGAGAGGTTGAGGATGGTGAATGCTATCGGGACTTGGACAACATGGATGAAAGCCCCATGCGCACAAACCGAGACACCGTGGATGATAGCTCGAGTCAGCTAATGACTATGGATGAAATTGAGGTTTTGAAGAAGGGAACGACTAGTGCTGGTAGGGATATTATCAACAAGCTTCTCGAGTCCCACTCCGGCCTTGATAAAAAGACGGAGTTTTCGCTGGCCAAATACACACTGAGAAAGCAGAAAAAGTACCTTAAGCGGTTCTCTGTCCTGCCTCTAGATGTACCCCTTCTCACTCAGTGGATGCTAGAACAGAAAGATGCCACAAAAATCTTGGAACTAAGGGACGAGATAGTTGGGCTCATAGGCTGCTGGGCAAACGTCCATAATGGGGGAGACGCGTTCACGATTTTAGGACCACCTGAAATGCACCCGGCTAGTCGCTGGCTCATTGTTGACGACACCGGAGGCCTGGTTGTAGCTGCTATGGCAGAGCGCATGGGAATACTCTATCCTCATGAGACTAGAATCGGTGATGTACAAGGCCAGGCCGCCTCACAGCCTCAACCCGAGAGAGGCGATGAATATCAATCGAACAATTCCGAACCCTCCAGCCAATTCGGCTCTGCGCAGGCAGCTCACGGCATATCTGGGCAAGCAGACAGTGCTTCTTCCTCCGCTCGCAGTCGACGCCCCTCGCCTGGGATGACCTCTAACAATACCACACTGACTATGATCCACCCCAATGCTCAACCTAACCTCTCACTTCTCAAATACTTTTCATTTGATGTTAGCGACCCATCTCCTTCACACCCCCTTTTTACCAACCTCAAAACTTTATCTTGGCTGCAACTCCTTGACCCTTCCTCGGACCCAGTCTACTCCAAGGAACCCACCGTTGCATCAGATGAGGCCCTCGCAAGTTGGAAGCCAAGTAAGCGTGGCATGTACTATCGTAAACGCCGGCGATGGAATAGGGTTCGCAGTGTTGTTGACGAAACTCGGGCAGGGGGCTTTGACGGCCTGATAGTTGCAAGCTTAATGGACCCCACGTCAATCTTGAAACACACCATACCCTTATTATCTGGCTCTGCTCCAGTAGTGGTTTACGCGGCCCACATCGAACCGTTAGTCAGGCTCGCGGATTTTTACTCTACGGCTAGACGCACTGCGTACATTAACTTTATGCGTGCTGCGCGCCAACAGGAGCAAACCGCAACTACCGGAACATCCTCCAATGGTACGTGTAACCATACCGAACTGGAGCAAGATGCAGGAAATGCAAAAAGCCCATCAGCCGCTGTCAACGAAAGCGATTTCCCAGTTGACCCAACGCTCCTCTTGGCACCGACCATTCAAACATCGCGCGTGAGACCATGGCAGGTGCTTCCTGGGCGAACACACCCGCTAATGATAGGGCGAGGAGGTGCAGAGGGTTATGTTTTCCATGCTCTGCGGGCATTGCCGGCTTTAGGGAAAGTTGAAGCAAGAGGCAATCAAGCGCGGAAGAAGAGGAAGACTAGCACAAGAGATGTCACTCCAGCAGCTACTATTATCTCAGGGTCTCAGGCCGGCAATTAAGGCTAATGTGTTATCACGCTTTTGTACAGTCCCCGGGTACGTATCTAAGATCTTAATTCTAAAAATAATAATTTTCTAGAAGGTGGCTCAACGATTCTAGGTTAAAGCTAAAGTCGGTCAGAGTCATCGTCACGCTATAGATAGGTGAACAATGACGTCTCTGTAGCCCCTTCTCAGGGAAAACATTTTATGTCGACTCTAAAGCTTCTCTGAGCTGTGCTCGGAATAACACGTGAATCTCTTACATAGTAGCATTGCGTCATGAGTCACCGTCTATTTTTCTACACTCATCGACTGCTTTTTTGGGTGTGCAAACCAAGAGACACATTGTGATACCACAGTTAACCCAATATGGGGAAATCAGTAAATGCTCTCTGGACCTGCCTGAAGGTTAAGTCTTCGATTTACAGCTTTAAGCTCACAACGAGAGAGATTGGCCACGGTGCAGGGCGGGTCACATTCCGTCTCCTAGTAATCCGCTGCTCTCGTGATATGAGGATACAACTTTTCCCTCATGGGTTGGAGAGCCTTGGTAGTTCCACGGGCAATCACATTGACGTAATAATAATGAGTACCTTCACTACTATATCTGCCAGAAAGCAAACTCTCAATTGGCCGCAACAGGTGATCCTATGGTATGTGTGCCGTAGGTATCCCGAGCTTCTTTGCTCAGATAAAGTCAAACAACTGTTCCCGATTTTGTCTTCCACTTTGGGCGGAGACAAGCGAGTAAGGGGTAGTATGGTGGTTATCGCCTAGTCTACTCTTCCATACTTGAAGAAAGCTGCAACCACATTCAATCGCGGGAGCCTGCGGGAGCCTGCGGGCTAATATTAGATTAATTAAGGCTCTCGAGGGTGTACTGTTAGAACACACCTAGACTAGCAATGGCTGTCCAAGTTGCGCGAGAGCTTGTCGTCCGATGCTATCCCACTCAGCGTTCTTTGGACTGCAGTTTGGCATCCACTGGAACGGCATACCTCACAGAGATAGATATATTAGTTACCTAGCGGCATTGGGGTACAGTAACACTCTCCCGTGGCCTATTATAGCGATCATGGCCTGCTAGAGAGAACAATGCCACCATCTCGTCCGTTGAGATGCAGTATAGAACTTATGGAGGTCCTCTCAAAATTACTAGGAAGGCCAAGGCCTGAACACACCAGCAAAGCTTCCACCCCCTTGACATATGCAGCTGAAGCCAGCTGGTGGAGTTAATGCAAATCTCAACCTCACAAAGCCAGTGTGAGCGAAAAGACTAACTTACAACTAACCACCAGAGTAAGTTGCCGACTCCGCCGCATCGCATCGCTGAGTGTGTGGGGCTTGCTTAGACTGTATTGCTACCTGAGTTTATATACCTCCACAGAATCTTCACGACTGTCCCCCGGATAATGCCATCGATTGGTGCATTAATATTAAATCATCCGGTGTCTTGAAATTACCCGCGGAAGCTCTGCCAGGAACCAGGAGCCTCAGGGCCCAGGAGACATGAAGATATAGCCAGCGTCCATGGATCAAACCAGAGTTCAAAGCAGCCCGCTGCTATGTCCAACTGAACTCGCGTATCCATAGTTATGTATATACATGTACGTACACACAATTCGAAGGGATGGGGGTTGGAAGTGTTGGTGATTACTACACCTACCCTAGTCACGTGCCACCCCAACCTATCCATGGATCCATTTAGTGTAACTCGCGTAGTTAGATTACAACATAACACAACAACATTATCCTTCAAGAGGTTATGAAGCCCTTCGCAAGCAATGAATAACTGCAACAACATGCTAAATTGACATCTCCATGCATCATTACAAGTGTGTCTAGATGATTTATTGATTAATTGAACTTATGATGAACCTGAGATCAGGTGAAAAGTCTGACTTAATGAAGAATTACATGTCAATATGTAGAAGAAGAAATTCACAAACATCTGAAGTATAAGAAGAATTGAGTGTGAGCTTATCAACATCTGTAATAAACTGAAAAGTGACTGTCTTAGAGATGTTTGAGCTGAATAAAATCATTGCAGAGAACAGTCTGATAAGTTCAATATATATAAAGATCTGATTGAAGATATCAGTGAGATGTCAGACAATGCAGAGAGCTTAAGTAACTGAAATAATAATAGCTCAGTAAGTGAGAAGACTTATATAAGACTAGAAATTATAAGACTTCAGTATAAGATTGAGTAGATAAAGACTAGTAGAAGTGATTCTATAGATAATAAGATAAGAGCAGATCTGACAGAATATCTTCAATGAAAAGAAAAGATATCTATTATAATAAAAGTTCTTAAAGAATTCAGAAGCTAAGTAAGACTTATTAAAAGACTAATAGTTCTCACTGAATTTATTAACTACTCAATATGAAGAGAGAAAATTCTTTTGACTATAGAGCAGTCTGAAACTGATAATATTCTTAAAAATAATAATCTTGATAAGAATATTATTATGAATATATAATATTTCTGAAAAGAATATAATCTTTGATTATATAATTATATATAATCTGTAATTATCTCACAGATCAAGACTTATTTCACTATACTTAAGAAGTTCAAATTATCAGCTTATACTCTATAAACTATTATAAAGAATAACTTTTTCAAGAGATCTGCTATATATAGAACTTATTTATTTAAAGAGCTTATTAAAATAATCTTTAAAAGTAAAGAATCTGACAGAGCTTTCATTGAATAATTAATTATTATCAGAACTGATTATATCTGTCTGAGATATAAGATTGAAAATGTTATATTTTTTAATAGATTACTTACAGAAGTTAACAGAGATTGAGTCTTATTTATAAGAAATTGAATAAATCAAATTGATAAAGATAATACTTAACTCTTAGAGAATGATTTTATAAGCCTGTACTGTGATATTCTTTTACAGCTCTCTGCTGTGAATGAAGTAAATACTGATATATCTAGAAATTCTATCAATAACATGCAAGATAAGAATAAGAAAGACAAGAATAAAGATAATAACAAGAACAAGAACACTGAATTTAAACCTGAATATAGAGATAATAATGTGAGAATCTACTATCATTATCAAAAGATTGATTATATTCAGACTGACTGTTGAAAGAAATACTCTGAGAAATATTCTTCAAACTTCAATATAAATAGAAATAAGAATAAAGATAAGAATGCAGAGAATACAGATACTGCTTCTATTTATAATATTATAAAGCAAGTATTTTGTATTAAGAAAAAGACCTATATAAGTGATCAGATAGAAAAAGATATCTAGATTCTAGACTCTAAATCAGATACTTATATCACATCTCATAGAGATCTTATCATGACAAAATCTCAGAAGATGAAAGTAATGTTGAAAATAATAGACAGAACAGTGATCTCTGCTGCAGCTATAGAAGATATAAAGATTTCAGTGAAAGAGATAAATATGCTATTAAATAATATTTACTATGTTCTAAAGTTAGAAGTGAATCTCATGAGTATGAATAAGCTTGTATATCAGAGTTATATCTATAAGCAGTTAATATATAAGAATAATCATACTATATTGATTATATCTTCTGACTGCATATTCTCATTTACAGCAAGATTAAATGAGAATGATATCTATGAGATGAAAAGACTGATTATATACAGAGACTTGATCTGATTTACTATACTTAATAATAATTTTGAATCTGTAAATACATTACAGATGAAAGATGATACAATATTGACACTATCTGAAAGAAATAATATAAAGATTATAGAACTTACAATAATACAATGATATTAAAAGCTAGAATATTTAAATTTCATGAATATTGTAAAAATAGCAGTAGATTTATATCTAGAGATGAGAATTATTGATTAATGAGCTTTATCATTCTACAAAGTCTGTATTCAGATAAAAATAACATATTCAATCTTCATATCTATGATATGAGTTATTAAATTAATAATGAGATTCTTCATTGATCTGATAGAGAGTGAAAAAACACTTTTCAATGAGAATGACACTCTTACTAGAGAAAATGCAAGCTACTGATTAAGTATAACAGATAATATAACTCATTATAGATGAGTAATTCTTATAATAGAAAAGAAAGAATCTACTGTAAGATTAATAAACTTTATTATAAGTATTAAGATAACTATATAATATCAAGTTGAAACTCTACACTGAGATAATAGAGAAGAGTTTAAAAGTTAAAAACTTAAGATCTACTATCAGAGTAAAGAAATAACATATGAAATAACTACATCTGACACATCACAATTAAATGACTCAGTAGAACACATAAATCAAATAGTTGCAGAAAAGACATGAAGCCTACTATTTAATAGTGAATTAGAAAGAGAACTTTGAGATGAAGTAATACAAGCTGCAGTTATAATAATCAATATATTTTCAATATTAATAAAGATATTTAAATACAAGAATGAAACATTACTTATATCTTTTAAAGCTTGAACTGAGATGCAATCTTCTATTCATTGAATACAGAGATGAGAGTGCAAGATCTACAAGAAGGATTTGAAAGTGTTAAATAAGCTCACAGATAGAACTAACAGCAAGAAATAACAGCTGATTGAATATCAAGAATTATATTAATATCATGTATGAGATTCTGTTGCATGTCATCTTGAGATTGTATAAGATGTCATATTTGATAAAGCTCTTGACATGGGTACAAACACACCTGTAAATACAGTAAGAGAATTCAATAAATTGTCTAATAAATTGAACATTCTGAATGTCAGAGAGAGATAATAACAATACTTTCTAAGAAGACTTATAAAGAAAAAGTCAGATATTTTGAAGATAATTATCAATGAGAACTTAGAGAATGTAATTGATTCAATCTATCTTCTAGATAATAAGACACAGCTTATCATGAATGAAGAGTTTGAAGACTCTGTTAATAAGAATGATTCTGTTCTAAGTATTCTGACAGACTGACTAACTACACTGACAGAAGTCAAGAGAAGCTCAGACTGAGACTATTAACATGAGACAATGAAAAACAAGATTAAGATATTTGAATAGAAGAAGATATATATTATTATTAAAAAGGCCCTGGAAATGAATATTCTTACAGATAAATGAGTATATGATTGAAAATTCAATAATAAGAGAGAAATCATCTGCTTTAGAGCTCACTGAGTGATTAGAGAGTTCTTATAATAGCAGGGTATTCATTATACAAGATCATATGCTGTAGTGATATCAGGGTCTACATCACACAGTCTATTCACTATATCAACTATCAATGAATGAAAGATCAAATCAATTAACTATATATCTGTGTTTTTGAATAACATACTATCACAGAATGAGATAATCTATATACAATTATTTACAGATATTAAGCATAGCAGAGAGAGCTTGATGAAATTACTCTGTCAGAGTCTATATGAAATGAAGCAAGTTGTAAGAATATAATATTTTCTTATAACAGAGCATCTGACTACATTGAGATTCAAGATATTATCTTATGATAGTGAATTTCTATATTACTCTGTTCATAAGATCTATCTGACATTGCATATTGATGATTATCAGATGATAGAATCTTAAGAACAGCAATTAGACTGAGTATTGAAAAAGATTGTAAAGAGATTTAAGATGAAGAATGTCAAAGAGATCAAATCATATCTTGAAATGAAGATTAAATGTCAGAGAAATAATGATCTAGTGATTACACAGAGTTATTATATTGAGAAGATTCTTGAAGATTTTGACATGAATAAGATAAATCCAGCTGACACTCTGATTATTATTATTATTATTATTATTCTTCAATTATAGATGTATGCAGTCAGAGACTATGACATCTACCTGAGAAATTTTAGTTCTCAGGGTTTTTCCTATGTCTGTAAAGTTAACTATTATACATTCATCAATTTCAGATATGCAAAATCAGAAAATTCCAGCTCAGAATACAAAAACTGTTTACAAATTGCAGTGTTTTAACATCTTTTGATACTTTGAAACCATTTGACAATATCATGACAAAGGAAAAGAGAAAAAGAACACAGTCTTAAAGATAGACACATTAAATAGATAGGTAGAAAGGAATTGAAAGGAAAAGATAAAGAAAAAGATAAAGTAAAGAGAGACTGTAACAAAACAAATTATTAAAAGATAGTGTATAGCTGTTTTAATAGACTATATCTGATTGATTTCCTCCTCTTCATATTCAGATAATTCTGAATTTAGCCATTTTCTTGTAGCTGCTTGAGTTTCTGATAGAAAGTCTATTAAGTAATTAATTCCTGTCTCAGTTGAGAATAAGAATCTCATATTTAATTGATTTAGATCATACTTCTCTTTCAATCTGACTCTGAGACTATTGTATAATGCACAGTGCATTACAATATGCTCAGGATTCTCATTTGCATTGCAGAATGAGCATTCTATTGAGTCAAATCTATCATCAAATCTTTCTATATACTGACACTCTGATGATAACTGGGATATAACTGGAATTCTCACCTGATGAGAGAAAGGGATTGAATGATGACTTTACAGCTATGAGATATTATCAAGAATTGAGATCATTGTAATATTTAATCTCAAGTAGCTGGTCAGATCTGATGTTTGCAGTCAACTATCTCTCATGTTTTAACTCATGTCTGCACAAGGTATGTTGAGCAGCATTGAAGCATGTTCTATGTTATGTCAAGAAGATGAAAAACCATGACATATTATATAGAAAGGAGATTGATGATGTGAGTCTGAGTTCTATGATATACTGTGATTTGAACTGAGTGAGAGTGAATTCTCAATACAAATTGACTACTGACTATGTTATATTGATTAATGAGTCACCGATCTCATGACAGTCACAGAGACAGACATCTATTACTAAATCAATTACAGAAGCTGAATATATTGCAGCTAGCAAGACAGCTTGTGAGATAATCTGATTGAATGATATATTATATGATACTGAGTTGATAAATGATGGAAAAGTGAAAATATGCTCACATCTATGAGTTGACAATAAGAGAGCAATTGATCTAGCAAAGAAGGAATTCTTAACATAAAGATCACACCACATTGAGATTAGATATCATATTCTTCATGATTTGATTGAAAAAGAGAAAATCATGATGAAACATGTTGATTCTATAGTAAACATAGCTGATAGACTTATCAAGTCACTGGCAAAGTCTGCATTTGAAGAATTTGTCAAAAGAGTTGACATTCAGGAAATTGAGAAGAAGGAATGATTGAATGATAATGATGATACAGTGAATCAATGAATTTTGCATGTATTTCTTAGTTTTTACAGTTATTGCTGTACAGATGTCTTTTCTAATGAGGAAATCAGAGTCTGATTCATGTAATTAATTATTATTGCATTTTTGAAAGATTTGAGAATGAGAGAGGCCCCGGGTGGCGGCTTATTATAGGTCACAGTGTAGCAAGAGAGAGTGTTGATGATTACTACATTTACTCTAGTCACGTGCCATCTCAATCTATTCATTTAGTGTAACTTGCGTAGTTAGATTACAATATAACATAACAATATTATTCTTCAAGAGAAAGGTCATAATGCTTATGTCAGATCACGTGAGCTGGCTTACTAATCCTTTCACTATATAACTTCTCACAATCTAGCAATCTTTTTAATCAAGCAAACTTTACACCTTTCACAGGTTATGAGACTCATTTTACACAAAATCGCTGTCAATTCAGGATTTCTTATCAATATAATCATTATTTTAACTACTGCTTCATTCAATATGTCTATCAGATGTTAAAATCATCTTATTCTATCAGTATTAATGCATTTAAGATCTTCTTAATTAATAATACTACTACTCACTTAAAAAGAAGCTTACAGAAAACACATTATATTACAAAAAGAAAAAGTAAGAAAAAAGAGAATAATATTGATAAGAATTTACTAAATAAATATCAAGATAATGAATTCATCACAATCTCATTTATATATATATTTATAATCTTATATTTAACTCACTGATTCAGTTAATAATGATTCTTTATACTCACAGTGTTATATTATTATTATTCTTCATTATAGATGTATACAGTCAGAGACTATAATATCTACCTGAGAACTTTTAGTTCTCAGAGCTTTTACTATATCTATAAAGTCAACTATTATACATTTATCAATTTCAGATATATAAAATCAGAAAATTCCAGCTCAGAATACAAAAACTGTTTATAAATTACAGTATTTTAACATCTTCTGATACTTTGAAATCATTTGACAATATCATGATAAAAGAAAAGAGAACACATTATTATTATTATTCTTCAATTATAGATGTATACAGTCAGAGACTATAATATCTATCTGAGAACTTTTAATTCTCTGAGTTTTTTCTATATCTATAAAGTTAACCATTATACATTCATTAATTTCAGATATGTAAAATCAGAAAATTTCAGCTCAGAATACAAAAACTGTTTACAAATTACAGTATTTTAACATCTTCTTATACTTTGAAATCATTTGATAATATTATAATAAAAGAAAAGAGAACACAGTCTTAAAGATAAACACATTAAATAGATAGATAGAAAAGAATAGAAAGAAAAAAGTAAAGTAAAGAGAGACTGTAATAAAACAAATTATTAAAAGATAGTATATAGCTATTTTAACAGACTATATCTAATTAATTTTCTTCTCTTTATATTCAGATATTTCTGAATTCAGTTATTTTCGTTATAGCTGCTTGAGTTTCTGATAGAAAGTTTATTAAGTATTGAATTTCTGTCTCAGTTGAGAATAAGAATCTTATATTTAATTAATTTAGATTATACTTCTCTTTCAATATAACTCTGAGACTATTATATAATACACAGTGTATTATAATATACTCAGAATTCTTATTTACATTGCAGAATAAGTATTCTATTGAATCAAATCTATCATCAAATCTTTGTATATAAGATTTAAAATAGTTATATTCTAGTTTCAGCTGTATTATAGATGAGAATATTTTCTTTTTATATTTAATTAAACAAGATTTTCACTTGAGTTTTATTTCAAATCTTGAATAATATATACTCTTCTTTTATTTCTATCAGCTTTCATTTCACTTATCTAAATAAGATTATTTTATTTTTCTCTTTATAAAAGATTAGAATATAATTTTTTGAATAGATCTGCTTAATTCTGAACTCTTTTTTACAACTGAATTAGCTAATTCATTATCATAAATATTTATATAAGCAGGAATTCAGTGTAGATAAATTATCTGCTTTGATATTCTTCTCTTTTGAATTTTCAAATCAGAGTTTAAGATCAGTTTAAGATTCATTTAATTATTATAAATCTGACTATTTCTAAGTCTTCTTAAAGCAGCTTAACTATTAGAGAATATTCATATCTTTTTCAAACTATTTTCTCTTATATAAGATTTTATTTCAATGAGTTTGAAAGCTTTTACTATTATAAATAGTTCAGTATCAAAGACTTCAGATTCACAGTGTAAATTTCAGAAATCTAAGATAAAATTAATATTATCTTCAGTATAAGTGATGTCTGTGTCTAATCTATTTAAATTCTTGTTTTTTAAGTCATCTGAATAAATCAGAATAGAGTCTTTTATATTGATTATGAAAATTCTCTTCAAATACTGTTCATATTCTTTCTCTTTAGATAGTTCACTTATTTATAAGTCTATAAGAGATTCAAGCTTTTCTCTTCAGAGAGATATCTTCTCATGATCAACTTTTTCAATATTTAAAGAAGAAAATTGATTTTTAATCAGTGAGTATAGTCTGTACAGTTATGAAGATATTTTCTTTGAAGAATTATTTTCATTTTAATCAAGAAATCTATTTTAATTCAGTTCATTTTCAGAGTTAATTGATGAAAATGAAGAAGAGACTCTTTCTCTGATTATATAATTTAAGCTCATCTTTATAACTCTTAGAGTATAGTTCATATAGATCTTTTCAAATCTAATAATAGAAAAGAGAATTGAAGCTTTAATTTTTATTACTTTAATAGAAGATGATTTAAAAGCTCTCAGAATTCTTCTCAAAGCTCTGTTTTACAAACTTTGAAAGAGTTCAGTGAAATTTCCTTAATTATTTCATTAAACTTGAACTTTATAATCAGTTACTGAGATAATGCAGACTATATATAACTGTCTCATAGTCTGAAAGAATAGACCTTTCTCTGTATTTAATAGTCTGATTATGTTATTTAATAGTCTTTCTATCTTGACAGTTCTTTATTAAATATAATATTTAAAATTCAACTTAGAGTTTAATCATACTTCTAATCATTTGATATTTAAACTGGGTTTAATCTCTCTATTTAAAAGAGTTAGAGATAGTTCTTTCTCATTGAATCTAGAAAAGAAATGAATTAACTCAGTTTTATCTATATTAAATTGAATTTAATTGATATCTACTCTAATAAAGATTTTCTTTATAGCTTTTTCAATCACTTTAAAATTCTCTTTAATAGTTTTTGAGCTGTAGACTAGATTAATATCATTTATATAACTCAGAGATTACACTATTTTCATATTTCTATTTTTGAATAGATATACAGTGTATATTACAAATAAAATAAGTGAGATTGAAGATTCTTACAGTACTTCTATTTTTATCTCAGTCTTATCTTATTTCATTTCATTAAAGAAAAGTTATATGATTCTTTTACATATAAAACAGTTAACTCATTTTATTAGAGAAAGTGACAGTTTTAACATCTTCAAAGTCTGAATTAACTTTGAGTTTGAAACATGATTAAATACTTCTTTTATATTAATAAAACCTACAGTTAAGACCAGATATTCATACTTCACTATATAAATATCATGAATAACTGAGAGAACAGTGTTAATTATAGAATATTATTTTCTATCTCACATTTATTCACTGAATAAAAGAGAGTTATTAATAGAGCTTATAAAAGATAGTTAAGTAGCTATTATCTTCTCTAAAACCTTTTCTAGACAGTTCAATAGAGATATTACTCTATATAACTTAAAAATTAAAGTTTTTCTATTAGATTTTATAAGAATCACTTCAGTGACTTCTCTTCAGCATTCAGAATGATATTCATTTTTCAAGAGATTGAAGAAGTACTCAAAATATTCATTCTTTAAGTAGAAGTATGTATTTTGAATAATTAAGTAATTAATTAAATCAGACTCTGCAGCAGTTTTAACTGAACTTGAGAAAATAGCTGACTCTAATTCATCTTATGTAAGATGAGGTCATTCTCAGTCATTTTCATTAATATAGTTAAGAAGTAATATATTCTCTTTCTCTGAATTTGAATCTGATGAGTTTTGAAAGAGAATTCTTATAAAAGCTTAACAGTTTTTCTTAAAAGAGTTTGCTGTATATAATTTATTCTGAAACTTATATTCTAAGACTGGAAGTTTTGCTACACTTCTTATTTTAGTATAGTTAAAAGCTTTAAAAGCTTTGTTTTCTTATACTTTATTAAGCAATTTATTTCAGTAGTCTGTTTTAGCTCTTTTAATATCTGAAAAATATTCATTTTTGACAGCTTTTAACTCTTTATTAGATATTTATATTATTTCTTTCAATTGCTTCTAGCAGGAGCTAAGTGTGTTCTTTTTGATGAGACATTCTCATTTCTTCTAGATTTTAATATGTAGAGAAGTGTCTCTTTGTATTTGATCTTAACACT
>NW_003101679.1:482029-485501 GCF_000003855.2 Blastomyces gilchristii SLH14081
GCATATTTTCACATTTATACTCACTAGTTTTGCAATCTCTGACACAGAAATGTATATTTTAAGTCTCTAAAATAAGAGATTGCAAAGTGTTCATATCTTTGACAGTTTGAATACTGTGTTTAAGCTTTGAGATTCATTCTTGAGTCTTTATATTCATGAACTCTCATTTTTAAATCTGCTACTCTTACTTCAGAGATCTTTGACTATTCAAGTGTTTTTATATATATTAGAACAGAGACATTTCTTCTACTTTATCTGAACTCAATTGAATTTAGTTATACAGACTCTTTTCTCAGTTGAATAGAGTTATATTCTTCTAATTCATTTTTAAGAAGTAGTATTTCTTCTTCACAGTCAAAAATTTCAACTGAAATATTATAAAGAATGAATTTATCTCACTTTTTATCTCTCTCAGATAGAATTATGATGTTTAACAAAGATTCTACTGCTGATTTTCAGAGATTCTTATTCTGAATAAGGAATTCTGTACTGAATTCAGACATTATAGTCAGAATGATAGAATTTTTAAAGAAGAATAACTTAATTAAAGTTATAACTGATTTTTGAACTTTAATATTAATTATTAACTGAGAAAAGAACTGCTGATTAATTTCATTTCTAGTTCTGAAAATGAGATTTGAATTTAGCTTGTTTCTCTGTAAGATGTTCTGATTTAAGACTTTGAGAATAAGTCTTCTATTTCTGAAGATTTGAAAGTTTTTCTCTTTTTATATTTTTTTCTCTACTTTTCTATGAATAGAAGTATGAGCAGCATTCTTCTCAGTTTTCTCAGAATTTTAAGCAGATTTTGAGATAGCAGATTTAGAGATAGCAGATTCAGCTGCTTGAGCATATGTTTTCTTCTGATTTACAGAAGAAAAAGAAGAAGTAGAAAAAGAAGAAGAGTAAAATGAAGAGTCAGTAATTATACTAGAAATTTTCAACATTTTTTAAACTGTGTTTAAAATTTCAATTTGAACTTGATCATCTTCTATAATTATCTAGTCTAGGCATGAAGAATTAATAGAACTTCTTTATTTATCTCACTCAGACACTGCTTTTTAAGAATTTTACTTACTTTTTCAACTTTCTGTATTTCAAGAACTTATTATTTCTCTATTTCTTCTTTCTTTCTTCTTTTCAGAATTTCAATCTCAGAAATAGTACTTGAGAAAGCATCTTTTTTCATACTAACTAAGTGTATTTTTGAACTCATTATTCTCACTCAATGAAAAGTTAATCAGACTGTTTCAATTGAGAGATTTATTAAACTTTTTTCAATTGAAAAGTTGATCAAACTGTTTCAATTAAGAGATTTCTAAGTTTATTTTTAATTGAAAAGTTGATCAGACTGTTTCAAAAGAAGATTAAATAACTTTTATATATAAAATATCTTAGTTTTTTCACACTAGCTCAGTAAATAGATTAGATTTTTAAAGACAATCTAATAAACTAAAATTCATTTTTAAGATAAATCAATAAAATCTTTACAATTTCTTTCTTGAAATATAGTAAGAAAAAGTATGATATCAATTGATAATAAATCAGATAATATGACAGTTTTTAAGAGAAAAACTGATAAAAAATAAGTCAATTTTTTGCAGAGAACTTAATTAAAACTATTCAATTTTATTCTAAATCATTCAATTCTTCTCATACAATAAGTGTGCAACTCAAATCAGTTAATAAAGAGTGTAAAAAAGAATTAAGTATTAATGAAAGCTCTTCAGTCACTGAAAAAGTACTTCTTACTTAAAAGAATATGAAATTATGATAGAAAATAACTCTGTTTTTAATTCTTTGTCAGAATATTATATAGAATTCAGAGAAAAACATCTTTCTTTTTCAAGAGAAGTAAAAAACTAATTCTAAGATCTTTTTTTTACATTAACTGCTACAGAAGAATGAGATAGAAACTGCTAAGATATATATTACTATATATTCTCTATTAAGACTTTGTCTCTTCAGAGTCTTGATATTATAGAGAATATAAGTCTGTTTCTATATAATAATATAAATATTATCAGTAGAATGTAGAGAAACTGATTATTTATATCTTAAAATAAAAGACTTTGTCAATAATTCTATTAATATAGAGTTAATTCTTAAATTTAATAGAAATGTAGTATTACTATTCTCAATTTCTTACAGAATCTATTAAATATTGAGATATCTAAACTAGATTTAATATATCTCACTATACAGAGATCAAAGACTCAGTCAGATCTTAAAATATACTGATTTTATAGTTATTGATATATTATTATCTACTGATTATATATTGAATACTGTTACTGAGATATCTTTTGTATTTTTCTGCTGAGAATAAGTTAGATTGAAAGAAGTGATACAAGAGTAAGACTTAATATTAATATCTTGATATATTAAAGATAGATAGAGTGTTCATGAAAATTACACTTCAGATATATTGATTAATTATATGCTTAATATTATTACTGAGATATCTTTTTGTATTTTTCTACTGAGAATGAGTCAGATTGAGAAGAGTGATACAAGAGTGAAACTTGATATTAATGTTTTACAATATTAAAGATAGACAGGCTTTTCATGAAGACTACTTCTCAGATATCTTCACAATCACAGATTGAGAATCTTTCAAAATCAAGAAGATTAATGTATATAACTAGATCTCTTCATCTTACAATTTATATAGCAATTTCGCCTGGGGTTGTGATGTGATAGAGATGAATAGAGAATAATTTCACACAGAAGTTTCAAACAATATCTGATTCACATTTGACTGAATAACTTCATTATTATATGAAGTATGTAGTTAGTGATGAGGTCAAAATGCTTGTATAATCAAGGGCTTTTCAATGAATCTATCAGTGGGTTCTTATTCGAAGAAATTGAGCGAGTTCATGATGAAGTGATTGGAAACTCTTTTTTGATTCTGAGTATATTGTAATACACTGTGTATTATACAATAGTCTCAGAGTCAGATTGAAAGAGAAGTATGATTTAAATCAATTAAATATGAGATTCTTATTCTCAACTGAGATAGAAATTAAATACTTAATAGACTTTCTATCAGCAACTCAAGCAACTATAAGAAAATGACTAAAATGAGCTGCTATGGCAACCGCTTCACCACGAACTCGCTCAATCTTTCGAATAAGAACCCGCCGATAGATCCATTAAAAAGCCCTCAATTATACAAGCATTTTGAGCCCATCACTTACTGCATACCCTGTGTAGTGATGGAGTTATCCAGTCAAATGTGAACCAGACATTGTTTGAAACTCCTGTGTGGGATTATCCCTCATTCACTTCTATCACACCACAATTCCAGGCCAAATTGCCATACAAATTCTGAGATGAAGAGACCTAGTCATATATGTCAATCTTCTTCATTTTGAAAGATTCTCAAGCTGTAATTGTGAAGATATTTAAGAAATAATCTTCATGAAAATTCTGTCTATCTTTAATATTTTAAAACATCAATATCAAG
>NW_003101679.1:485903-496208 GCF_000003855.2 Blastomyces gilchristii SLH14081
CAGTTTCCTCCCATCCTCACTGATAATATTTATATTTATCTACAGAAGCAGACTTATATCCTCTTTAATATTAAGACTCTGAAGAGAGAAAGTCTTAATAGAGAGTATATAGTAGTATATATCTTAGTAGTTTCTATCTCATTCTTCTGCAGCAGTTAATACAATAAAAAGATCTTGAAAATAGTTTTTTTACTTCTCTTGAAAAAGTAAGACATTTTTTTCTGAGTTTTATACAATATTCTTATAAAGAATTAAAAACAGAGTTATTTTCTGTTATAATTTTACATTCTTTTAAGTAAGAATTTCTTTTTCAGTAACTGAAGAGCTTTTATTAATACTTAATTCTTTTTTATATTCTTTATTAACTGATTTGACTTGCACTCTTATTATGTGAGAAGAATTGAATAATTTAGAATAAAATTAAATAGTTTTAATTAATTTCTCTGCAAAAAATTGACTTATTTTTTATCAGTTTTTCTCTCAAAAACTGTCATATTATCTGATTTATTATTAATTAATATTATACTTTTTCTCACTGTATCTCAAGAAAGAGATTGTAAAGATTTTATTAATTTATCTTAAAAATTAATTTTAGTTTATTAGATTCTCTTTAAAAATCTAATCTAGTTACTGAACTAGTGTGAAAAAAATCAGATATTTTATATATAAAAGTCTTTTATTCTTCTTTTGAAACAGTCAGACTAACTTTTCAATTGAAAATAGACTTAGAAATCTCTTAATTAAAACAGTCTGATTAACTTTTCAATTTAAAAGTATTTAATAAATCTCTTAATTGAAACAGTCTGATTAACTTTTCATTAAGTGAGAGTAATAAGTTCAAAATTACACTTAGTTAATATGAAAAAAGAAGCTTTCTCAAATACTATTTTTAAGATTCAAATTGTGAAAAGATAAAAGAAAGAAGAAATAGAGAAATAATAAGTTCTTGAAATACAGAAACTTGAAAAAGTAAGTAAAATTCTTGAAAAACAGTATCTGAGTGAGATAAATAAAGAAGTTCTGTTAATTCTTCATACTCAGACTAGATAATTATAGAAGATGATTAAGTTCAAACTTGAAATTTCAAACATAGTTTAAAAAATATTGAAAATTTCTAGTATAATTACTGACTCTTCATTTTACTCTTCTTCTTTTTCTACTTCTTCTTTTTCTTCTTTAAATCAGAAGAAAACATATGCTCAAGCAGCTGAATCTGCTATCTCTAAGTCTGCTATCTCAAAACCTGCTTAAAATTCTGAGAAAACTGAGAAGAATGCTGCTCATACTTCTATTCATAAAAAAATAGAGAAAAAAATATAAAAAGAGAAAAACTTTCAAATCTTCAGAAATAGAAGACTTATTCTCAAAGTCTTAAATCAGAATATCTTATAAAGAAACAAGTTAAATTCAAATCTTATTTTCAGAATCAGAAATGAAATTAATTAGTAGTTGTTTTCTCAGTTAATAACTAATATTACAGTTTAAAAATCAGTTATAGCTTTAATTAAGTTATTCTTCTTTGAAAATTTCATTATTCTGATTATAATGTCTGAATTTAGTACAGAATTCCTCATTCAGAATGAGAATCTCTGAAAATCAATAATAGAATCTTTATTAAATATAATAATTCTATCTAAGAGAGATAAAAAGTGTGATAAATTCATTCTTTATAATATTTCAGTTCAAATTTTTGACTGTGAAGAAGAAATACTACTTTTTAAAAATGAATTAGAAGAATACAATTCTATTCAACTAAGAAAAGAGTCTGTATAATTAAATTCAATTGAGTTGAGATAAAGTAGAAGAAATGCCTCTATTCTAGTATATATAAAGATACTTAAACAATCAAAGATCTCTGAAGTAAGAGTAGTAGATTTGAAAATGAGAGTTTATAAATACAAAGACTCAAGAATATCTCAAAGCTTAAACACAGTGTTCAAACTGTCAAAGATATGAACACTTTATAATCTCTTATTTTAGAGACTTAAAATATGCATTCTGTGCCAGAGATTGCAAAACTAGTGAGCATAAATGTGAAACATGCTTAAAAAGAGATGAAATACATCAACACACTCTGCTTAAATACTCTAATTGTAAAGAAAAATATATATCTAGCTCAAAAGAATGTATATTTACTCTAAGAACTCAAAAGAACTGGAGAAAATATGAAGCTCAAAGTTAATCTAGAACTGAAGAAGATATTCAAGTCAGTAAATCTATAACTATAAGCTTAAAAAGAAGAAACTGTTAACTATCTAAATCTTCAAACTCTAATTCTTCAGCTAAATGTAAATAGAGTTTGAATTCTCAAACTTCTGTTAAGATTAGAGAATTGAGAAATGACTCTGATAATAAACTAGATAGAATGTAAGCAGTTGAGATTTCTGCTTTGTAAAATAGTTATAATCTACTATCTGATAATAGTGATTAGATTCTACTCTATCTCTACTCTCTTTTAGTATAAATACACAACAAAAATAATAAAAAAAGTTTAAAAACTTTTTAAAAATCATATTTATTTAAAATAATGTGAATAGAAACTTAAAGTGTATTTATTCTTGTCTTTAAATTATATTTGAATAAAAAGTTGATTTTATACTTCTTCAGAAACTGAATTTTAATACTGAGTAAAAATACATTATTTCTCATTCAAGCTACTACTGCTTTCTATCTCAAAAGTCTGAGATAAAGTTTAGAGTAGTGATCTGTCAAAGAAAGAGATTAAGATATTAATTTAATCTAAGATTTAATATCATGTCTGACTCTAAACTGACCGTGTGACCGTGTCTGAGACTAGAATCAGAATATTTGATGATCTCATTATCAATTCAACTGATCTTATTACACTGTTTTAACATTAGATAGTAGTCTTACACTGTCTCAGTGAGACTTACTGTCTACTCTTATTACATTTTTCAAATAGAACCATGATTTCCACTTCTTAATTTAAATTATTTTTATTGCTTTAAATGACTTTAAATCTCATTTGAGTGTTATCAAAAAGTGTTACTTTTTAAAAAATTAAAAATAGTCTAAAGAAAACCTTAAAATGTCTAAAAATAGTAACTTTATGCTAAGAATGAGACTAAATGAGATCAAATGAGACCACTTTCTTATTTTTTCTAAGTCATGATCCCATTTTGAGATCTGATATATAGTCACTTTGTATGTTTTTTTAATGATTAGTCCCAGCGGGATTCATGCTAAGAAATGTATGAGATCAGATCAAATGAGATCAAACATGTAATTCATGATTCCGGCAGCCAGTCTATCTGACCCTGATATTCTAATAAGTGATATTATAGATACAGAGAATGAGTTTAATACTATACAGCTTATAAATATCTATAATGACAAGTCATTGAAGAAAAATAACAATATCTGAATAATTAATAGAGAATTTTTAAACATAACTCTGTCTAAGAAACTCTATAATTATAGAAGGTCTTCAATTCTCAATCATCTCCGGATGAAATACAGAATGTAAAAGGAGTAGTAAGAGTAGAGAATCTAGTTAAATAAATCTTTAAGTATTTGATAGATCTAGTTAACAAGTCTGATCAATAAACATTCTTTAAAAAACATATGAAATAGAAATCTATTATAGATCTAATCTTCATATTATAAAATTTAATAAAAAAAAGACTTATAAACTGATTTATTGATTTAAATAAGACATTAGAATCAGATCATAAGATTATTTAATTTAATATTAAACTGAGTGAAAAATAAATGAGTCAAAACTCTCTTCTCTCTAATCAGTATAACTTTGAAAAAGCTGATTGAAAAGCAGTTAAAAAAAGTAGAAAACTGTTACAATCTGAAAAGTAGAATAAGCTATATTGAAATCTCAGTCAAGATATCTTAAATGAAATGCTTAAGAATAGAGTAAAGCTTATTACATCTATTATTCTAACAAGTGTTAGAAATAATATTTCAAAGAAAAAGACTTCTGAGTATTTTAAATCTTAATGAAATGAGAATATCATATTTAAAAGAAAACAATTAGCTACTGCTAGAAGAGATTGAAAGAATAATATAATATCTGATAAAGAGTTTAAAACTGTCAGAAATGAATATTTTTCAGATGTTAAAAGAGTTAAAACAGACTACTGAAACAATTTTCTTGAAAAAGCATAAGAAAAAGAAGTTTTTAAAGTCTTTAACTACATTAAAATAAGAAGTATAGTAAAATCTTCAGTCTTAGAATATGAGTTTCAGAATGAATTATATACAGTAAATTCTTTTGAAAAAAATATCAAGCTTTTATAAGAATTCTCTTTCAAATCTCATCATATTCAGATTCAGAGAAAGAGAATATATCACTTTATAACTATATTAATAAAAATGACTGAGAATAGTCTGAACTTCTATAAGATGAATTAGAGTCAGCTATCTTCTCAAGTTCAATTAAAACTGATACAGAGTCTGATTTAATTAATCACTTGATTATTTAAAGTATATATTTCTACTTAAAGAATGAATATTCTAAGCTCTTTTTCAATCTCTTGAAAAAATAAGTATCATTCTGAATGATGAAGAGAAGTTACTGCAGAGATTCTTATAAAATCTAATAAAAAAACTTTAATTTCTAAGTTATATAAAGTAATATCTCTAGACTGGCCGCCGGGACCATGAATTTCACATTTGGTTTCATTTGGTCTGATCTCATATATTTCTTGGCGTGAGTCCCACCAGGACCAAGCCTCAAAAAAATCTGAAAATGGACCATTTCTGAGAGAAATGATGTGAAAAATGACTAGATTTAATTCAAGAACAGTGAAATGAGAGTAATTTCTCAGAATAAACTGTGAAAGATAATCATTCTTTTAAAATCAGAATGAGACTGAGACTGAAGATTAAATTCAGTCTCATTCAGTTCATTCAGTGATTACTTATATAATCAGAATTTGATAATAATTATTAATAATACTTATGAAATAACTAAATACATTCTTATACAAGTTTATTCTTCACTTTCTCATGAAAACTATACTTCTCTGATATACTGTGATCAGAGATATTAAACTGTCTGATAATTTCATGTTTTATAATCATGAGTTTCTTGATTATTTCTTCTTGTAATTGTTCTTAGTAATAGTGATAAATATCTCAGCTTGAGTTGAACTTTTACTTCATTCTCATCTCTGTTAATGAAATTATCAGAATATCACATATTATCAGTGCAATAGTTAAATATATACTCTCAATAATTTTTCATAACTCTAGAATTGATTTGATGTGTAAATTTGTTGAATTATCTTGAAGATAGCAGTCAAATTCAGTTTTATAAGTATATAGTTTTGCCTGATTTTCAGTTCTAATTAATGTATATAAGTTCTATTTCAAAGTTAGTATTATAGTTCTATATAATATAAAGAGTTATCAAAGATCATTACTTACTAGAGAATTATATTTCACTGTCTTCACATCTCTAATATCTGCTTATTCAAATCTCTGATAGTTAGTATTGTAGTAGTTTTAGATCAATTTAATATATAAGTCTCATTTCTTCTCTATTCAATCTTAAGAAGTGTAGATATTAACTCAACAGAAGAAATCTAGTAGAGCTACTACAGTATAGTACTCTGTAAAAGATTGTTCAGTTTTACTGTAGTAATATATCAGTTTATTTCTTACAGTAATAATAGTCTACACTATAGTATCATCTCAGACTGAATTTCTTTTTAAGTGATTCAACTGCTTCTTAAGATGAGTAAATAAACTGTTATACACTCACCAGACTGACTGCAGCATTGATGTACAAGTGATTAAGACTATCTTTATTATCTTATAAAACTGAAACAGTAAATCAATCACATATTTCAACTAAGTTTACTTTATATTAGAAAGTTTTAATATCTGAATCTTTTTCTGATCAGAGTGTTGCACTCAATGATCAATCATCTGACACAATCAAAGAGTCTGAATAGTCATCTCATATATTGAACTTCACTATATTCTAATATTCTGTATTATATTCAGTGATGTGACTGATTTATTTATTTATTGAATATTATGAAATCATTATTATTGTTTAGAAGAGATATAAATCACATTAATAATATTTCAAATCTATGATATTTAAATTATTTATCAATCTATTCAAAATTAACAGTAGTATTATTAAAAAGTATTATTAAAAAGCAATATTAAAAAGTGTTGTCAAAAAACATTATCTTTTACAAAGTAAATGTAAAAGTTACTTGAGTAATCACTTTCATCTTATTCTTATCTCAAGAATCAGTCATCTCATTATTCTTCATCTCAATGTTAAGATTCTTTATCAGTGTTTACATCACAAGTTGAATCACATGAATAATGCAGAGAATATGACCTTATTTATCATTTCAGAAATGCAAAGTCAATTTTTACTTCAAGCTGTTCATTATAGTATAGTTATTCACAGCATTATCAGTTATAATTATAAGAAGACTGAGACTAATATCTCAATAGTCATTTTTAATCACAGTCATTAATATCTCTGCTATATAATTCTCAGTATAACTACTGATCAATGATTCAAATTCAATTAATATCTCTTAATAAGTTCAGTTCTCATCAATGTAATAACATATAACTCTTATAAATGTAAGATTATTTATACTAGTTCATACATTCACTGTAAGAGACACTCTTCAATGATTCTTCAACTCTGATTCTAGATATTGTATATTAACTGTATAGTGTATCTTAAGATTGAACTGAAGACAGAATTAATGTGAAATGTGTAGATTTGAATTAAGTATTTAAAAAAGTGTTCAGAATTCAGAGTTTTCAATTGATTGAAGAGAAAGATTCAGAGATATATATATATAAAGTAATTATTTACAGAAGTTATCAGATAAGAGTAATGAAATCAGAGTACTGATATATAGTCATTTTCACATGATTTTCTTCAAATTAGAAAGTTAGTATTATTAAAAATCATTATCTGATAGAGTAACTTATCAGCTCAGTAGTAATTTTCTGATTATTTTTCTTTTATTATCTACATTCTGATAACTTCAGATGTTAGAAAATTTCTTCAGAGTTATAATCAGTTTATAATAAATATTTCTGAATGAAGTTACAGTGATTGCAGTAGAGAGATAACTCTTCAGTAATCTATAATACAATCTATTGATAATTATTTCATAGTTTATCTCAGTGTTTATATTATGTTTTTCATAAATTTCATAATCTAGAATTAGATGTGAAGAATAAAGTAATTATTTATCATAATTGAAAGAGAGCATTCTGTGTTGAATTATAAATAATATAGACTTTATAATTCACAGTGATTTCTTGAAGAGTTTATGAATCTTCAATAGAAGTAAAAGAAGTGAAAGAAGTGAATTCAGAAGATATGATAATAATTTAAGAAAGATAATAATTTATTTTTAATAACTAATCACTGATGTATGTAAGAAGAATTAATATAAGAGAAAATAATCCTCTTTCTTAGCTTAGTTATAATTTTAGTACTAACTCAGATTGAATATCATTAATATATAAAAGTAAATAAACAATCTTGATTAATCTCTATCATATTTCTTGAAATATATTAATATTATGAAAGAGAGTATTATCAAATTACATTATCAGATAATATTATTAAAAATATATTAATATTATAAATATCAATGTTGAAAAAATGTTGATACTTATACATTATAGTGATATGATAGTTAAATATACATATATATATTATTCCTGATATTGATAATTGATTACAACTTGTATAATAATTTTTGAAAACTCAAAATTAATTTCAATTATTAACTAATAGTTATAAACTTATAACTAACTAATATTAAAAGAAAAAAACTTTTTCTATTTATTATCTTTCTTCTCTTTCTCATTCTTCTTATTATTCTTTATAATTCACTTCTTATTCTTATTCTTCTTCTTCTTCTTCTTATCTGAAATAATAATCATTTTAAAATCTCTCTTCATTATCTTCTCAGAGAAGAGTTTTCACTGCTCTCTCTCAGTCAGATTAATCTGTACTTCAAAATCCCGCATTTTCTGATCTGCTGTCTCAGGTTTCATCTCAGTAGCAAGTAGATTAATATACTTAGAGAGTAGAGCTGTCTTCTCAATGTTCTGAATCATGAAGTACATTCAAGATCTGAACAAGGTCTTAATTCTCTTCTTCTCTATCAGCTTCTGCTATTTAATTAGAGAATAGAAGTGTTATCAAAAATTGTTATCTCTTAATAAAAAACTTATCAGTTTTAACTTCTTTATCTTCACTTCAATACCTTCTTAATCTTCTTCTATTATTACTTATTTATAGTAACACTCTTCTTCTCTCTCTCTCTCTTCATCTTGATTTTAAATCATTCTCAGAACTTCTTCTGATCTTATCACTACTGTATAAGACTCTTCACTGTCTTCTTTTTCAATCTCTCACAGATGATGTCATCTGTATTATTTCTATACTTAGTTCAGTCTAAATCTATCAGAAGTGTTACTTAAAATCATTATTATTCTACTTTCTTATAAAGTCTCTTCAAGGTATTATAACATGTCTTATAATCTGTCTTCTCATACTTGAACATCTTCTTCTTCTCTCTCTTCAATCTGTGATAGTACTCACGCGCCTTGATGATCTGCAGAACTGCAGAATATTTGAAGAGAGATGATATAATTAATTTTAATGAGTGTTAAGAGAGAGTGAAGGCAGAGAAGACAGCTAGTAATAATATAATAATAATAATAATAATAATAATAATAATGATGATAATAATAATAATAATAATGATAATAATAATGATAATGAGGAAAGAAAGAGTGCATCAGAATATATTATTAACTTATCAAATATAAAGAGATAAAGAAACTATTAACAGCTTTCAGAGATGTACAGAAACAGCTACAATATTATATAGCAACATTATCTTCATTTAATATATACACTATTGATATTCTTTGTATACATTTATCATATAATCTATATCAGAGATAGACTGACCGTGTGACCGTGTCTGGGACCAGGACCAGATTTTTTGATAGTCTCATTACCAATTCGACTGATCTCATTACACGGTTTTAACATTAGATAGTAGTCTCATACTGTTCCAGTGGGACTTACTGTCTACTCTTATCACATTTTTCAAGTGAGACCATGATTTCCACTTCTCAATTTAAATTATTTTTATTGCTTTAAATGACTTTAAATCTCATTTGAGTGTTATCAAAAAGTGTTACTTTTTAAAAAATTAAAAATAGTCTAAAAAAAACCTTAAAATGTCTAAAAATAGTAACTTTATGCCAAGAATGAGACTAAATGGGACCAAATGAGATCACTTTCTCATTTTTTTCAAGTCATGGTTCCATTTTAAGATCTGATATATAGTCACTTTACATGTTTTTTTGATAGTCAGTCCCAGCGGGATTCACGCCAAGAAATGTATGAGACCAGATCAAATGAGACCAAACATGAAATTCATGGTCCCGGCGGCCAGTCTAATCAGAGATACATGCAGAAAACAGATCTTTATTACTAGAGAGAATGATTGCAACAATTCTCTATTTTCATATTATAAAGATAAGTTATTCTTATTTCTTTCTTCTCTCTTTTCTCTTCTTCTTCAACTCATAACTAAGTTCAAGCTGATATGAAAACTATTAAAACACTCTTAGAAATTCTCAAATTGAAGAGTATAGACTAATTAAATTTTAAATGCAGATGAATTAAATTACATTTAATAATACTAATTATTTATCTCCTCTTTAATAAAATAACAGTCACATCTTTCCTCTTTCTTTCAAATAAAACATGGCCTGTGAAAAGTGAGTATTATGCCAGGTCATAATAATTAACACAGTCTCAGCATGCAGAGCTGTATACATACAGTGTATACTGAACTGAGAGACTGTGTGAGTTGCAAACTGATAACAGCATTTCAGAGAGAGTTATGCAGTGTGAGAAAGCTGCAACTCTCAGTCACATACATAGAGAATGAATTATCACAGTAAGTGTATGTATATTGCATGAAAGTAACACTTTTTGATAATACTCAGTCTCTGATATCATGAAAATAGAGTCTCTCTGTGAGATCTGTTTTTATCAGAAGTCAGAGAATCTTATATTTCTCAAGATTATCTTTACATATCTTATCTGTGAAATTGATGACAAGAATCATCAATTTCAGTGTTCTACTCTTAATATCATTCAAGTGATAGCAGAGTTCACTCTGACCACACTTTTTAAGTGTATATTTTCTAATTATTCACATTTATACAGATATATACTGATTATTTATTAGATAATGTTAAGATAATGACTTATTACAGCTGTGTTACTCTCACTGTGAG
>NW_003101679.1:497043-502408 GCF_000003855.2 Blastomyces gilchristii SLH14081
CTAACTGTTTTATATCTAAAAGAATTATATAACTATTCTTTGATGAAATAGAAGGAGGATAAGACTGAGATAAAAATAGAAGTACTGTAAGAATCTTTAATCTCACTCATTTTATTTACAATATACACTGTTTATCTATTTAAGAATAGAGATATGAAAATAGTGAGATCTTTAAGTTATATAAATAATATTAATCTAGTGTACAGTTTAAAAATAATTAAAGAGAATTTAAAAGTAATTGAAAAAGCTGTAAAGAAAATCTTTATTAAAGTAGATATTAATTAAATTCAATTTAATATAAATAAAACTGAGTTAATTCATTTCTTTTCTAAATTTAATAAGAAAGAACTATATCTAACTCTTTTAAATAGAGAGATTAAACTCAGTTTGAATATTAAATGATTAGAAGTATGATTAAACTTTAAGTTAAATTTTAAATATTATATTTAATAAAGAACTATTATAATAGAAAGACTATTAAATAGTATAATCAGACTATTAAATACAGAGAGAGATCTATTCTTCAAGACTATAAAATAGTTATATATAGTCTGTATCATCTCAGTAGCTGATTATAAAGTTTAAGTTTGATAAAATAATTAAGAGAATTTCACTGAACTCTTTCACAGTCTGTAAAACAGAGCTTTGAGAAGAATTCTGAAAATATTCAAATTATCTTCTATTAAAATAATAAAAATTAAAGCTTTAATTCTCTCTTCTACTATTAGATTTGAAATGACTTATATAAACTATACTCTGAGAGTTATAAAGATAAGCTTAAATTATATAATCAGAGAAAGAGTCTCTTCTTCATTTTTATTAATTCACTCTAAAAATAAACTGAATTGAAATAGATTTCATGATTAAAATGAAAATAATTCTTTAAAGAAAATACTCTCTTAACTATACAGACTATACTCACTAATTAAAAATTAATTTTCTTTATTAAATATTGAAAAAGTTGATTATAAGAAGATATCTCTCTGAAGAGAAAAGCTTAAATCTCTCATAGACTTATAAATTAGTGAACTATTTAAAGAGAGAGAATATGAACAGTATTTAAAGAGAATTTCTATAATTAATATAAAAGACTCTATTCTAATCTATTCAGATGACTTAAAAAATGAGAATTTAAATAGATTAGATACAGATATTACTTATACTGAAGATAATATTAATTTTATCTCAGATTTCTGAAATTTAAACTATGAATTTAAAGTCTTTGATACTGAACTATTTATAATAGTGAAAGCTTTCAAACTCATTGAAATAAAATCTTATCAAAGAGAAAATAGTTTAAAAGAGATATAAATATTCTCTAATAGTTAAGCTGCTTTTAAAAGACTTAGAAATAGTCAGATTTATAATAATTAAATCAATCTTAAACTGATTTTAAACTCTATTTTAAAAATTCAAAAGAGAAGAATATTAAAACTGATAATTTATCTATACTAAGTTTCTACTTATATATATATTTATAACAATGAATTGACTGATTCAGCTGTAAAAAATAGTTTAGAATTAAACAGATCTATTTCAAAAATAGTATTCTGATCTTTTATAAAAAGAAAGATAAAAGAATCTTATTTAAATAAGTAAAATAAAAGCTGATAGAAATAAAAGAAGAGTATACATTATTCAAGATTTAAAATAAAACTTAAGTGAAAATCTTATTTAATTAAATATAAAAAGAAAATATTCTTATCTATAATTCAGCTGAAACTAGAATATAATTATTTTAAATCTTATATATAAAGATTTAATAATAGATTTTATTTAATAGAATACTTATTCTACAATATAAATGAAAATTCTGAGTATATTATAATATACTATATATTATATAATAATCTCAGAGTCAGATTAAAAGAGAAGTATAATTTAAATTAATTAAATATAAGATTTTTATTCTCAACTGAGATAGAAATTAAATACTTAATAGACTTTCTATCAGAAACTTAAGCAGCTATAAGAAAATAACTAAGTTCACAAATATCTGAATATAAAGAGAAGAAAATTAATCAGATATAATTTATTAAAATAGCTATATACTATCTTTTAATAATTTATTTTATTATAGTCTCTCTTTACTTTATTTTTTTCTTTCTATTCTTTTCTATCTATTTATTTAATATATCTATCTTTAAGAGTATATTCTCTTTTCTTTTGTCATAATATTATTAAATAATTTCAAAGTATCAGAAGATGTTAAAATACTGTAATTTATAAACAGTTTTTATATTCTGAGCTGAAATTTTCTGATTTTATATATCTGAAATTAATAAATGTATAATGATTGTCTTTATTGATATAGGAAAAACTCTGAAAATTAAAAGTTCTCAGATAAATGTTATAGTCTCTGACTATATACATCTATAATTGAAGAATAATAATAATAATAATAATAATACAATGACTAAATTCAGAAATATCTGAATATGAAGAGGAGAAAATTGATCAGATATAGTCTGTTAAAACAGCTATACACTATTTTTTAATAATTTATTTTATTATAGTCTCTCTTTACTTTTTCTTTTCTATTCTTTTCTATCTATCTATTTAATATATCTATCTTTAAGACTATGTTCTCTTTTCTTTTGTCATGATATTATCAAATGATTTCAAAGTATCAGAAGATGTTAAAATACTGCAATTTATAAACAGTTTTTGTATTCTGGGCTGGAATTTTCTGATTTTACATATCTGAAATTGGTAAATGTATAACTAATAGTTGACTTTATAAATATAGAAAAAACCCTGAGAACTAAAAGTTCTCAGGTAGATGTCATAGTCTCTGACTGCATACATCTATAATTGAAGAATAATAATAATAATAATAATAAGTGGTTAACTCTTTATGTCAAATGCATGAATGCTCACCCTAAAGGGTTCGTTCGATCTGTTGGCAATCGACGATGCAGCCCAAGGCGTGGCCGGCTCGCGTGTTCCGCTGTGTCAATTCAATTTGTCTAACCCACTGTTTCAATAGTTAGTTCAGGCGGAGCTTTGGCAACTCGGGATTCAGACGGCGATGCACCAATGATAGATCTTTTAGCTCTGGCGCGACGAGGTTCGTGATTTCTGTTCTGGTGTCATAAGGGTATTCGAGCTCTGCCGAAGCTTTCTGTTAAATTGAAATCTCGTGTCGCGTTTCAATTTAATCCCAAGACATGGTGTCGACGTGGTTTTCCCTTGTCGTAGCACATAAATAGGGTTGCTTCCCTCTACTATTTCTTTTCCCTCTGTTCTCACCATTGGGCGCCTCCTTCATGTTCTCGAAAACATGGATAATACACACCCTACCTATCAATTCACTTTCACCTGCACTCACCCCACTGGGAAGGTCTCATATACTGCGGGTGTTCCAGTCTCCGAGGACGCGGAGCAGACGACATGGCCGGAAATAGGTGTTCAACTTCCCGAGTACACGATAGAGCAACATGCAGCACAGTTGGGCAAAGAAGCAGCTCAACTTCAGGCATTGAAAGAACAAAGTCTTGTCCCCTTTTCAATCCTGATACCTTTTCTTGAGAGCTGTGTTGAGCTGGCCAAGAAAGCCTATTGGTTCTGCAATGCCTTTACCTATGACACCTACCTCCACGCCAGTCCGCCCCGAAGACAATAACTCTCAAAATAAGCTACTCCGTTCTCCTTCAGGCTCTCCTCCTAAACCAAAAGGAATATCCGTTCCCTTGTCAGAGGTACGCAGACCACCCCCGAAGTTATTCAGATTGATTCGGACACCGTGGAGCCGGCAAATTACACAAAGGAACAGGCAACCGCGGGTATCAGCGATGGGAATGTGGATTCGGACATCGAAGAGGAATATGTATACCATAAAGTGGAATCTCCTTTGCTTGGAGAATCCCCGCTGCTGCGCCGATATCGTTCCCACACACGACGCTCTCAGTCACGGCCTTCCAGTGACATCCTGGGAGCTCTTTACCAGACTCCACCAGATATACCGTTGGGTACGCCAACACCCACCACGAAGCCGTCACACATAGTCGCTCCACCTTTCTGCGTCACAGCGAGGAACTGCATCACAGCAAGGAGATGACATAAATATACCCCTTGGACTTTGATTATGAAGGACGTAGATCCCTTCGTCCTTAGCTCATGAGGGCTTCTTTTCCCGAATTTCGTCAACACCTAAACGATTGCCTGGGCTGGATCGACAAAATAATAGACCCCAAGATGGCCGTCGTTTCTGGTCTACAGCAGATGATCAACCGAAACGTTCGCTTATACTTTGCCACCAGTGACTTCAGAGGTATCATGGCAAAGAAGCGGCTTATCTGGTCTCGCCGATTTGGCGAAACGGCCTCCGTGATCGTACGAACTTACGATGTCATTGTCCCCAGGTTCCCATACCATAATTTATTTCAAAATAGCGACCTTGCCGACAAAATCATCCGTGATTTATTGGACTCCAATAGACAGATGTTTCCAAACACCAACCTTCCTTACATTCATACCATCCAGTGGCTCCCAGAAACAGAAGAAAACGGGACAGCGTCACTTGTTATCAGCTCTTATAGCGCAGTTCACGCCAATAATGCCATAAGTTCGGGGATTCACCACCAAGTAACCCCATCAACCGTGGAACGATTCGACTACTTCCGATACAACAACCCTACGGGGCTCATTCAATGCTCTGCCTGCTGGCGGTATAGCCACACGGAATTTGATGGTGAAGAATCACGGTGCTGTGTTTACGGCGGAGGTTCCCATGATGGCTCGAGCCATAGCCAGTTGGATCGTAAAAATCCCACATGTGTTCTATGTGCTGGCGCGCACAAAGCCAACTCCGTTGACTGCCCTGTGCCCCAACGTGCTCAGCAACAGAGCGATACAGGGTTCCAAAATCGATCTCTGTTTCATGCAGAGGAGTGATCGCCCACTTGGAGGATCGTTACATCGGAGAAGGGTGGAGTTTCACTTCTTTTTTCATTTATTTCGTAGCTTTCACTTGATTTTCTAGGTTTTATACCATCTGCCTCGCGCTCTCTCTGTCTCTCTTGTGTTCTTTTAAGGGTTTCTTTTTCTTATTGGTTAGAGGTTGCTGCCATTAAGTTGGGAACTTTTCATAGAATTCTTTTTTTTTTTTTTTTTTTGGGGGGGGGGGGGGGGGGTTCCCCTTTTTACCCAGAAAAAAAAGAAGTTATTTTTAAGTTTTGGGCGGGGGCCTTATGGGGATATTAAATTATGAAATATGTATATATAACCTCACTTATAAATAGAAGTTTCCCCATTTTCCCTTTACCATCGGCAAAAAATCCTATTTAATCCATTCCCAGGGGGGGAGGGGGGAAAATCGAAGGTCCCCCCTTCCGGGCCCCTTAAAAAACCCAACGGATTTAAT
>NW_003101679.1:502690-612941 GCF_000003855.2 Blastomyces gilchristii SLH14081
CCCTTCGGCCCCGCATCTCTCAGGAGTCTCGCTGCAGGCGTCGCAGAATTCCTGCTCGGAGGAAATGGCGATCTTCTTCATGTTGGACTCGAACTCGGACACGGCATGAGCGTGCTCGATTGGCCGAAAAGCGGGTACGCGACTGGCTCGGTTTCGGGGGAGTCGGGGACTATGCCGCCGCTGCGGAAGAGGTAGCGGACACTAATCTCGGATGGGTCGGGGAAGGGAGCTGATGGCGAGGTCGACGCGTTGGTTACCAACTCAAATGCCATACTGGATGAGTAGTCTGGAACGCTGGTGAAGATGGACTTCGTCTCTGCAAGCTTTGACAGGCCGAAAAAGGATAGGAAGATGGCGTAGGCGCCAAATTGGACGCTGAGTTTGGTCTTGGTGCCAGCTGAGTAGATTAGTTCCTTGAAACTGGAGAGAACTTCGCCAGCCAAGATCGAACCGCTCACTGCCCGGATGGGGGAGGAGGAGTTGTAGGCAAGGTTGAATTCATGCATGTTCGCCAGCTCTTGCAGACGAGCAAATGTGGCCTCCGACGGCAGTTTATCTTCTGGCAGTGAATCGGTGGAGTTATGGATCCTAGCAACATTAAGGAGATCCCAGATCAGGTACGCATTGCCGAAGTTAACCTTTGACTCCGGGAAGGTTCCCTCCACCATGGGCGCGATGGTTTTGTAGAAATCGGTGGTCGACTGGAGCAGTTCATGATACTCCTTGGATTCGCGGAACTGGTTGCTGCTAGTCTTAGCCTTCTGGCATTTGGTCGCACTCTGCAGCCAGGCGAGATTCTCGCTGTTGCCGCCAGTTGACACTTGCTCAACAGCAATGAGCTGGTATCCGTTCATAGGCGACTCGACAACGGTGCCATTGCGAAGAGTAGATATGGCGGCTCTGCCAGCGGGCGGGTACAGAGCCTGCAGGAACGCAATAGCGGATTTCTGCAACACATCGTCGTCAGGCGCGGAGGCGACGAGTTGGCTAGGTTTTACAATTTCCGGGCTTATGCCGAAAATGTGTGATTGGGACGCTAAGGAAATGTAGCGGTTATGAAAGTAAGAGCCGGTGTTGAACACCTGCTGGTAACCCAGGCTAGTCAAGTCAGTAGACGGCGTGGACTTGGCAGTGCGGTCTCCATGGCGGGCAAAGACATAGGCACCCAGGACTGTCTCTGCGGAGGCTTGCGGCGCAAGGGCCGCTAGAGCCGCTACAAGGGCCAACACTGTCGACAGCGGTTGCATTGAGCGAGAGCACGTGGCGGAGAAACGGAATTTAGGGTTATATCAGGTTATAGTTTTATGCGATGCGCTTCTCGTGTGCGCCGGAAGTATTGTTGAATGTTGTGGAAAAAGAAGAGAAGGAGAGAAGGGAGGCGAAGTGGACGACGGGCACAGTCGCAAATAAATATGCGGAATCCAATGCTTAAATAGCCAACATGTGTGGAGCCGTGCGGGGAAGAGGAAAAAAAAAAGAAAGCAAATTGAGTCTATGGAATATGGATAGATAGAATCTGTGAGCACTGGTGGATTACGATTTTTAATTACTTTATTTTATCAATTAGTTATGTATATTTTTCTGAAATCCTATTGACCACACTCCGACAGAAGCGGTTCATAATGGTTTTTGAAAAGAAAGGTCAAAGTTGAAATGGTGATTTGGATAATTCTGCATCTCGAGCTTCATACATCCATTCGTTCCCCACTTCTTGAATGGCTGCAGCGTGGGCTGATTTCTTGCCACCCCCCACTTCCGCCCTTCTTCGTCCGATGCTTTGTCTCGGACGATAGATAAAGTTTTGTCTTTAAGTTCTTGAGTTACCTGAAACGGGGGTTATCATGATGTCCGAATGTTAAGTCAAAAAGATAAAGGTGTCCAGAGGACAGGCGTATTTTTTCTTTTTTTCTTTTTTCAATCCTAGTCCTGAAATGGCGTTCAATAATATATAGTTGTGTGGGATTCATATATCCATAGACGAGGTATGGTGAGGGGCATCTAGTTTTCCTGCTAGTTCACATCCCCCGCGCACCACTCCAACCAGCCCACCGGTCTGGACCATTTCCCCTCCACCCCCAGCTAGGCGCCATTCGATATCTGCCAGCCCTTCCATCCAGATTATCCGTGTCGCCGCAGGCACTTCAATGTGCTGCAACTCTGTCGATATTGATGTCAAGATATCCGCCAGAGCAAGTCCCTTATTGGATTTCAATGTTTTGATAGTGTTCAAACACGACGTCACGTCGCTGGTTGTTAATAGCGCGGTGATAATCGTTTTGATGTCGGATGGGTGTGGGGCCGCGATGCAAGTATAGATTGTTTCGTCGGTGATGGTCTCATGGTCGGGAGTGGGCTGGTCCTTTGGGGCGTTCTTGATGGGAAGGGGTATACCTGAGAACCACATCGTAAAACATCAGATCAGTAAGAAACGGTACGCATTGTTCAGCCTTACGAAGCGCTTCGGTTTGAATAAGCTTACTGCTTGCATGGCAAGCTTGGAGTACATTCAATGCTCGCCGCATGTCTCCCTTGCTCAACTTGACAAGGCTATCAATTGCTTCGGGCTGTATCCGCACCTGCTCCGTCTCGATGACCTGGTCCACTAGAACACGGATATCTTTCTCCTTCAACGGGCTAAATCTGAATCGTGTGCATCGCGACAGTAAAGCGGGAGAGAGCTTATGGGAATAGTTTGCAATTATACAAAATCTAGCGTTCGCGGTGTATTTCTCCATAATGCGACGGAGGGCCATCTGCGCTACGGCAGTCATCGCGTCGGCTTCATCTAGGATGATCAATTTGAATGCCCCAAGGGTTGATTCTGCCTTAGCGGCTGGAGCCATCGAGAATATTTGTTTGGTGCCTAGCATATAAATAATGCTTGTCAATTTCATAATGCCTTGTGCAACAGGGGAACAGCAGATATATATATGTAAAGAGGTGGAGAACGGACTGGCGAATGTTTTGATCTGGTCTCTGACAACATCAATTCCTCTGTCATCACTGGCATTCAACTCCAGGACCATCTGCCGCATATTCTTGACTCCATATATCCGGCGTGCTAGGGCAAGGATGGTTGACGTCTTCCCCGTCCCTGGAGGACCATAGAGCAGTAAATGAGGCAATCGCTAGACAGTAAACAACAATTAGCCCGTTCAACGTTTTGAGGGTTTAACACATGACCTTGATCTCGCCCATCTTACATTCGTATCGATAAATCTGTTTATAGTACCAATGATATCTTGGTGTCCGGATACGTCTTCTAGGGTATTTGGGCGGTACTTTTCAACCCTTCCCGAGATAATCTATCAGCTCCACCAACCACAGCTGGACAGGGGGGAAATGACGATAATTGAGGGGAAAATATCACCATGGTAGATTATCCTCTGCTTCAATGGGAAGGTCGGCTGTTATTCTTTTGCCTCTCGCATTGGTATTATCGGAGCTGAACTGGACAGTATTCTTGGAGGGCGGGGCATCCACATCCATTTCATCTTCGAAGTCCGACATGGCCGGGGTGGGATAGAATTGATGACTCCCGTATAACGCCTTCACTAGAAATCCAAAATCCAAAACTATGATCTAGCGATTGGGAAACGTGTGTATAGGAACAACGTATAAAGTTCGGAACTGTCGATGTAATTTTCCTGATTCTATCGAAGATGCGCAGAGGATTTCCGCATTGAGCCATTTAACGCGCTCGAAAGTTGAGCCGCTAAAAGACGCGTTGAGCGCTCGGAACCGGAAAAACTGGCAGGGCAGACTAGTATGAAATCAGACTAGCGCGAGACCCGGCACCATGACATCACATGACACCAACCAAAGAGCGAGTTGACGCTGAGAGGTAACGGACGACGGCGACGACGGCGACGACGACGACGAACGAGATATTTCTGGCAGCAAGAATCTAGCTAGGAATTCCGAAGAAGATCATACATTAGATAAATTGAACCCATTCGAAGATGCCGGTGGGTTTAAAATCCTGTTCCCAATTCGTATGTTTTGATTGAAGCGCGCCCTCCGCTGACCTCTCCCCTAGGCATACCACTCCATCTTCCTCCAGGAGGCAGATGTCCCAACCATAGGTATTTCCCAAGAAACTCAAACAATATCTTATTTCTAACATAAAACCAGGAAACTTCCCCCTCCTCCCCCTCCGCACTCGCACGCGTGGCCCCGCCTACACACTCCCCCCACTTGCCCCCGGCACCGCAGAATTCAACATAGACCCGGACAGCGAATCGTATGACTGCCTCGACGAAATCCTCTCCCTGTACCGCGCCAACACGTTCTTCCGTAATTTCGAAATCAAGGGCCCTGCCGACCGTATGCTGATATATGGCATCCTCTTCGTGAGCGAATGTCTGACGAAGGTTAAGCCGGGCATGGCAGCGAGGGAGGCGGAGAAGGTAAAAGAATGAATATCTCTTGCCTTGGGCCGCTGTTGGGCTAGATTATATTCGGATTGCTGATTCTGAAATTCAATACATATAATATATATGTAGGTCCTTATCAACACTTCTCTCGACCACTTCGCGATCCCCGGAGACGCCTCCTTCCCCCTAAACCAGGCGTTCGAGTCACCCCGTGATCGGCAAGATGCAGAGACTTTAAGACAGTACGTTCACAGGAATCTCTCTAGTTGTGATTATTCTCGTAAAAATAAAAAAAAACTTACACGTTTCACGTTAGATACATCTCTCAGGTCCGACAAGAACTTGCTATCCGATTACATTCCCGCCTCTACCCTGGAGGGGTCGGGCCTTCAAAGGTATGGTGTACATGATGCGCTTACACTTTTTTTTTTTTCTCTGTGTAAGAGGCGCATAAACGGCTGACTTGTCTTGTCTTCTAGTGGTGGCTCGCTTTTGCCAAACGAAAGTTTATGGGAAAACACCTGTGAAGATGGAGGCTCTCTTTATGCGTTTTTATTCCTGTTACTTGGCCTCTTCATGTTTTATATGCCACCCGTTCCTTTTTCTTTTATGATGCAAAATACACATCGCGGTTTCATGCTTGTTATCACTTTCCCTTTCTTTTCTCTTTTCCTTTTTTCCTTTTTTCTTTTCCTTTCCTTTTGTTTTTTTCTCTTTTTTTCGTTTCATCATTTCCATTACATTGTTTTATTGTCTTATGCGCTTTTCTATTCCGCTAGCCGTGCAACGGTTGATAGAATGTAGCAGGGGAATAGAAACTTATTCCTTCTTTTGAGAGCTACATGTGGAGGTAAGGTCTACTAGAGCCTACTTAAAAGAAACAAATGGATTCTTTAACTATTGTACATGTACATACCAGCATTCAGTAGCGATTTTGCGATATTTTTATATTTAGTGGACGAGTGGTTGAACCACATAGTCTGCTGTTGCTGCTACTGATGTACGCATATCTACATTTATCTATCACAGATACACAAAACAGCAAAAGAAAAACACACACACACATTGTACATGTATAGTATGTGAGGCGGCGGGATAAAAAGTGAGTGAGCGAGATGGGGTATCATGATGTGTACTGTACTTGTGTCCAGTGTCTTGCTTGATTGCTTGAGTGATATTAACCTCGTGAGCGTATGCTTTCGCGTGCATGTATAATGTAACAAAAGGGGTATCAAAACTGGGGAGAAGTATTTGGGTATATTATATTCTCGAGACGGGTAATGTGTGATTGCAGTTAATGGGAGTTAGGATGGTTACCCAGAGTCAAAAAGACAAGACACAAAACGCTGGTATCAGAAAAATCGAATTGATGGGAGAATTGCTGAGCCATCATTAAATAAGTGAAGGAGACATAATTTTGAAAAAGATGGAATATAAAGAAAATAAAAATAAAAATAAGAACTGGAGCTGGAGCTGGGTACTATGTTACGCTTGCATGACTCTGATACCGACGGCCGCCATCATAGACCCCGTGACAACTCTCATGGCGGTAGGTGTAGGCACTACCATGGCGAGTAGCATGACGACTGCCATACCGGCTGCCATTGCGGGTCGAGTAGGTATCGGGATACTCACCGTCGCTACGGCGATTCGCTAGATCGATCCCGTCAAGCTTTTTCGGCTTGACTATCTCCGTGTCCAGCTGCTCGTCGAAAATCACGTCTGGATTCAAGGCGAAGGCGCCCTGGGGCACAAATGTCGCCGCCAAGATCACGACGGATAGGATGGTGAATTGAACGGCGCCTATGTTTAGGATCGCTAGGTGGATGTCACCGCCGTTCTCGGTTCCACCAGACTCGTTGAAGACGTGGTCTATGTACCTGCCCAGTACTGGGGAGGTGATAGCGTACAGGACGATGTAGGTGGTATAAAGGAATGCCATCACCGCGCCCAGAGCAGAGACGTTCTTTGCTTTGGACTCTACACGTGCTAATGTCGCCTGAATGTATGCGGCGAGGGAGACATCGCCAGCTGCCCAGCCGAAGGATATGGGGAGGAAAGTGGCGGCAACTATCCAGGCATAAGCAACCTGACCCGCTGGCGGGCGCCAAAAGGGCAGGTACCAGACAATCAATAACATTACCGCATCAAGCCGGATCCATGGAATAGGAGTGGTGATGAGATTTGTGAAGAAGAACACGAATGTGGCACCTAGCAATTCGCCCAAGTTCGAGCCTCCAACGATTAACTGTGACCAGGCGGAATTGCCCAAGTATCGCCGGGCAATAGCCGGTGCTATCCCATTTTCCAAATAACGATGGCCATAGAGTGCAATGGCATATCCGGGCAGCAGCCAGATGAAGCGTCGATTAGTGAATATAAGTTTACCGCCGGTCCAGAAGGACTCGAAGAAGAGTAGAAACGACCCAACGATGGCTTTGACGTATGCAGGTCGCTCAGAAAGAACCTCTTGCGCTTGAGGCTGGAAGTCCAGATTGGTTATAGAGTACCATGTGGCCGCGGCCATGGTAAAGCAAACGGGGGTAATTATGAAAGAATAGTTATTTCCTAGATTGGGTATTAGCGCCAGCGCAGTGCAGAACGCGCCGCTGGTGCCAGCAATTTCATAAAATATATGAACCAGCGCATCCAATCGACGAAGCTTCAGTACATTTCCTCCCACAAGATCTCTCGGCATGACACGGCGGATCAGTTCCACCACCCCGTAGGCAATGCCCGTAACCGAGTAAATAGGAATTATACCGTCGGTGTTGTATTTCCCGTAGTAGGAGAAATGATTCCTGGGATGGTTCTCGCGGAAGCGCTTGGGCACGAATGTCCCACCGGTACTGGCATCCACGATCAGGAGCAACGCGGTTAAGAGGCCAAAGGCGAGAACGGAAACTGCCAGGACCAACTTGGTGGGAGCTCTGCGGACGAGCGGTGCTATCAGGATGGCTCCGATACATTGGAATGCCTGGTTGAGTCCAGTAAGGAGGCCGACTCGTTCAAAGGTTTTGGAAGTCGAGTTAGAGACGAAGGCGTCATAGTCATATCTGTTGGTGGCGAGGGCGACAATGGATCCGTTAAAGGCCTCTAGCCCGAACTTGTAAAGCATAATACCCAGGATGTAGAGGGCTATATTGCGTCTCTCGAGCGTAGTGTAGCACCGCCAGCTCTCGCGGATTATTGACAGGAACATATTGAGTAGCAAGACTGGGATGATGGCAGGTAGTGAGGATGGCCAGCGGTCATTTCTCAGCTACCATTCCGCAGTGGACAGGAGAATGTGGCGGGGGTGAATATATTCAGACAAGAGAAGTATAGACAGGAGACAAGAGTAGCATAGACAGATAGCAAGCATGCAGTTAAGCAGAAAAAATGGGTAGAAAGTATATATGTATCATATTGGTAGAGGAGCGGATTGAAGGACGCCTTGATGATTGTGATTCAGATGAATAGCTTGCAAGAAGGGAGCAAGTCGCAAAGCGCCAATGACAGCGAAGCTTGCTAGCCCGTGCATTGTATAAGTTGGGAGCTTTGATGAAGCCACAATGCAAAGAGTTCGCTGGCTCCGCTGGGACAGCTGGGCTAGCTGGGGGTTAATTTTTTATTTTGTTCTCGCCATGGCTCGAGGGGGATTGGGGGCAGGCTGCGAAAAGGACAACGAAGAATAACGATGAGAAACTTGCCGAGTGAGAATTTCCCAGATGGCGGGTTAGACGCTCAAAGCGGCGGGGTCGAGGGAGTTTGATGGATTCTTTGCACAGCGCAGGAGATCATAATGGCCAGGGGTTCTGCCCTATTTCTTTGCTCTTTTTTTTCTTTTTCCCTTTCGCTCGTCTCCCTGGGGCCAGGGAGGTATGGAGATAGCCACCAAAAGCGGAAGAGCAATCAAAACCAACGAGTCAAGCATATGCTTGTAGTCAGTCAGACAGGCAGCAGACCTGATTGGAGATGCCCCAAGTTTCCCCCTTCGTCCCATGGAGAGTCTCCCGTCCGGTGGATCCACATTCACCTGGAGCAAAGTGGGTTTCAACCGTCGGGTCATCCTCAGTAAGTATAGAATATAAGCTAGAAGAGTCCATAGCGTAAAATGTAATAATAGTTAGTTATAAAGAGTAAGACGAGGAACACAAATAAGAATACTTTCATCTTTCCCGTTCAGATCAGAAACTCTCCATCTGAGAAGCCAATAAGAGGGAGATTTGTCTCTCGTGGAGTCGAGGATACACACACTGAGCACGTCTCCCCAACCTGCTTCAACAAGTGGGCAGGCACGGGGGGGGGTCCTCGACTCCTCAGAGCTGTATCCCCCATGGCAGCGGAGCCGACCGCTTCCACCATGCCGATGTGGGTGGTGTCGGGATGGACATATAAATACAGAGATTAGCTGTAATTTGCGTGATCTGCAGCGCAGTGGTTCGCCTCGCTTGATGATCTTGGACCCAGATACAAAAAGTTACACCGTTTGTTCTTCCCAGGAGAAAGTGATGCAGCAGATGCGCACTAGGATGCGTACTGTGTCGGTGTTCTGCTGGCTCAATAAAAATCATAGCAGGACAAGTCCCAGACCGGGGCAGCATGCTGCATGTACTCCGTATGATTGAGGAGTAGTCTTGGTGGTGTTGGGGTTGGGCGAATCTGGCCTTGCTCTCAAGACACGTTGACTCCAAAAAGCTGTAACGTGGCGGAACCGAAGCGGTGGCTAATCGGCGGCGTCACGTAGGTAGTTATCTGGGGAGCCGTATGAGTAGGCTTGACTATCTTGCTTGAATAGCGAGCTCATGGGCTACAGGGTTATTGCAAGGATGTCATAGGTACAGTACTTAGTATGCTAAGAAGATTGTATGAGAATTGCAGTAACTCTTGTATATATTATCAGAGAGAAAAAATGAATTGCTGGCTTCTTTGATGAGGAGTCAGCATCTAGCTATTCTATATAGACAATGAGTGAACATTTCTCTTCTATTCTATAAGTGAGAATAGCTGGAGTGATACCTCAGCAGTGCCTTACTGACATGAAAGCAGCAATCTGCTGACCTCATATAGAAGTGAGATTCTTATATTCATCAATTGAATCCTTCTATATTGCATTCAAGTAATGTCATAGAGTGATTGAAAACTGATTTAAATATCTGTGAGATGAATGAAATCATCTGCAGAGAAGTGATAAGCTGTGTGAAGCTATCACAGACTCTTGACACAGTTAGAAGTGTAATAATGTTTTTCTCTTTAAGAGTATAGTCTTAATTAGACTGATTATATGATCATGTCTGAGATCAGAATCAGAATATTTAATGATTTTATTATCAATTTAACTGATCTTATTACATAGTTTTAAGATTAAATAGTAGTCTCATACTGTCTCAGTAAGACTTACTGTCTACTCTTATTATATTTTTTAAATAAAATTATAATTTTCACTTCTTAATTTAAATTCTTTTTATTACTTTTAATAACTTTAAATCTTATTTAAATGTTATCAAAAAGTGTTACTTTTTAAAAAATTAAAAATAGTCTAAAAAAACCTTAAAATATCTAAAAATAGTAACTTTATATCAAGAATGAGACTAAATGAGATTAAATAAGATCACTTTCTTATTTTTTCTAAGTTATAATCTTATTTTAAGATCTGATAAATAGTTACTTTGTATGTTTTTTCAATAATTAGTCTCAGCGGGATTCATACTGTGATTCAAAGATTGCTTAAGTCAGTGTACAATTACAGACGTATATCAGCTTCTTATATACATTATACTAAATTAATTAGTGGCTGCTAGAGCCTCTTTACATTGATAAGTGTGTTTAAAAGTAGCTGTGTTATTATTCAGTGATTGTATATTCTTCTGAATTATATTCTTTCTCATCAGATTCAGTCATGCTTATATAACTATAATATAAGCTGCTCTCTGAGAAGCTTTTACTATTTTACATTATTTATTTATTCAGTAATATTTTCATTCTTCAATCATCATTCTCATTATTATCATTATTAAATATTATTATCTTATACAAGATTTCTGTCTCTTCTCTCTTTATTATATTCTTTTTAATCTGTTTATCTATTATATTATACATGTTTCTGATAATAGCTCTCTGTTCTTATTATAAGTATTATTATAGTACTTATACTAAGCAGTTTATTAGCAGTAAGTAAAACTAGACTGGCTGCTGAGACTATGAATTTCACATTTAGTCTCATTTAATCTGATCTCATACATTTCTTGGCATGAATTCTGCTGAGACTGACTATTAAAAAAACATGTAAAGTGACTATATATCAGATCTTAAAATGAAATCATGACTTGAAAAAAATGAGAAAGTGATCTCATTTAATTTCATTTAGTTTCATTCTTGACATAAAGTTACTATTTTTAGACATTTTAAGGTTTTTTTTAGACTATTTTTAATTTTTTAAAAAGTAACACTTTTTGATAACACTTAAATGAGATTTAAAGTTATTTAAAGCAATAAAAATAATTTAAATTGAGAAGTGAAAATTATAATCTCATTTAAAAAATGTAATAAGAGTAGACAGTAAGTCTCACTGAAACAGTATAAGACTACTATCTAATGTTAAAACTGTGTAATGAGATCAGTCAAATTGATAATAAAACTATTAAAAAATCTGATTCTGGTCTCAGACACAGTTACACAGTCAGTCTAAGTAAAACACATTATAAAATATGATCAGAACTTGTTTTTCTAATAATTATTAGAATATATTACTATAAATAACATATCTTCTTTATCTTCTTATACATTCTTAACTCTTTTCTTCTCAGCAGATATCTGATTGTGTTTTCTGATATAATTTTATATAGAAGTAAATACTGATTATTTTTATTCATATAAAATCTTTATATATTAACAGATCTGTATTCACGGATAATAGTAAATATCTTAATATTTGTAATGTGACAGAACTGAAGCGGTGGCTAGTCAGTGATGTCATGTAGAGATAGTTATTTAAGAAGCTGTATAAGTGAGCTTGACTATCTTACTTAAATAGTGAGCTTGTAGACTACAGAGTTATCATGAGAATATCACAGATATAATACTTAGTATACTAAGAAGATTATATAAGATATACAGTAACTCTTGTCTATATTTCAGTAGAAGAAAAATGAATCACTGACTTCTTTAATGAGAAGTCAGTATCTAGCTATTCTATATAGATAATGAGTGAATACTCTTCTCTTATTTCATAAGTAAGAATAGCTGAAGTGATATCTCAGTGATGTCTTATTATCAAGAAAGAGTAATCTGCTGATCTTGTATAGAAGCAGAGTTTTTATATTTATTAATTAAATCTTTCTATAATACATCTGAATAATATTATAGAGTGGTTGAAAACCAGTTTGAACAGGATGAAATCATTCATATGAAAGCAATGAGCTGTGTGAAATCACAGCAGGGCCTTGACACAGCTGAGAGTGTGACAATACCCTTCTCTTTAAGGGCATAGTCTTGATACTCTTAAGATTATCAGATTAGAAATTATCTTTGTTGTATAGCAACAGTTATTAACTGATTTAACAGTGTATGTGCTGTGTGTGATACAAAGAAATAGATGAGTTTTTCTGCTGACTGTGTAGGTCTTCCTTTTCCCATCTTCATTCAAACCAAATGTGTGATAAGTGGGTTCCTTATATATCAATTTGAAATATGGAAAATGTAGTTAATAAGTGACTTGCAGATCTCTCATCATATTCTATTCTACATATGAAATTCCCTGCAAAAGTGGTGTGTTTTAGGGACAAAGCTAACAGTAGTGGCAGGATTTTTTGAAAAGATCTCTTCTCTTATAAAACATTTTTCTTTCCCTTCCCTCAATTGCAACAGTGAGTGCATGGGAGTATTATCCTTGAAGAATAATAAAGGGCTTATTCTGACATTTTCTAGTGAGTAAATGTCTTTGTGGTGCCGGCTGCGGCCTCTGTGGCTGCTAAGAAAGCTTGGTTGGAGGTGGAGGCAGCGGCGTCGACGGACCGCGGGAGCCCCGCTTCCAATTGCCACACCTCCTCCTCCTCCTCCCTCCTGCTTTCTCTTTGCGGGCCGCGGCGGTAAGCCGCCGGGCCTTGCAGTGGGGGGGTCGTCCTTTTTCTGCCGGGCCGGTTCCGCCCGGGTCCGGTCCTTCCCCCTGGCCCCCCCCCGCCGCCGTTTGCCCCCGAAAAAACGACTTCTGGCTCCCCTGTAAAGTATTACCCCCAAAGGAAGGGCGTCGGGTCGGCTTCTGAAAAGGGGGCCCGGGTCCCCCAAGCAGACCAGAGGGAGGGGCCTCGGAGCCTCCAAAGCATTGGCAGATTCCATCAAAGGCTGAGGAGGTCCCCCTTGCTCATCTGCAAAAGGAGGTAAAAGCGTGGATCTCTGAGATGGAAAAACACCTCAGGATGGCTGACTCTAAGAAGGGGTCAGCCAGTGTCACTGTTGAAAGTGCTGTGAAGATCAATTACTGATTGAAGAGAATCTCACTTCAGTTGAAGCAGATGATTAAGATACTTTGTAAGTTGATAAGTTAACACTTTCAGCATCTCTCATGTTCTTCTGCAGCATGCTTCTCTGCAGCACTGCAGCACTAACTTCTCAGCAGACAAAGATGCTGATGCTGAAGACTTCAACAGTAAAGAATGAGTTTGATGAGAATGTGATTATTGATAAGTAGGTTCTGATCTCTCTTTTTACTTTTTCAGCAGACTGCAGCTCTACTAGAATAGTAGCAGTCTGTGAATCAATAATATTAATCTTTTTTATTGATTTCAAATATCTCTTTTCTCTAACTGCTTCAGGAATTTTATACTTGTATAGTTTTATTAAACTTCTAAAAAATCCTTTGAGAGAAAATAGAAGAAGAGTGCTACAGAGCTTATAAGACACTGACTTATCACTATGAAATTATCTCTAAAAAAATTCTTTAAGAAAAATGAGAAGTCTTAAGCAGTATTTCTTATTCAATATCTCTGATATATAACAGAGTAGTCTCTACTAGTTATCTTATAACTTACAATCTCTTTCTCAGTATTTTTCAAATACTTAAGCAGTTTTTATAAATTCTCTGATAATAAATAATCTTCTCATTTCACAAGATATTAAAGCTTATTATAATATATTCACTTATTCAATATTTTCTTTATAAGATATTCAGTATCACTCTTAATCTTAATATTATTCAGCTGAGACAGCTCTGCTCTGAGATATTATTTATAAAGCTTTAAATAGAAAATGTGAAAAATAGAATAAATTGATTTCAATTCTGTGAGTAATTTCAACTTATATATCTGCTTATTTATTACTCTTATTACTGAGAAAGATTTTAGTTATCACTTACTAAGCTTCTTACACAGTCTTATTATCTTAATATTCTTTGTTAAAAGTAGTACTTAATTCTCTATTAAAAACTTCATTGAAAGATGTTTTCAATTATAGTATTTTATCTATTACTTCTGAGTATAACAGATACTTTTCACTGTCTTCTTATAAATTTTATTCAAAAGTTTCAATCTTACTTTTACTTCTAATACTGAGAGATACTCTGTTCTCTTTTATTATTATTATTATTCTTCAATTATAGATGTATGCAGTCAGAGACTATGACATCTATCTGAGAACTTTTAGTTCTCAGGGTTTTTCCTATATCTGTAAAGTTAACTATTATACATTCATCAATTTCAGATATGCAAAATCAGAAAATTTCAGCTCAGAATATAAAAACTGTTTACAAATTGCAGTGTTTTAACATCTTCTGATACTTTGAAATCATTTGACAATATCATGACAAAGGAAAAGAGAACACAGTCTTAAAGATAGACACATTAAATAGATAGACAGAAAGGAATTGAAAGAAAAAGATAAAGTAAAGAAAGACTGTAACAAAACAAATTATTAAAAGATAGTAAATAGCTGTTTCAACAGACTATATCTGGTTGATCTCCTCCTCTTCATATTCAGATAATTCTGAATTTAGCCATTTTCTTGTAGCTGCTTGAGTTTCTGATAGAAAGTCTATTAAGTATTTAATTCCTGTCTCAGTTGAGAATAAGAATCTTATATTTAATTGATTTAGATCATACTTCTCTTTCAATCTGGCTCTGAGACTATTATATAATGCACAGTGCATTATAATATGCTCAGAATTCTCATTTGTATTGTAGAATGAGCATTCTATTGAGTCAAATCTATCATCAAATCTTTGTATATAAGATTTGAAATAGCCATGTCCTAGTTTCAGCTGTATTATAGATGAGAATATTTTCTTTTTACATTTAATTGAACAAGATTTCCACTTGGGTTTTATTTCAAATCTTGAATAATGTATACTCTTCTTTTGTTTCTGCCAGCTTTCATTTCACTTGTCTAAACAAGATTCATTTATTTTTCTCTTTATAAAAGACCAGGACACAATTTTTTGAATAGATCTGCTTAATTCTGCACCCTTTTTTGCAGCTGAATCAGCCAATTCATTGTCATGAATATTCATATGAGCAGGAACTCAGTGCAGATGAATTATCAGCTTTGATATTCTTCTCTTTTGAATTTTTAAAACAGAGTTTAAGATCAGTTCAAGATTCATTTGATCATTATAAATCTGACTATTTCTAAGTCTTTTTAAAGCAGCTTGACTATCAGAGAATATCCATGCCTCTTTCAAACAATTTCCTCTTTTATGAGATTTTATTTCAATGAGTTTGAAAGCTTTCACTATTGCAAATAGTTCAGCATCAAAGACTTCAGATTCACAGCCTAGATTTCAGAAATCTGAGATAAAATTGATATTATCTTCAGTATAAGCAATGCCTGCGCCTAATCTATTCAAATTCTCATTTTTTGAGTCATCTGAATAAATCAGAATAGAGTCTTTTATATTGATTGTAGAAATTCTCTTCAAATGCTGTTCATATTCTTTCTCTTTTAATAGTTCACTTATTTATAAGTCTATAAGAGATTCAAGCTTTTCTCTTCAGAGAGATAACTTCTCATGATCAACTTTTTCAATATTTAAAGAAGAAAATTGATTTTTAATCAGAGAGCATAGTCTGTACAGTTGAGAAGACATTTTCTTTGAAGAATTATTTTCATTCTAATCAAGAAATCTATTTCAATCTAGTTCATTTTCAGAGTTAATTGATGAAAATGAAGAAGAGACTCTTTCTCTGATTATATAATTTGAGCTTATCTTTACAACTCTCAGAGTATAGTTCATACAGGCCTTTTCAAATCTAATAGCAGGAGGAGGAATTGAAGCTTCAATTTCCATTGCTTTAATAGGAGATGATTTGAATGCTTTCAGAATTCTTCTCAAGGCTCTGTTTTGCAGACTTTGAAAGAGTTCAGTGAAATTCCCTTGATTATTTCATCAAACTTGAACTTCATAATCAGCTACTGATGTAATACAGACTATATATAACTGTCTCATAGTCTGGAAGAATAGATCTCTCTCTGTATTTGATAGTCTGATTATGTTGTTCAATAGTCTTTCTGCCTTGACAGTTCTTTGTTGAATGTGATATTTAAAATTCAACTTGGAGTTTAATCATACTTCTAATCATTTGACATTTACACTGGGTTTAATCTCTCTATTTAAAAGAGTTAGAGATAGTTCTTTCTCATTGAATCTAGAAAAGAAATGAATTAACTCAGTTTTATTCATATTAAATTGAATTTGATTGATATCTGCTCTAACAAAGATTTTCTTTACAGCTTCTTCAATTACTTTCAAATTCTCTTTGATAGTTTTTGAGCTGTAGACTAGACCAATATCATTCATATAACTCAGAGATTGCACTATTCTCATATTTCTATTTTTGAATAGATATGCAGTGTATATTGCAAATAAAATGAGTGAGATTGAAGATTTCTGTGATACTTCTATTTTTATCTCAGTCTTGTCTTATTTCATGTCATCAAAGAAGAGTTGTATAATTCTTTTAGATATAAAACAGTTAACTCATTTTATTAGAGAAAGTGGCAGTTTTAATATCTTCAATGTCTGAATTAACTTTGACTTTGAAACATAATCAAATGCTTCTTTTATATCAATAAAAACTGCAGTTGAGACCAGACTCTCATGCTTTGCTATTTAAATATCATGAATAACTGAGAGAACAGTGTCAATTGCAGAACACTGTTTTCTATCTCTCATTTATTCACTGAATAAAAGAGAATCACTTATAGAGCTTATAAAAGATAGTTAAGTAGCTATTATCTTTTCTAAAACCTTTTCTAGGCAGTTCAATAGAGATATTACTCTATATGACTTAGGAATTGAAGTTTTTCTATTAGGTTTTGCAAGAATCACTTCAGTGACTTCTCTTCAGCATTCAGAATAATATTCATTTTTCAAGAGATTGAAAAAGAGCTCAAAATATTCATTCTTTAAGTAGAAATATATATTTTGAATAATCAAGTGATTAATTGAATCAGGACCTGCAGCAGTTTTAACAGAACTTGAGAAGATAGCTGACTCTAATTCATCTTGTGTAAGATCAGATTGTTCTCAGTCATTTTCATCAATGTAGTTGAGAAGTGATATATTCTCTTTCTCTGAATCTGAATCTGAATCTGATGAGTTCTGAAAGAGAATTCTCATAAAAGCTTGACATTTTTTCTCAAAAGAGTTTGCTGTATATGATTCATTCTAAAACTTATATTCTAAGACTGGAAGTTTTGCTACACTTCTTGTTTTAGTATAGTTAAAAGCTTTAAAAACTTTCTTTTCTTATGCTTCTTCAAGAAATTTATTCCAGCAGTCTGTTTTAGCTCTTTTAATATCTGAAACATATTCATTTCTGACAGCTTTGAACTCTTTATCAGATATTATATCATTCTTTCAATCTCTTCTAGCAGTAGCTAATTCTTTTCTTTTAGATGAGATATTCTCATTTTATCAAGGTTTTAAATACTCAGAAGATTTTCTCTTTGAAATATTATCTTTAACACTTGTTAGAATAATAGATGTAATAAGCTTCACTCTATTCTCAAGCATTTCATTTGAGATATCTTGATCAGAATTCCAATATAGCTCATTCTGTCTTTCAGATTTTAACAGTTTTATGCTTTTTTCAACTGCTTTTCAATCAGCTTTTTCAAAGTTATACTGATTAGAGAGAAGAGGATTTTCACTCATTTATTTTTCACTCAGTTTAATATCAAATTGAATAATCTCATGATCTGATTCTGATGTCTCATTTGAATCAATAAATCAGTTTACAAGTCTTCTTTTCATTAGATTTTGTGATATGAAGATTAGATCTATAATAGATTTCTGTTTCATATCTTTTCTAAAGAATGTTTGTTGATCAGACTTATTAACCAAATCTATTGAATGCTCAAAGATTCATTCAATCAGATTATCAGCTCTCACTGCTCTCTTATATTCTGAATTTCATCAGAGATGATGTGCATTGAAATCTCCTGCAATTATAGAGTTTCTTAATGAAGTTATGTTTAGAAATCCTCTATCAATTGTTCAGATATTGTTATTTTCCTTCAATGACTTTTTGTTATAGATATTTATGAGCTGTATAGTATCAAACTTATTTTCTTTATCTATAATATCACTCATCAGAATATCAGGGTCAGACATAATATCAAATCTTAGATTAAATTAATATCTTGATCTCTTTCTTTTATAGATCACTACTCTTGACTTTATCTCAGACTTTTGAGGTAGAAAGTAGTAGTAGCTTGAATGAGAAATGATGTAATTTTGCTCAGTATTAAAATTCAGTTTCTGAAGTAGTATAAAATCAACTTTTTATTCAAATACAATTTGAAGACAAGAATAAATACAATTTGAGTTTCTATTCACATTATTTTGAATAAATGTGATTTTTGAAGAGTTTTTAAACTTTTTTTGTTGTTTTTGTTGTATATTCATACTAAAAGAGAGTAGAGATAGAGTAGGATCTAGTCACTATTATCAGATAGTAGATTATAACTATTTTGAAAAGTAGGGATCTCAACTGCTTGCATTATATCTAGTTTATCACCAGAGTCATTTCTCAATTCTCTAATCTTAACAGGAGTTTGAGGATTCAAATTCTGTTTACATTTAGCTGAAGAATTGAAGTTTGAAGATTTAGATAGTTGAGAGTTTCTTCTTTTTGAGCTTACAGTTATAAGTCTACTGGCTTGACTCTTCTCTTCAGTTCTAGATTAACTTTGAGCTTCATCTTTTCTCCAGTTCTTTTGAGTTCTAGGAGCAAATATACATTCTTTTGAGCTAGATGCATGTTTTTCTTTGCAATTAGAGCACTTAAGCAGAGTGTATTAACATATTTCATCTCTTTTTGAGCATGTTTCACATTTATACTCACTAGTTTTATAATCTCTGGCACAGAATGCACATTTTAAGTCTCTAAAATATAAGATTACAAAGTATTCATATCTTTGACAGTTTGAACACTATGTTTGAGCTTTGAGATTCATTCTTGAGTCTTTGTATTCATGAACTCTCATTTTCAAATCTGCTACTCTTACTTCAGAGATCTTTGACTGTTCAAGTGTTTTTATATATACTAAAACAGAGGCATTTCTCCTGCTTTGTCTGAACTCAATTGAATTTAATCATACAGGCTTCTTTCTCAGTTGAATAGAGTTGTATTCTTTCAATTCATTTTTGAGAAGTAGCATTCCTTCTTCACAGTCAAAAATTTCAACTGAAATATCATGAAGAATGAATTTGTCTCACTTTTCATCTCTCTCAGATAGAATTATTGTGTTTAGCAAAGATTCTACTGCTGACTTTCAGAGATTCTCATTCTGAATAAGGAATTCAGCACTGAATTCAGACATTGTAGTCAGAATAATGAAGTTTTCAAAGAATAATAACTCAATTGAAGCTATAACTGATTTTTAAACTTCAATATCAGTCATCAACTGAGAAAAGAACTGCTGATTAATTTCATTTCTAATTCTGAAAATGAGATTTGAGTTTAGCTTGTTTCTTTGCAGAATGTTCTGATTTGAGACTTTGAGAATAAGTCTTCTATTTCTGAAGATTTAGAAGTTTTTCTCTTTTTACATTTTCTTTTTCACTTTTCTATGAATAGAGATATGAGCAGTATTCTTCTCAGTTTTCTCAGGATTTTGAGCAGATTTTGAGATAGCAGGTTTAGAGATAGCAGATTCAGCTGTTTGAGCATATGTTTTCTTCTGATTCAAAGAAGAAGAAGAAGTAGGAAAAAAAGAAGAAGAGTAAGATGAAGAGTCAGTAATTATATAAGGAATTTTCAATGTTTTTTAAACTTTGTTTGAGATTTCAAGTTTGAACTTGATCATCTTCTATAGTTGTCTAGTCTGAGTATGAAGAATTAACAGAACTTCTTCATTCATCTCACTCAGACACTACTTTCTAAGAATCTTACTTACTTTTTCAAGTTTCTGTATTTCAAGAACTTGTTATTTCTCTATTTCTTCTTTCTTTCTTTTCTTCAGAATTTCAATCTCAGGAATAGCATTTGAGAAAGCATCTTTTTTCATATCAACTGAGTGTATTTTTAAACTCATTGTTCTCACTCAATGAAAAGTTGATCAGACTGTTTCAATTGAGATATTTCTAAGTCTGTTTTCAATTGAAAAGTTGATCAGACTGTTTCAAAAGAAGAATAGAAGACTTTTGTGTATAAAACACCTGATTTTTTTCACACTAGTTCAGTAACTAGATTAGATTTTTGAAGAGAATCTAATAAACTAAAATTGATTTTTGAGATAAATCAATAAAATCTTTACAATCTCTTTCTTGAGATACAGTGAGGAAGAGTATGATATCAATTGATAATGAATCAGATGATATGACAGTTTTTGAGAGAAAAACTGACAAAAAATAAATTAATTTTTTGCAGAGAAATTGATTAAAACTATTCAATTTTATTCTAAATCATTCAATTCTTCTCACACAACAAGTGTGCAACTCAAATCAGTTAATAAAGAGTGTAAAAAAGAATTAAGTATTAATGAAAGCTCTTCAGTCACTGAAAAAGTAATTCTTACTTAAAAGAATATGAAATTATGATAGAAAACAGCTCTGTTTTTTATTCTTTATAAGAATATTGTGTAAAACTCAGAGAAAAACACCTTACTTTTTCAAGAGAAGTAAAAAACTATTTCTAAGATCTTTTTTTTTGCATTAACTGCTGCAGAAGAATGAGATAGAAACTGCTAAGATATGCACTACTGTATACTCTCTATCAAGACTTTCCCTCTTCAGAGTCTTGATATTATAGAGAATATAAGTCTGTTTCTATATAATAATATAAATATTGTCAGCAGGATGTAGAGGAACTGGTTATTTATATCTCAAAATAAAAGACTTTATCAATGATTATATTAATATAGAGTTAATTCTTAAATTCAATAGAAACCTAGTGTTGCTGTTCTCAATCTCTTGCAGAATCTATTGAATATTGAGATATTAAAACTAGATTTAATATATCTCACTGTGCAGGGATCAAAGGCTCAGTCAGATCTTGAGATATACTGATTTTATAGTTGTTAATGTGCTGTTGACTCATTGTTCACTGATTATGTATTGAATGCTGTTGCTGAGGTATCTTTTTGTATTATTCTGTCAGGGATGGGCCAGATTGAGAGGGGTAGTACAAGGGTGAGACTTGGTGTTGAAGTCTAGATACACTGATGACAGACTGTGGAGATTGCACTTCAGAAGAGTTCATTGATTATATGCTTGATATTATCACTGAGGTATCTTTTTGTATTTTTCTGCTGGGGATGGGCCAGATTGGGAAGGGCGGTATGAGGGTGGGACTTGGCATTGATGTTTTGAAACATCAAAGGTGAACAGGGTTTTCGCGGAGGTTGCTTCTCAGATATCTCCACAATTACAGATCAGGGATCTTCCAAAATCAAGAAGATTGGTGCATATGGCTATGTCTCTTCACCTTACAATTTGTATGGCACTTTGGCCCGGGGTTGTGGTGTGGTAGGGGTGAACGGGGGATAATCCCACACGGGAGTTTTGAACAATGTCTAGTTCACGTTTGGCTGGATATCTCCACCACCACACGGGGTATGCGGTCGGCGATGGGGTCCAAATGCTCGTATGATCGAGGGCTTTTCGATGGATCTATCGGCGGGTTCTTATTCGAAAAATCGAGCGAGTTCGTGGTGGGGCGGTTGCTCCCTTGATAGTTCTTTGATACTCTGTTCTCTATATCTGTTTAATATCCTGACTATCTATTCTCTTCTTTAAAATATCATCTATGATATTACTGAGTAATGAAGAATTATATTTATAATAAGTATAGAAAGAAAATATCTTTAAGATTACATTCTTTGCATTATTATATATAAATTCAGTGATTAGAAGATGTTTGAGTCAATTATTCTAATAATATAAATAGAACACTTGAAGATACTATTCTAGTGTTTAATTCTAATATTCAGTCTGATTATCTGTCTGCAGATGAAATACAGTACTAAGAAGATATCTTATTATAAGATAATAGTAAAAAGCTGATTAGTATTTGCTGATAAAGAGAGATTCTTAATCTGTTATTAATAATTTCAGAGTATTATAATTATGAATAATAATATCTAAAAAAAGATCAGTTAATTCAGAGGCTTTAATCTTTTTATAAGTAGAGATATATCTGATTATCTTTATAAAGTAGTTAATAATGATTAAAATTAAGTTATATTCTTTGACTCTTGTTGACTTCAGTAGATTAATTATAAAATTCATTAATAAATTCTGTTATAAGCTTTTTAAAACAGACAGTGATATTAACTTACTGTATTACTTATATCACAGAATCTTTATTCTTTAACAGATATTATAAGTCTTAATATACTCTTTGACATCTGTTCAGAGCTTATTTTAAATATATTTATATTTTAGAAGCTTCTTAGTCTTCTCTAATCTAAAGTGCTCTGTATAGAGATCATTATAATGAATTTTTAATAACTTCTAACACACTACTCTACTATAAGAAATAAAGACTGAATTATTCAGCAGTAGAAGTTTATATTCTTCTAGTTATCAGTGACTTGATTTCTTAGCAGCACTGCTCTGCTCAGAGTCTATCTCTTTCAAGTTTAAATCAGATTCTTTCTTCTTTAACTTCTGAATTTAAGCTGTAGTAGAGATATTTCTCTTCTGTAACTTATTAATGAATTTCAAAAGTAGTCAGATTAAAAGATTGTAGATTATTTGATTCTTTATTAATTTAATAATTGTAAGATATAATATAAGAAGCTTATAATCTTCAGTATTAGTTCTCTGCAAGAATTCAGATTTTCTTTCATCTTCTATACTGAATTATACAGCTGTCTTATCAGCACTGTTTCTAAGCTTCAGAGAATTTTAATTCTCTGCAGTCAGCTTCTTCTACAGTGATGACAGAGATTCTTTTATAGAATTCTTCTCTGTATTAACAATATTATAATCAGGTTATTTAAACAGTGTATTGATGAGATTAAGTCAATCTAAACAGTATCAGATATAGAAATTATACTCTGAAAGTAGCTCTGCTCACCTGACTTAACATTCTGTCACACTCTTTGTTATTAAGAAGTAATATAGATTTATATAATCAGTGAGAACTTATACTGAGTACTTACTACTCTGAAGATAATATTATCAGATTTTAAAGAATTTGATAATTACTAACATCTTCTAATTATAAATATCATATCTTCTCTGTATAAGTGATAACTTCTTGAAGAAGAAGATCACTGATCTTCATTCACAGTTTTTTATAGACTTTATAAAAAAGTCTTCTCTTACAGATAATTCATTATCTATATCTTCAAAGATAATTATTCTCTGATTCTTTCAACATTGAAAGATCTTCAGTGTCAACTATAAAAAGATTTCACAGACTTCATTCTCAGATATATCAGTCTCACACTAACTAAGTAAGTCAGAGTTAAAGTGATTCAGTATTATAATATCTGTAAAAGCTTATTTCAATTCTATAAACATCTGTACAGTGTCTTAAGTGAGAATAAACAGTTTTATTTTTCTATCTTTCATACTTCTCTTTAACAGATCTGTAAGAGAGACAGTAATCTATAAATATGTATAGATAAATCATCTGTAGAAATTTATAAATTCTAGAAACATCTGTATCTCATGATATGTCTGCAGTGCTGACTAGTTCTCAATAACAGAGATCTAACTTCTATTCATTGAAATATCATTCATCTTAATAATATAATCTAAGAAATCAATCTTCTGTATGTAGAATGAGCATTTTTCAGTGTTTGTATAGAGTTAATACAGTCTCAAGTAACTCAATACTTCTTAAATATGAGTATTATATTCTTTCTCCGTTTTTAAGAAGATTAGAATATTATTTAAGTATACTATGCAGAAGACATTGATAAGACCTTACAGTATCTCATTTATATAGATCTGAAAGATGACTGAAGCATTACAAAGATTAAAAGATAAAACAAGATATTTAAAATTGCTATACTTAATATGAAAAGTCATTTTTCAAACATTGTCTTTATTAACTCTGATTCTATAATAGATATTCTGTATATTAATCTTTAAGAATATCTTTACTTTAGATAATCAATCAATCATCTTATTAATTAATAATAGTGAATAGTAATTCTTAACTGTCATCTTATTAAAATCTCTGTAGTCTACATATAGACATAGTCTATTATTCTTCTTAAGTATAAAGAGTATAGATGTCTCTGTCAGACTTTTTAATAAGTATATTCAGTTCTTCAATTGTACTTTCTTAAGATATTTATACAGAATATTCAATTTCTTTATAAACAAGTTGTAAAGAGACTCATACAGCATTATTACACTGTCTTTAAGACAAATCTTATATTATATCTTGATATCAGAAAACTTCACTGCTTCTCTTTCTGAAAAGATATTCTTATAATCTGTAAAGAGATATTATATACATCTATCTTTAATAACAGATACTGCTGCTAATCTTGCAGTGAGAGTGATAACTTCTTTATCTATTCTCAAGTCTTAATCATCTGCTATATAGTATATTGACTCTATCTTTTTATCAAGATTCTTTCAATGAAACTCTTAAGATTTCTCTATCACTGTCTCTTTATTAGTGAGATAGTACTGTTATATCTGAGTGACTCAGTTAATAAGAGAATTGTTTTCTCTCAATTACAGAAGATTTAGAATGACATTCTTATCTATAATATTAATAGTGTGAAGAAGCAGACTGCTCTTCTTAAAGATTTCTTCTAAGTCTGTGACTACATACTTCACTTGAATTATGTTAAAATGATGATACTTTGTTTCATTAGTAAATTTCATATGATCTGACAGATCTATCTTCTTTTAACTCTTCATTAAAGAAAAGAAATAGAATATGAAGTTAATATTCACTTCAGAATCAAGTAGATATCTCACTGATATCTTCTTATTCAGAGTATTCATTATAATCATAATATGAACTTAAAGATATAAGAATTATTAATTCTTTATTTCTTTCTCTTCTTTATCTTTCACAGATATATTTATCAGAAGAGAAGTGAACTTTAAGAAAATATCTTCTCAGTTTCTTCTCTTCTTCAGCTTCTTATAATTACTGATATAGTGACTATCAGCTCTGCAGTTAAAACAGAGATCTTTATTAAATCTTTTTTAATATTTCTTTACAGTGAGTGAAGAATCAGAATACTTGAAATTCTTCTTTACTTTCTTCACACTGAAGTTATCACAGTGTTATTTAAATTCTATTATTAATTACTTAGAAGAAATCTTGTTAATCTTTTTCTCAGAGAATTGATTATTCAAATAGATTCAGAAAGTCAGATTGATAAGCTCAGTATAATTAATTAATGAACTCTGATATTATAATATCATTGTTCACATCTTATAAGTCAGCTTTATAAGATAAAGCTGTGTTTTTAATTAATTCAAATTATTAGCTAATTTCTCTCAATATTCTTTAAATTTTATATTGAAATTGAAAGAATTCTTATTATTTTATTAATATAATAAGTTAAACTACTGTGTCACTATGAAACTACAGTTGCAGTGATCTTTGATTTGATTTAGTAGAAAGTTCTTGAATTCTTTTTAAGTTATTATAGTATCAGTACACTTAAACTCTCTCTACTTAATAACTCAAGTAGTTGCAGAGATATTTCCAAGAAGATTGACAGTATATATTACTCATATCTCATGAGTATTATACTGGCTCAGATTAAGGTGAAATTTTTATTCAAGAATACAGATAAAGCTGTGAAATTCAGATAATATATTTCTCTTATATCTTAAAGAATCTTCAATCTTAATCTCTCTATCTTTATAATAGATGTAGATGTGTAAAGACTGTGATGATAATAGAGTAATTAAAGAGCTTATGTTCAAATATGCAGCAGGTTCAGAAATCTCAGATTTCTGCTGAGATAGAGATGTACACACTCTAGAGAATGATGTAGTGTTTTCTTTAGAGAGTAAGATCAGATCAGTCTTAGTATAGATGTATAAGATTATATCAGTCTGTTAAAGCTTAACTGATTCAAACTTATAATCAGATTAAGTAATTCAAATTATAATATAATAGAACTGAAGCAGTGACTAGTCAGTAATATTATATAGAGATAGTTGTTTAAGAAGCTGTATAAATAAGCTTGACTATCTTGCTTAAATAACAAGCTTATAGACTACAGAATTATTCTAAGAATATTACAAATATGATACTTAGTATACTAAGAAGATTGTATAAGATACACAGTAACTCTTATCTATATTTCAGTGAAAGAAAAATGAATTACTGACTTCTTTGATAAGAAGTCAGTATCTAGCTATTCTATATAGACAATGAGTGAATACTCTTCTCTTATTTTATAAGTGAGAATAGCCAGAGCAATATCTCAGTGACATCTTATTATCAAGAAAGAGTAATCTGCTGATCTTGTATAGAAGTGAGATTCTTATATTCATCAATCAGATCTTTCTATAATATATCTGAATGATGTCATAGAGTGGTTGAAAACCAGTTCAGACAGGATGAAATCATTCACATGGAAGCGATGAGCCGTGTGAAACCGCAGCGGGGCCTTGGCGCGGCCGGGAGCGTGACAATATTGAATTATTAATTAATAACTTAGAGAATATAATAATGAAGAAATTGTCTGTATTATGTATAATCAGATCTTCTGTGTTTCTCTCTGCTTTCTCTGTTTCTTTCTTTACTACTTTCTCTCAATCTTCTACACTTATCTCTGTGTCTGATTCTCTCACTTCTACTATCTCTATTCTTACTACTTCTGCTCTTATCTCTGCTACTTCTACTCTCTCTGTCTCTGCTACTTCTTCTACTGTTACTAGCTCTTCTTTTTTCAAGAAGATATTATTGTGACGGGCTGCACCCGATCAATCATATAGACTATTCCGTTACACTTCACAGATTCCAACCACTTCATTCTCAAATGCGTATGCTCCGATTCTCGGCCATTCTCAATCACTGATTCTCAGCCGTCATGAATGTGTATACTCTGATTCTCGGTCATTCTCAATCACTGATCCTCAGCCACTATGAACGCGTGTATATTCTTCCACTCTGAAGCTTCACTGTGTACATCATCACATACACATATAAATATTCATCTCAATCACTGATTCTCATACTTTCTCTTTCTTTCCTTCTCTAACATTTTTATCTTTGTTAAATAAGACCTATCAATATAATATCAATCTATTCAGCATAGGCCTCTTACACTATAAAAATGTTCATCATCTTCTTATTAGAAAATAATTATTCATACATTATCTTCTCATCAGAAATGATTATTTATTAAGAGATATTTAAACATATAACAATGCATAAGAAAGAGAAAAACACAGTTAAGTGAACACTGAGTTCTTAGATAAAAGCTTACTCATCAGTTATTCTGATCTCATAATAAGATCTTATAAGAGAATATCAGTAAAAGACCTGAGAGTTCTGACACTCAGATGTATAAGAATATAATTACACTTCTTCAGATTTCACAGATATCACATATTCAATAATTAATATAATCATGTCTAATAATAATATGAAACTCATGAATGTAAGTATAGATATGATATCACAGTGACTCTGTACAATGTTGAAATTATAATAATAATAAATAGCTGATATACATGCAACTCAATAACTTCAATATAAAGAGATTTAATAATTAATTCATACAATTTCAACATCTACAGAATTAAATATAAAAGCACTGAAAGAACACTTAGATGCTTTTATATATTTCAATACTTTCAATCTCACTCTCTACTCATTATGAAGAATGAAAATGCTTATAAAACTGAGTATAGATGAAGATTTCATTGATTCATTAATTAATCAAAATTGATATATTAATGAATAATTGAAGAATTATATGAAATAGAAGTTTTATTCATGAATAAAAGCATGTGAATCAGTGTTGTGAATATCTAATAATATCATGAAATATCTTGATATTCTGTTTCAAGATACTGTTATATAATAGAAAGTGTTAGATTAATTACAGAGTATCTGACAGAGAAACACTTCTCTTATAATATTCATCTCTGATTTCAACACTAAGATTCTAGAAGCAGATAATCAATCTTGAAAGAATTGAATAAAGATTAGCATGCTTAAGAAGACATTAACTTTCAAACTCTTACAGACTCTTATAAGTGTAAATAAAGACTTAACTTATAAAGACTTCTACACACAGCTCTGAATATTGAATAATCATCTTATCAAGCTCAAGAGTATACAGAACAGTGATAGAAGATATTACATCTCAGTTACTTATATATTCACACTGAAGAATAACAATGATGCAGATATCATGAACTGAATAGATTTAAATATCTATATATAAGCAAGAGTTTTCATTATTTAAACAGGCTTTCAAGTCTCTGAGATTACTTCTGAAGAAGTTGCTGATCAACATCAATATAAAGTATGCATTAACTGTAACTGATCAGGACACATTGTTTTCAACTGCTGATTAATCTGTGTGTCTTTATACTTAAGAGAAAGATTAGTGTCTTCTCATTCAAAGAATGAATCAGTGTCTGTCTGCACTAATCACATTATATTAGAGAAAGATTCAGAGAATAACTATAAGAATGCTCTGATCAACCAGGGAAAAGATTAGCTTCTGTTCAAATTCATAAACAGAAGCTTGAAGAGATCAGATAACAATAATTTGAAGAGAAGATAATAATGAATGCAATTCTTGTATCTACTGTGATTGATAATATGTATAATATGAAAGCTATGATAGACAGCAGTCTATGTCACTATGTAATGATAAAATCTTCAGTTATAAGATATTATAATCTTCAGTATATCTCTTTATCTAAACTCTGACTTCTTACAGAATTTAATGATCTGAAAGATGTTTGTATCTGTTACATGATGAAGCTGATTATAGATGTGAGAGAATATCAATATAAAGATGTCTATATATATGAAGTTGATAATCTTGATTACAATCTTATATTAGAACTTGTCTGACTATCTGAACAAGGTATCTTATTGAACACTTAAAACAGAAGCTTGATATTTTCTAATAATAATAGAGTTTATGAAGATAATATTCACAAGATCATGAATCTGACACAGATCTCTGTCAACACATATAAAATACTCTGAAAAAGAAGTCATTATCAAAATCATTAACAGAGTCACTGACAAGTTCATTGATAGCAGAATCATGTGTCAATCTATTTCATCAGTCTGATCAATATCAAAAAGACTCTAGAAAAGTTATCTCATATTATAACAACAAATTCTCATACAAAACTTTCTCAATAATATCATGAATATCTAGATATCTTTTAATAAGATAATATTACAAATATATCTCTCTTACAAGGTTCTGAAGTGAATCACAGTATCAAGTTAGAGAAAAAGAATGATAAGAATCTCAAACTGTTATGAGACTCTCTTTATAACATGTTTCAAGATGAACTTCTTCTTCTTTGAGAGACACTCAATACTCTGTTGAATAAAGAATTCATACATATTAACAACTCTTTCATCACAGTCTCTATTCTCTTTGCAAAGAAATCAGGTGAAGAACTCTGATTCTGTGTGAACTACTGAGATCTGAACAGATTAACAAAGAAAGATTAATATCTCTTATCTCTTATCAATAAAACCCTAGCACAGATCAGATAAGCTCAATGATTTATAAAACTAAATATTATCACTGTGTTTCATAAGATTCATATCATCAAAGAAGATGAATGACTTATAGCATTCTGAACATATTATAATCTCTTTGAATAAATAGTCACACTCTTTGAACTGATTAACATCTTCAGTATATTTCAGAAGTATATCAACTGAGTGCTTCAAGATTTTCTTGATAAGTTTATATCTACTTATCTAGATGATATTCTCATCTTCACTGATGAATTCAGAAAAGAATATCAAGAATATGTGTGAAAGATATTACAACAGCTACAAGAAGCAGAACTATTAATAGATATTGATAAGTATGATTTTGACATCAAGAGTATCAAATATCTGAGTTTTATTATAGAAGCTGATAAGAGAATTCAAATAAATTCTGAGAAAGTCTTCATTATTCTTGAATGAGAAGCTCTGTATACTGTGAAGAGTGTATAAAGCTTCATCAGATTTGCTAACTTCTATCAGTAATTTATATAAAACTTCTCAGATATTATGAGATTACTTACAGATCTCACTAAGAAAGACTCAGTATTTCAATGATTAATAAATACTGAAGCTGCATTTATACAGATAAAGAAGATATTCATTAATACTTCTCTGCTGATAACATTTGATTCTGATTATAAGACAGTTGTTGAAGCTGATTTCTCTGACTATGTGATAGAAGAAGTGATATTATAATATAATGATAAAGATGTTCTATGACTATATATCTTCATATCTAAGAAACTGAGTTCTGCTGAATGCAATTATGAGATCTATGATAAGAAACTTCTTATGATTATATACTGTTTAAAAGAATAAGACTCTGAACTTCAAAGTATCTCTGAATTTGAGATAGTCACAGATCATAAGAATCTCAAATACTTCATAATTACTTATAAACTCACTGAATAACAGATGTAATAGTCTGAGTTCTTAAGCTGCTTTCATTTCATAGTACACTACTGTTCTGACAGTCAGAACTTGATAATAGATACTCTCTCACAATGAGAGTAAGATATATCATTCAATGTAACAGATACTCACTGAATGAATCAAGAGCATCAGCTCTTGAATCTGAAGATACTAGTTAATCAAGATGAAATAGTTCATGACACTATATATACTTCTTCAGTTAGAACTGTTATTAATATCTTCACTTTCTCTATACTGAATGAACTGTGGTATACAGCAGCTCAGATAAATGAACTTCTTCAGACTCTCACTGAAGCAGTATATTAAGAAATACTCTGATTTTTCTCAGAACTATGTATAAGAATTGATATCTCAGAATATTCAATTGATGATAATAATACTCTATAATTCTGTGAACAACACTGAGTCTCTCACTCTGAACTCTTATACACTCAGATAATGTAAGAGATGCATGATTTGTATATAACTGATTATTCAGACTGTGAATAACTGTATAAAATAATCTCTCAAGAGTTCTACTAGTCTGAGATATTAAATAGTATCAGATACTTTGTTTAAAACTGCAATCACTGTTCTTCTATTATCTCATGAAAGAATCATAGAAAAGATCTATTGAAATTACTTAATATTTCTAATAGAATCTGATAAGATGTAGTAATTGATTTTACTATTAATCTATCTGAGAGTAAGAGTTGTAGAAACATTCTGATCATTGTGAATTAACTGAGCAAAGATATAATATTGAAATCTTGTAATAAGATGAATACTGAATAAGTCACTGAAGCTTTTCTACAGAGCTCACTTTATCAGATATATGAATTACTGAGATCTATAGTATCAAATCAGAGTCATTAATTCATAAGTACTCTCTGAATAAGAATCTGTTAAGTTCTCAAGATTATATACTGTCTATTAACTGTCTATCACTTCAAGACTGATAATGTATCAGAACAGATAATTCAGACTGTGAAGAATTATCTTCATAAGTTCTGTAATCACTTATAAGATGATTGATATAATCTTCTTCTATACACAGAGATCACTATTAACAGTTGAGATGCTGTTTCAACAGATATAAGTCTCTTCTTTCTTACATATGAATATCATATAAAAGTGTTGAATTTTCTAGAAATCACACAGTTCACACTGAACTCTCACAGTTCAATTCAGATCACTGATAACATAGTAATAAAGCTCTGAAATGCTTATAATTAAGCAGAGGTCTTCATGATAACTGTAAAATAAGATCAAGAGAATTAAATCAATATTCACTGAGATCTCACTGAATAATATAAGATAGAAGATCTGATATAATTAAATCTTAAGAATATACAAATTACATGTTCATCTCATACACTAGATTATCATCATATCAAGTATAAAGTGATAGAAGTTCTAGATAGTCACAACTATTATCTTAACATATTATCAGAGATTCATAATGTATTTTATACAAGCTTGCTTCACTGTACTATCACTGATCTGTTCTCTTCTTAACTGACTTCTGACTGACAGTTATCAGACATCATAGAAGAAGATAATGAGCTTGAGTAAGAGATTGAGAATATTCTCAATAAGAGATCTCATGACTGCAGTCAGTAATATCTTGTGAAATGAGTTAACTATAATTAACTGATCTGAACTCTGAGTTTCATATTATTCAAAACAGCAGTTCTTGACTGATGAGAACTTCTTCTGAAAGAGAGAGCTAATGTGACAGACTGTGCCTGATCAATTATATAGACTATTCTATTACACTTCACAGATTTCAATCACTTTCTTCTTGAATATATATGCTCTGATTCTCAGTCATTCTTGATCATCAATTCTCAGCCGCCATGAACATGTACACTTCAATTCTCAGTCATTCTCAATTGCCAATTCTCAGCTGCTATAAACATGTGTATATTCTTTCACTCTGAAGCTTCACTGTGTACATCATCACATACATGTATAAATATTCATCTCAATCACTGATTCTCACACTTTCTCTTTCTTTCCTTCTCTAATGTTTTTATCTTTGTTAAATAAGATCTATCAATATAATACTGATCTATTCGGCGTAGGCCTCTTACAATTATATAGACTTGATAAACTATGTTTCTCAGTATATATACTTTCACTCTTTTTACTGATCTCTAGAATGATTTATTGTATAAAAACTGTATATAATATAACTATCTGAAGCTCAGTTACAGACATCAATTATTACATTCATTTTAAATATTTATAGTGAAATAATTGTATATTTATACTGAAGAATTATCTCTTTTCTGAACAGTATTATGAGTGTAAGTCGCCCCGGTGGCCGAATGGTTAATGCGGCCACTCAGTAGCACCTTGACATGGGAAACCAAGGCGCGTGGGTTCAAAACCCGCAGGGATACATTAAATCCAGAACTCAAGCACCTCAGGTTTCTAATAAATACAGAGGTGTACAAATCACTTCAATAAATCACTCTATTATTATTGTTATTATTATTATTATTATTATTCTTCCATTATACTCATATGCAAGCGGAGCTTATGATGAGTCCCTGCGTGATGGTAAATACAGGTCAAGTGTTGGTTATACAGGAGGAAATACAGGTGTTGAGACACCGCCAAGATACAAGAACATAGGAAAATACAAAGGAGTGACAATTAGATACATGCGATAATAACTTCCCAGCCCAGGAACATAGAGCGATTCATTGGAGTGATTTGTACACCTCTGTATTTATTAGGAACCTGAGGTGCTTGAGTTCCGGATTTAATGTATCCCTGCGGGTTTCGAACCCACGCGCCTTGGTTTCCCACGCCAAGGCGCTACCGGGTGGCCGCATTAACCATTCAGCCACCGGGGCAATAAATCACTCTATGTTCCTGGGCTGGAAAGTTATTATTGCATGTATCTAATTGTCACTTCTTTGTATTTTTCTATGTTCTTGTTATCTTGGCATGATCTCAACACCTGTATTTCCTCCTGTATAATCAACACTTGACCTGTATTTAACATCATGCAAGGACTCATTATAAGCTCTGCTTGCATATGAGTATAATAAAAGAATAATAATAATAATAATAATAATAAAGAGTGTAAGTCTTTTCTTTTACATCTTCTCTTTTAATGTTAATTTTTATAGAAAAAATTATTATGAGTTTTATTATATACAAAGTTATAATATTTATTAATATTAAGAAACTTTTTATAACTGTTATATTCAATATTATAAATATATTTACTTTAATCAATATCTTCAGAATGATTAATCTATATCAGTCTATTCTCTGATATTTATTATCTGACTTTATAATACAGATGAAGAATATCTATGTTTTCAGAAATAGAAACACAGATATTATACTCTTTTACACTCATAGATATGAGACTTATACATCTTATCTGAGATATTATTATGAAAATGAGCTGTTTATATACTGTATTCTACTTTCTATATCTCTCTGTATCTCTCTCTCTCTTTCTGAGAAATCTTGTGTGTGTTGTAATTATATATATAACTTCAAGACTAGTGATTGTTTATTCAGTAATTATTCTCATCTCTGTTTTTACAGTTTTATACACTAATAATGATTCTTAGTTGCTTCAGTGTCAGAGACTATTTTAATTTCTGAAGATGATAACACTGCTGAGACTACATTCTTTTATTCTCAAGCTTCTTTCATTGTTTTCTCTTTCTTCTCTGTGAGAAATGTTATATGCATACTAAGTTATATATGTTCAGCTCTGAGTGACTTCTGTTATCATTTATTTAATCTATCTGTGCTTTCTTCTCTGCCTTCTTCATTCTCTTCTATCTCTGCCTTCTCTACCTTAGCTTCTGATCCTGCAGGTTCTGCGCTCTCTTTCAATTTTTCTGCATGCACATGTACACATTTCTATATTGACATTTCAGTCACTCTTATAATAAATGATATTAATGTTATACACAGAGTGATAGAGGAATTGAAGACATGTGTAGCATTGTTAAGAGAGCAGCTTGTAACTCTCAAATCTCTTACAGATTTCAAGTATTGAAATTTTCTTCTTGTTTTCAGCATTTTTATAAGTGATGTAGTATTAGAAATGAAAAAAATGTATAATATATAAAAAAATGAATTAAGTGTGTATAATAACATTTATGTTTTTACAGCTGACTTTTATAGTTGATGATCTATTCATTATCTCTTCTCTTTTCTTACACTTTTTCTTTATCTGCTGGTCACTACTCTTACATTAACGCAACCGCTCCACCACGAACTCGCTCAATTTTTCAAATAGAAACCCGGCGATAGATCCATCGAAAGGCCCTCAATCATACGAGCATTTTGACCCTATTGCCGACCGCATACCCCGTGTGGTGATGGAGTTATCCAGTTAAATGTGAACCAGATGTCGTTCGAAACTCCTGTGTGGAATTATCCCCCGTTCACCCCTAAGTTACCACACCACAACCCTGGGTCAAATTGCCATAGAAATTGTAAGATGAAGAGACCTAGTCATATGCACCAATCTTCTTAATTTTGAAAGATTCTGAATCTTTAATTGTGGAGATATCTGAAGAGCAATCTTCATGAAAACTCTGTCTATCTTTGATATTTCAAAACATCAACATCAAGTCTCACTCACATATCACCCTTCTCAATCTGGCCCATCTCTGACAGATATATACAAAAAGATATCTTAGTAATAATATTAAGCACATAATTAATGAACACATCTGAAGTGTAATCTCTGTGAAAACTCTGTCTATCTTTGATGTTTCAAAACATCAATGCTAAGTCTCACTCATATACTGTTCTTCTCAATCTGACTCATCATCAGTAAAAAGATATAAAAAGATATCTCAGTAATAGTATCAAGTATATAATTAATGAATATATATGAAGTGCAATCTCTGCATCTGTCTTTGATATATCATGACATTAATGCTAAGTTTCACTTGTGTATTATCTTATTCAATCTGATCTATCTCTGACAGAAAGATATAAAAAGATATCTTATTAACAGTATTCAATACATAATCAGCAGATAATGACAACTATAAAATCAGTATATCTCAAGATCTGACTGAGTCTTTGATCTCTGTACAGTGAGATATATTAAATCTAGTTTTAATATCTCAACATTCAATAGATTCTGTAAGGGATTGAGAATAGCAACACTAAATTTCTATTGAATTTGAGAATTAACTCTATATTAATATAATCATTGACAAAGTCTTCTATTTTGAGATATAAATAACCAGTTTCTCTGTATTCTGCTGATACTATTTATATTATTATATAGAAACAGACTTATATTCTCTATAATATCAAGACTCTGAAGAGAGAAAGTCTTGATACAGAGTATATAGTAGTACATATCTTAGTAGTTTCTATCACATTCTTCTGCATCAGTTAATATAAAAAAAAGATCTTAGAATTAGTTTTTTACTTCTCTTAAAAAAGTAAGATGTTTTTCTCTGAATTTTATATAATATTCTTATAAAGAATTAAAAGCAGAGTTGTTTTCTATTATAATTTTGTGATTCAAAGGTTGCTTGAGCCAGTGTACAATTACAGGCATACGCCGGCTTCTTATATATTGTAATATCATACACTAAATTAATTAGTGGCTGCTATGACCTCTTTACACTCATAAGCAAGTTCAGAAGCGGCTGTGTTATTATTCAACAGTTGTATATTCTTTCAAATCACATCCTCCCCCACCAGATTCAGTCACGCCCATGTGACCATGACATCTGCCCTAGCTTCATGCGGATTAGCGTGTCACTAGTGTTCACAATCTTATAATCTATCTCTGATTCAGCTAGTATCTCATATACACTCTCACAAAGAAACTTCCACTATATTACATCTCTCATTCACTAACTTTTCTCATCCTCTAATCATCTTCTTCATCATCATCATCATTGAACATCATCATCATTTCATCTCAGATTACTGCCTCTTCTTCTGTTCAATATCTTCTATTCATTTATCTATCACATTGTACATGTTTCTGGCAATGACCTCTCATTTTCATAACAAGTATTATCATAGTGCTCATATCAGGCAGTTCATTAGCAGTAAGTGTAATGCATTGTGAAACATATATGATCAGGACTTATTTATCTTCTAACAATTATCAGAACATATTATCATGAATGACACATTTTCTTCATCTTCTTATACACTCTCAACTGTTTTTCTTCTCAGCAGATTTCTGATCATGTTTTCTGACATGATTTTGCATGAATATAGATGCTGATATATTTATTTTTATTTACATAGAATCTTCACATGTTGACAGATTCACATTCATCAATGATAGTGAACTCAATATTAAATCATTGATTAAGAACTTGAAGAACATGATAATAAAGAAATTACTTATATTATGTATGACCAGGTCTTCTGCATCTCTCTCTGTTCTCTCTGTTTCTTTCTCTGTCACTTCTTCTCAATCTTCTACATCTGTTCCTGTGTCTGATTCTCTCACTCTCACTATCTCTGTTCCCGTGACTCTCACTTCTGCTACTTCTGGTTTTACTGTCTCTGCTTTCATTATCAGCTCTCTCTATTTCAAGAAGATGTTGCATAGACTTAATGAATCATGTTTCTCAGCATATATACTTCTACTCTTCTTACTGACTCTCAGAATAATTTATTGTATAAAGACTGTATATAACATGACTATCTGAAGCTCAGTCACAGACACTGATTATTACATTCATTTTAAATATTCATAATAAAGTAATTGTTTATTTATATCAGAGAATCATCTCTCTTCTCAACAGTATCAAGATTATAAGTCTTTTTCTTTTCATCTTTTCTTTCTGACACTGATTTTTCTGTTCTTAGAGAAAATCATTATGAGTTTTACTGTGCATGAAGTCATGATATTCACAGATATCAAGAAACTTTTCATAATTATCAAATTTAATATTACAGATACATCTGCTCTGATGAATATCTTTGAAATAATTAACTTATATCAGCCTATTCTTTAGCATTTATCATTCAACTTCATGATGTAGATGAAGAATATTCATGTTTTCAGAAATGAGAATGCAGATGTTATACTCTTTTACACTTATAAATATGAGACTTATACACCTTGTCTGAGATATCATTGTGAAAATGAGCTGTTCACACACTGTATTCTGCTTTCTATATTTTCTTATATCTCTCTCTCTCTTTCTGAGAAGCCTTGTGTGTGTTGTAATTACACATACAATTCTAAGATCAGTGAGTGTTCATTTGATAATTGTTATCTCTACTTTTACAGTTTTATACACTAATAATAGTTCTTAGTTGCTTCAGCATCAGAGATCATTTTAATCAAAGATAATAACATTATCAAGACTATCTTCTCTCATTCTCACACTTCTCTTATCACTTTCTCTCCCTCTTCTGCAGGGAAGATTGTGTGCATATCAGATTGTAAGTGTTCAGTCTCAGATGACTTCTGTCATTGTTTATTCAGTTCTGTATCTCTCTCTTCTATTTCTTCTGCCTCTGTTCCCTCTGCTCTGACTTCTGATTCTGTGAGTCTCATGCTCTTCTTCAATTTCTCTATGTATATATATACACATTTCTATATTAGCATTTCAGTCAATCTTGCAATAAATGACATTAATATTATATATAGAGCAGTAGAGAAATCAGAGATATACACAGTGTTATTATAAGAGTGACTTACAGCTCTCAAATTTCTTACAGATCTCAAGTTTTGAGATTTTCTTTATTTTTGACATTTTTCAGATGATGTGGCATTGAAAATAGATTAAATATGTAGTATATGAAAATAAATGAAGTATGTATAATAATATTTGTCTTTTACAGTCAACTCTTATAATTGATAATTAATTCATTATCTCTTTTCTTTTCTTATACTTTTTCTTTATCTGCTAGTCACTACTCTTACACAATCTCTATATAATACAGTATTCAGTGACTAGATTCAGCAGCTTTCATCTTTTATAATTCTGTCTCATATATTATACTGTCTCTCTTTACCTGCTCAGATCACTACAGTGAACAGCTCATTGAAACTAATCTCATCTGATCTCTGAGCATTCTCAGAGATCAAGATAACTTAATCTCACACATCTGTGAATATTTCAGATACTTCATTCTCTGTGATCTTCATGATTGAACTGATGTAAACAGTTGAATTCAACTCTGAATCTCTTTTTCTTCTATAATCTGATTCACATGCAAGTCTGCTGCTTTGAGACTGTTCTTTGTCACATTGCACTCACTGTCTGCAGCATATTATCATACAATCAGCTACAGTCTCATTACTTATTGAAGTGTGATATTCATCTGATTTCTTTATTACTTCTCATTCCTTCCTTATAATTGTGAAAAGATTGAAATAAGTGAGATCATCTGATTTGTAAGTGTCTATGATTTCTCTTATCTTATAAGACTTTTCAATTGTAAGTCTCTTCTTTTTTAATACTGATAATAGTGCTGTGAATAACTATAATTCACTCAGGTCTTATATCTTTACTTTCATAAGTTATGAATTATTTATTAAGTTGCATAAGACTCATCTCTCTGATTCTTTTAATGTGTATGTTCTCAGAGAATGTGATTTGAGTATTTTATATGATTCAAATCATCTAGATTGAAACTTCTCAGAGCTCTCATTGTGTATAAGAACTTACATTCTCATCTTGAGACTTGATTTCTTAACTAGTGAGTCTCATATTCTTTTTAATTGAATTGCTCAGTTCAGGAGTAACTCATTAGCTTTTGCATGTGTGTGACTGATCTCTTTCAATCTTGGTTCTGTGTCTGCAACTGCTGTTTCCTCCCTCATCTTTTCCGAAGCATTCTCCGGGATGCGCGGATGCAATTCATACAACAGATAGAATGATGAACACTTGAAGACTGCATGCTGTCAAATTCGTGTGACTAATAGCATCTGACTGAGATATTCATCTCATAATCTCATAGGCTTGTTCACTAGATATTTTATCAGCATATTGTTCAAGATTTCATTCAAGCATTCCATCTTCTCATTTATTCACAGATGATATGACATTGTTCTACAATGTCTTGTCTGTAACTGGCTCATGAAATGCCTCATCACTTCTTCTACAAGGTTCACACTATTATCAGTCAGAATCTCATGCAGCATTTCATAGTTAATATAGATCTCATTATGTAGAAACTTCACTATCATCTTCTCTATTATCTCTGAAACTGCTTTCACAACTGATCAGTCAGTAGTGTAATCAATAGCAGTGATTATTCATTGATTTTCATTTGATATTCACAGTAATATGTCTATGAGATTCATTTCTCATTGTTTGAATAGTTATATCATACACTTCATCTGATATTGTACTTTCTTATATTCTAATCCTTTCTTAGATTCTTTCATGACCTGGTAATTCAGGTACTTGTGAGTGTATATCTGAATGTTCTCAGCCATGCTTGGCCAGTATACTCTTAGTTCAAATACACTCATAAGTTCAGAACTTTCTAAGTGACTGAATTCCTTGTGCATGTGAGTTATTAAGTCACATCTAAATGAAGATTCTAGATAGAGAGCTTCTGCATATTCTAGATCACAGTAAAGCACAACATTGTTTTTCAATTTTCTCAGCTTGAAGTTCAGAAGCATCTCTTCTACTACTTTCATAAGATGCTTATCATCTAATATCTTATTATTCTTCAAGTGAGAGATCATTGCATTCACTTATTCTGATTCCTTATATCTTCTCAGTATATTTAATATAAACTTCTCTTGTATCTGATTTATAGAACTCTCAGTCATGAAATTGAGTCTGCAACTGATTATATCAGATATCACAGTGTTCAATCTCTTTTAATATTTGATATAAAGATTGTACACTTGAAACTCTGAGATTCAATATGCTAAGTGTTTGAAAGGTTTTATTATCAATTGTAGATAGATGAGGCTTTTGTGATCTGTGATCACTGTTATCATATATCTGTTGTCAATATATCTATCTCACAACATCAGTGTGTACTTAATCACTAGCAATTCCTTTTCATGCACTGAATAATTGAGCTCAGTGTCTGATAGTTTTCTACCATTATACATCACTGAATGCAGCTTGCTGTTCTTGCTCATCTGTAGAAGAGCACCTCTGATAGCTTATTGAGATACATCTGTCTTAATATAGAAAGATTGATTATAATCTGATTGAATAAGCACTGAGAATATTATTATATATTCTCTCAATGTGAGAAAAGCCTCTTTATACATGACATTTCAGATAATTGAATGAAACTTCTTCTTTCACAGATTTACATCTGTTTCTCTTAAGAGATCTGAGAGTGATGCAGATATTCATGCAAAATTCTTAATGAATCTACAGTAATATGAGACTAACTCAAGAAACTGTCATACATGATGTATGTTTCTCAGCCACAGTCAATTTACTATAATATTCAATTTCTTCAAGATAAGATGTATACAGTCATCATTTACTACATATTCTACAAACTTCAACTCTTTCATTTCAAACACACACTTGATTAATTTAATATAGAGCTTATACTCTGTCAGAGTTATAAGCACTTCATCAAGATATTTCAGATATTTATTATATGAGTTTGAAAAGACTAGAATGTTATTGAGATATACAAGACATGAGATTTCATTCTGTTTATGAAGAATTGTATTCATTATTATTTAGAAGATGACAGGCACATTTATCAGACTGAATGATATTATCAGGAATTCAAACTTCTCTCATTGCATATTAAATGTGATTTGTGAGACTGACAGTTTGTCTACACAGATCTATCAGTATTCTGAGAGAAGATTAATCTTTGATAGATATCAGACATTTTCAACTGTATTCAACTGTTGTTGAATTCATGATAATGAATATTCATTCTTGATTATAAGCTTATTGAGTGCTTGATAATTGATACACATCTGTTACTTCTCACTCACCTTTTTCATGAATAGAACTGAAAAGCCTCACATACTTAATGAGAATTATATAAGACTATATTCTAGAAGGTCTGTAATCTGATACTTCTGTTCTTCAAGATGTGTTTGTGACAGAAGGTACACATTCTGATTAACTGGTTTTACATCTCTCATGTCAATCTCATGTACAAATCCTTGTTTCAGTGGCAATTTCAGTGAAAGATCTATTTAGAAGATCTTCTCATGCTTCTTCAGAAGCTTCTTCATACACTTATTCTCTCATATATTCTTTATCTTGGTTTTCTCCACTTCTGAGTCCTGTATAACATACAGAATGCTTTCAGATGAGGTCTTGTGAATCATTCTCTTTACTTATTAATGTGTAAGCAGATTTAATTCTTCTATATCAGAGATGTGAAATATTCTTCTTATATCAGTTAATAGAATTGTATGAACTGTTTTCTTCCTATCAGTCAATCACATATGATATATACATCATTGAATCTGCAGATTGAACCATTGAAATCAATTATGTCTGAGAATAAGATTATATTTCACATTCTACAGCTCTCATACTCAAATATAACAAGATCATTCTCTGAAATACAAGAGAACTCTTACTCTTGCAGATGATATCAAATATCAGTTATCAGATAATCTTATACATTGAGAATTCTTCACTCAGTGAACCTCTTTCAGTCTTCAGATCATATAATTATTAATATATTATATAGAAGCTTCTGTGTCTGCTAACACTTTTGCAGCCATCTCTCAATTCTTACTCAAGTGCCTCTTATATATTAACATTTCAGGTCTCAAGGCATTGAGATGAGTATTCACTTCATCCTCACCTGCATCTCAGTCAGAAGCCTGCTTTCTCTTAGCATTTGCAGAATTCAGAGAGTCTTCTAACACAGACATCTCTTTCACTTTGAAGACTTTTCATAGAATATCAGTAAGTGTCTCTGAGCTCACTGATTCTGTTAGTTTTTTATCTCTCTTGCTTCTCTTGACTGTGTATACTGAGTGCAATCTTTTACATCATGATTTTAATATCTGTAGTTGAAGCAAGCTTGATGCTTATAATATCAAGATTTTCACTCAGAGAATCTCTTTTTCAGAGAATTCAGTGCTTTAGTAATAGTATTCAGATCTAGATTCATTGCATCTGAGTGTGTAACTTGTGTCATAGAAGTCTGATTATCTGTTCTTCACTGAGATATACTCAATTGCAGTATTTTCTGTCATAATTGACTTACTTGTTTTCATACAATGAGAATATTATATGCTTCTTTCACTGTGTCTGATTGTAAGATTAAGCATTTTCATTTCACTCTCAACTTGAATATAAGATTATGAATGAAGATCTATAAATAGAAAGATGTTGAAAGCTCTTCATTCAACACAAGATAGTATAAGCTGAAGTGTGTGAAGTATGATGTAAGATCACTCACTTATTTACACTCAGTGAAGTGTTTATAATACTTATCTTATATATTCACTTTCTCAAAGTTGTGCAAGATTCATTTGAAAAACTCATTTCATATTTGTGAGAATGAATATCACTCTGAGTCTGCAAGATTCATCTTTTCATCAGTCATTTATAATGACTTCACTTTTTCATGTAGAAACACAGCAGATCTTAAGACTTATTGAAATTTCATTGACTGTCTATCTGTGAGTTCACATTCAATTCAATAATATAATTGCATCTGACTTAGCCAGCTAATTGCAGCATCATTTTTTCAGTTGTCATTGAAGCTTGATAACTTCAGCAGATCTTCTGACTTGATATATTTCATACTCAGATTCTCATCCTGCACAGCAGTCTTCAATGATGTATACACTTCTGAAGAGGTCATGAACAATCATGATGAGATCTTCAGATTCAGCATAGTTATCTGTCTGTGTAAACATTCAATATCTCACTACAGGTCTAAGATCTGATTTTCTCTATTCTTATTAATGATGATGATTGCACTGATAAAGCTCTTCATAGTGAATGCTTGATCTGCAGTGAATGCTAATTGTTGTTTGACTTTCACCTCAGCCTGTCACTGTGTACACAAGATCTCAATCTCATTTAGAATTCTCATATACATACAGAGCTTTAATTCCAGTTCAGTGATTTCAGCTGTTTTTCTTACTGCTTTAAGTAAACTCTCTGAGAGATTCTACATATCTTTCAGTTCAGATAGCAGAGAAGAGTGTTATTCATATTAACTAGAAAAGATATTTATTTCAGTGATTTCTCATTGATTGTATGATGTCTATTATTATATTACTGTATTATTATCACTATATCATTATATGATTTCTGTTATCATTGTACAACTTCAGCAATAATCACTTCTCTCTTTTATCTCTTTAAGTGAAGAGTGATCTTCTTTGAATCTGGTTCACTGCTCTTATCTCTCTTTCTCACATCTCATTCATTCACATATGTGGTATTTGTCTGAGTGTGAAGTTTTCTCTCAATAAGCAAAGCAGTATTAATTGAATACTCTTTCACTCATCACTCTTTATACACTATCTTTTGAGATGTTCTAGAATCACACTGGTATGATAACTATAAATCACTTTGTAGATGAAATTATCATGCTCTGAAGAAGTCTGCACTTCTCACCAGTTTTTAGACATGCTACCAGATGTGATTCAAAGGTTGCTTGAGTCAGTGTACAATTACAGGCATACACCGGCTTTTTATATATTGTAATATCATATGCTAAATTAATTAGTGGCCACTATGGCCTCTTTACACTCATAAGCAAGTTCGGAAGCGGCCGCGTTATTATCCGACGGTCATACATTCTTCCGAATCACAATTTCATATTCTTTTAAGTAAGAATTACTTTTTCAGTGACTGAAGAGCTTTTATTAATACTGAATTCTTTTTTACACTCTTTATTAACTGATTTGAGTTGTATACTTGTTATGTGAGAAGAATTGAATGATTTAGAATAAAATTGAATAGTTTTAATCAATTTCTCTGTAAAAAATTAACTTATTTTTTATTAGTTTTTCTCTCAAAAACTGTCATATTATCTGATTTATTATTAATTGATATTATACTTTTTCTCACTGTAGTTTAAGAAAGAAATTATAAAGATTTTATTAATTTATCTTAAAAATCAATTTTAGTTTATTAGATTCTCTTCAAAAATCTAATCTAGTTACTGAACTAGTGTGAAAAAAATCAGATATTTTATTCACAAAAGTCTTCATTCTTCTTTTAAAATAGTCTAATCAACTTTTCAATTGAAAATAGACTGATAAATCTCTCAATTGAAACAGTCTGATCAATCTTTCATTGAGTGAGTAAAATGAGTTCAAGAATACACTCAGTTGATATGAAAAAAGATGCTTTCTCAGATGCTATCTCTGAGATTGAAATTCTGAAGAGAAGAATGAAAGAAGAAATAGAGAAATAACAAATTCTTGAAATACAAGAACTTGAAAAAGTCAGTAAAATTCTTGAAAAACAGTGTCTGATTGAGATGAATGAAGAAGTTCTGTTAATTATTCATACTCAGACTAGACAACTACAGAAAGTGATTAAGTTCAAGCTTGGAATTTCAAATACAGTTTAAAAAATATTGAAAATTTCTAGTATAATCACTGACTCTTCTTCTTCTTTTTCCTTCTTAAAGTGAAAAAAAAAAAAACATATACTTAAGCAGTAGAATCTGCTGTTTCTAAATCTGCTATCTCAAAATCTGCTCAAAATTCTGAAAGTACTCAGAAGAAAAATGCTCATACTTCTCTTCATAAGAAAGAAGAGAAGAAAATGTAATCAGAGAAAAACGTTCAAATCTTCTGAAATAGAAGACTTATTCTCAAAGACTTAAACAGAGATATTCTGCCGAAGAACAAGCTGAACTCAAATCATATTTTCAAAATTAGAAATGAAATCAATCAGCAGTTCTTTTCTCAGTTAATGAGTGATATTGAAGTTCAAAAATCAGTTATAGCTTCAATTGAGTCATCTTTCTTTGAAAATTTCATCATTCTAACTACAATACCTGAATTCAGCATGGAATTCCTGTCAGGTCACATGATCTGACTTACTAATTCTTTTATCATATAACTTTCCACAAGCTAGCAACCTTTCAATCACACAAGCTTTACACCTTTCACAGCTTATGAGACTTGTTTTGTGCAAAATTGCTGCTAATTCGGGATTTCTTGTCAATATAATCATTATTTTAACTACTGCTTCATTCAATACACTCATCAGGTATTAAAATTGTCTTATTCTATCAGTATTGCTGCGTTTGAGATCTTGTTAAGTAATAATACTACTGCTAACTTAAAAAGAGACTTGCAGAAAATGCATCACATTTGCAAAAAAAAAGGTAAGAAAAAGAGAACAATATTGACAAGGATTCAATAAATGAATATCAAGATGATAGATTCAATATGATCTCGATCACACACATGTTCGTGATCTCATGTCCTTTTCACTGAGTTAGTTGCAGTTAATGATGATGATTCTTTATACTCATACTCTGTCAGTGAATATTCTTCTGAAGCATTTGAAAGCTTCATTGATAAACACTCTGAAACACTCTCTCAATTTGAAGCTGGTTTGAATACAGCTTCTGACACAATCAGGCCGGCTTCTTAATCTACTCAACAGCTTGATAAAGCTGGTTCTCTTGATGAGAATAACAGGCACTTAGATGTCTACTATTCAGATGAGGTAATATCAGACCAGCAGATAAAACATCTTAAGATAACATTTGAGATGAAGAAGAAGAGACAAAGAGTTCTAGAGCTCAAACTACAACTGGAAAAACTTTATTAACAGAGATTCTCAATCTTCATGAATTAATCTCAGAATGTCAACAATCATTCTGTTATTATTTCAATACCTTATACAGTCACATAAGATTCTAATCTCAGTGAAAGATTGAAATTCAACCTTTATGAACTGAATAGCTATGTTGACAAGGCAATCTCTCAATTCAAGAAAGATATCAAGAATGCTGTGAGATTAAACAGTCTAACTAATACACTCAATTACATCATATGAAGTATCTTCATAAAAGTGAAACTGATTGATATACAGTGTTGATATATGCTAGAGAAATAACAGACTCAGAACTCTGTACAAAGAGATACTGAATGAGTATCATTCTGAGATGTCAGAAATCAGTGACTCTATACATTCATCTCAAACTCTTTGAGTGCAGGTGTCAGATTACATTTCTTCAAATATAATGAAAATTGAATCACTTATACTCTCTGAAATGCAAGTGAACAGAAATACTCTGTTCTTAAAACACAGTTACATCATGAGACAGTTCTGAAATTTATGTCACTTAGTGATACACAGGTCATCAATCTCCACATGTTCTTTGATAAGTTTCAGTCTGTTATTATGAAATTGAAGATAATGTATACTTCTCTCTCAGATATGTGAATATTTAATATCTTCTACTCAGTTCTACTCAACAATTGAAGGAATTATGTTCAAAAGAAGATAGAGAAGATACAGAATTTCAAATTCACAGCTATGATATTGAATGTTGATCTTCTCATGAAGAAGATCTGTTCATAACTTAATTCTTCAAAAGATAAAAAGAATCTATAGAATACAGATTCTGCAGTTAACTCAGTTACAACAGCTACAACAGCTATAACAGTCACAATTCCTATTAACAACAATACATTGAATTCGGCCTGTGAAGCCAGTAATGAATGTGATTATGATAGTACTCAAGAGAGCTTCTGAAACTATCAGAGATCAGGCAATTCATCTACATGTTCTGAATGTGAGAGATCTCACTTTGACATCTATTGATTGATAAATTCAGACAGTGCTTCAGATACTTAAAGAATCTACAACACTGTAAGAATAAAGAAATTCAAAGAAAAGAAGAAAAAGAACAATAGTGAGAGTAGAACTTAACTATTTATTACAGATAATTCAGAGACCTTTCAGATAACAAATCTTGCAGAGCTTATAAATGTATCAACCTGTTTCATGAAATCTCACAAGAATTTCCTTGCTATATGAAATAGTGATGCTGAATGTCACATTACAAGTGATAGATCACAATTTTCAGAGCTTATAGTAATCAATAGTTCAACAGTTCAAGTGATTAACAAGGTTATTCTGAAGATTCAGAGTGTTGACACTGTATTCATCTCAGTGAGTGAAAGATTGATAGAGTTCAATTATATATACAATATGCTGCGACTATCTGCAAATCTAATCTCTGCTGAACTTATAAAGCATCAGAGCTATATTCACTATAATATGTAAGTTAATACTGAGAACTACTTTGAGTTTCTGTTATCTATCAACAGTGATATCTTCTACATTAATCTGTCTTATAATAACATTTACATTCTATTCAACAGCTCACAGACATGTCATTATATAATGAATGACATGATGTATAAAGCAGTGATCTATATAACTGTTTCAAAATCAAAGACAATCTCAACAGATTATGATCTGAATGCAGAGTCTTTGAGATCTTTCAGCTGTGATAAGATTGAACAGTTAATCAACTCTAAGAATTCAGATACTGATTTCTTTATTATCTCATTTTTATCTCAATTATCTGCAGTTCTTTCAAAGCAGCTTCTGATAGATGAGTGACATCATCAACTTGATCATATTGATAAAAATAGTATATTGAAAATGACCAGAGATCTGTGATTTGATATTATGATTATCAGTCTGAAAAAATTATCATTCTGTGTTATGTATATTAAGACTAAACAGAAATGTGCTTTCTATAAGAATTTCCCATCATATCATACCACCTGCAAGAGCTTAAAGATTTAAGTGAATATATTCAGTGATGATAAGACTCTTGAAACTGAGAATGATATATTATCTTACACTGGCAAGAAGCTTGCAATGATAATTACAGATGATGTCATCTTTATGAGATGAATATTTCTATTGAAATGTAAGAATGAGATGTTGAGATATCTACAGATCTTCAATCAATTCATGAAGAATCTGCTGAGATATGATATTACAATCATTCACTCAGACTGTGAAGAATTGACTTCAAATACAGTCACAGTATATATGCTCAGTGAAGAAATAAAATGAGAACTGACTTCTTTTTATACTTCATAGCAAGATGAAGTATCTGAACAATTGATCAGTTTAATTATTAAGAAGTCTCAATCACTATTAATAGATTCTTTCACTTCTGAAAAGATGTGAGATGAGACAGTTAGTGCAGTCATAGAGCTGCTTAATCTTATATCAATCTCAACTATATTATATGAGAACTCTGAAAATACAAAGCTGATTACATTATATGAGGTCTGAGTTGAAGCTCTATCTTCTGTACATGGCATTCACTGATGAGGTGGCAAAGCATTCTTAAAAATAGTCTTCAAGTTCATCAATAAGATGGCTTCTCATTTCAAAGAGTTGATTTTTGTAAGATATGATGATTTTATCAATTATAGATTGATGAATCTCTTCAACAGATATTTATACATATTAAAAGACATCATCTTTCAGAAGAATCTTTATCTTGCTAATTCATCAATACTGATTACATACAATCTGAAGGTTCTACTCAATGCAGTCGGTAAAGCGGCTGCGGCGATTTCTTCAGTGACATCAGGTCTACTCACTGCAGTCTGTCAAGAGATTGCAGCAATTTCTGATTCATCAATTGATAATCTATTCATTGATGAGAAAATTCAACCTGAGTGTTCATTATTTCTTATATTCACTAATAATTGATGAATTGATTATGAAATCTTCATGAGAATATCTATCTTTTTGATGCAGAATACACTGAACTTCTCAAAACTCACAGTTGAATCTGATAACTCTTTAGCATCTATAAGAAATATCACTACAGTGAGAAAAGCTTCAGTGAGAGATAGTCTCAAAGATCTATCTTCTGATTCTGAGATTGCTGTACTTTCAATCCTGAAGAATCTCACACACACCAAAGCTTTCATGAAATGAAAATATTATTACAAGGCCTGTATTAAAGAGATCAACTGTTTGAAACAGAAAGAGATCTGATAACTGATAGAGAGAATATCACAAATGAGTGTTCTTCATGATCAATGAGTATTTGATAAAAAGTTCAATAATATGAGTGAGATTATCTGCTATAAGACCTGCTGAGTTGTCTGTGAAAATCATCAATAGAAGAGAATCAATTATTCAAGAATCTTTGTATTTGTTATCTCTGCATTCATCTCTCAAGCTCTTATGATGATCTCAGTATTCTGAGGATGATATATTCTGTAGATTGATATGATAACTTCTTTTTTTAGACACTCAACTATCTGCTGATGAACAGATATATATGAATCAACTCAATGAATTCTGTGAAGACTGTGATAATCTTGTGTATGAGTTAATACAGAGACGCTACAGTCTTAAGCAAGAAACACTCTTATAATATGAAAAGCTGTGAAAAATGCTATTACACTCAGACTTCTGTGTCAGTCTCTATAATGCTGAACTATTTATTCATGATGAAAGACAAATCTATATAATCATCTATATGAATGATATCTGTCTCTACAGTCTGAAAATCAATGATCTGAACTGAGTCAAAGCTGAAATCATTACTAATTACAAGATCAAGAATGTAGAGAATTTTAATCACTATCTCAGAATGAAGATTGATAGAGATTTAACTTCATTAACATTGTCTCAATCTCTCTTTGTAAGAAATCTTCCGAAGAAGTTCTCAATGAATGACTATCATTCTACATTCACTTCTATAAAGAAGAATATTGATTTTATGAATAATAATGAGAAATCAATTGTATACACAGCAGAATTTACTCTACAGTTCTATCAATCTGGTATTGAATCTCTGCAATATCTGGCAATCAATACACATTCTGATATACACTTTGCTACAGAATTCCTTGAACAATTCAGCTCTCAGCCTATATCAAAGAACTGAACTGTATACAAGTATACACTTCAATATCTACAGAGTTCAATCAATGAAGGAATAATCTATCACAGAGGTGTCAAAATTGAACCTGTATCATATGCAGATGCCGATTGAGCCGATAGAGATTCAGAATCCCATTCAATCACTGATTATATCATCTACATGACAGGTGGCCTCATTGCATAGCAGAGCTACCAGTCAACAGAAGTCTTCAAATCATCAACAGAGACTGAATATATTGCATTCTCTGAGACTGCATATGAGCTTGTCTGTCTTCACAAGCTTCTAGAAGATGCTGAATTCATTTCATTCTGTCTTAACAATCTGAATGCTGATGATCACCTCATTCTCATCACAGTCAATGATCTCACTTATACAATTCATGCTAATAATAAGTCTGCTATAGAGAATCACATAAGCTTTACATCTTTCACAATTTCTTATTAAGAATGAGAATATCTGAAAATCAGTAATAGAGTCTCTGTTAAACACAACAATTCTATCGAAGAGAGATGAAAAGTAAGAAAAATTCATTTTTCATGATATTTCAGTTGAAATTTTTAACTGTGAGAAAGAAATGCTACTGAGCTTTGAGAAGAATTCTGAGAGTATTCAAATCATCTTCTATTAAAGCAATGGAAATCGAAGCTTCAATTCCACCTTCTATGATTCGATTTGAAAAGGCCTGCATGAACTATGCTCTGAGAGTTATGAAGATGAGCTCAAATCATATAATCAGAGAAAGAGTCTCTTCTTCATTTTCATCAATTAACTCAGGAAAAGAACTGGATTGAAATAGATTTCTTGATTGAAATGAGAATAGTACTTCAAAGAAAATACTCTCGCAACTGTATAGACTATGTTCACTGATTAAAAATCAATTTTCTTCATTAAATGTTGAGAAAATTGATCATGAGAAGATATGTCTTTGAAGAGAAAAGCTGAAATCTCTTATAGACTTACAAATAAGTAAACTATCTAAAGACAGAGAATATGAACAGTATTTGAAGAAGATCTCTACAATCAATATAAAAGACTCTATTCTGGTTTACTCAGATGACTTAAAAAATGAGAGTTTGAACAGATTAGATGTAAGCATTGCTTATACTGAATATAATATCAATTTCATCTCAGATTTCTGAAACTTGCACTGTGAATCTGAAGTCTTTGATGCTGAACTATTTGCAATAGCAAAAGCTTTCAAACTTATTAAGATAAAATCTTATAAAAGAGCAAATAACTTGAAAGAGATATGAATATTCTTTAATAGTCAAGCTACTTTGAAAAGACTTAAAAATAGTCAGATTTATAATAATCAAATGAATCTTGAACTGATTTTAAATTCTGTTATAAAGATTCAAAAGAGAAGCTTATTAAAACTGATAATTCATCTACACTGAGTTCCTGCTCATATGAATATTCATGATAATGAATTGACTAATTCAGCAGTAAAAAGGGGTTCAGAATTAAGCAGATCTAGTCAAAAAACAGTGTCATAGTCTTTTATAAAGAGAAAGATAAAAGAATCTTATTTAAACAAGTGAAATAAAAGCTGACAGAAATAAAAGAAGAGTATACATTATTCAAGATTGAAGATAAAATCTAGATGAAAATCTTATTCAATTAAATGTAAAAAGAAAATATTCTCATCTATAATTCAGCTGAAACTAGAACATGATTATTTCAAATCTTATATACAAAGATTTAATGATAGATTTGATTCAACAGAATACTCATTCTACAATACAAATGAAAATCCTAAGTATATTGTTGTAAGAGGCCTACGCCGAATAGATCAGTATTATATTGATAGGTCTTATATAACAAAGATAAAAATGTTAGAGAAGAAAAGAAAGAGAAAGTATGAGAATCAGCAATCAAGATGAATATTTATACATGTATGTGGTGGTGTGCACGGTGGAGCTTCAGGGCGGAAGAATATACACACGTTCATAGCAGCTGAGGATCAGTGATTGAGAATGACTGAGAATTGAAGTGTACATATTTGTGATGACTGAGAATCAGCAATTGAGAATGACTGAGAATCAGAGCATACATGTTTGAGAATGAAGTGATTGAAATCTGTGAAGTGTAACAGAATAGTCTATATAATTGATCAGGCACAGTCTGCCACATTAGTTCTCTCTTTCAGAAGAAGTTCTCATCAGTTAAGAGCTGCTGTTTTGAATAATATGAAACTCAGAGTTCAGATTGATTAATTATAGTTAACTCATTTTACAAGATATTGCTGACTGCAGCTGTGAGATCTCTCATTGAGAATATTCTCAATCTCTCACTCAAGCTCATTATCTTCTTCTGTGATGCCTGATGACTGTCAGTCAGAAGTCAGTTAAGAAGAGAATAAATTGATGACAGTATAATAAAGCAAGCTTGTGTGAAATACATCATGAATCTCTGATAATATGTCAAGACAGTAGTTATGACTATCTAGAACTTCTATCACTTTATACTTGATATGATGATAATCTAGTGTATAAGATGAATATGTGATTTGTATATTCTTAAGATTTAATCATATCAGATCTTCTATCTTATATTGTTCAGCAGAGTCTCAGTGAATATTGATTTGATTCTCTTAATCTTATTTTGCAGTTGTCATGAAGACCTCTGCTCAATCACAGGCATCTCAGAGCTTTATTACTATATTATTGATAATCTGAATTGAACTGCAGAGATTCAGTGTGAACTGTGTGATCTCTAGAAGATTCAACACTTTTATATGATATTCATGTGTAAGAAAGAACAGACTTACATCTGTTGAAATAGCATCTCAACTGTTGATAGTAACCTCTGCATATAGAAGAAGATTATGTTAATTATCTTATAAGTGATTACAGAACTTACAGAGATAATTCTTCACAGTCTGAATTATCTTTTCTGACATATCATCAGTCTCAGAGTGATAGGCAGTGGATAGACAGTGTATAATCTTAAGAACTTAACAGATTCTTGTTCAGAGAGTGCTCATGAATTGACAGCTCTGATCTGATACTATAGATCTCAGTAATTCATGCATCTGATAGAATGAGCTCTGTAGAAAAGCTTCAGTAACTTGTTCAGTATTCATCTTATCACAAGATTTCAATATTACATCTTTGCTCAGTTAATTCACAATAATCAGAATGTTTCTATAATTCTTGCTCTCAGATAGATTGACAGTGAAGTCAATTACTATATCTCATCAGATTCTATCAGAGATATCAAGTGATTTTAATAGATCTTTTCTACAATTCTTTTATGAGATAACAGAAGAATAGTAATTACAGTTTCAGACAAAGCATCTGATACTGTTTAATATCTCAGATTAGTAAAACTCTCAGAAGATCATTCTATACAGTTGTTCACAGCCTGAATGATCAGTTATATATAAATCATACATCTCTTGCATTATCTGAGTGTATAAGAGTTTGAAGTGAGAGACTCAGTGTTGTTTATGAAATCATAGAGTGTTATTATCATTGATTGAACATTCTGAGATATCAGTTCTTATATCTAGTTCTGAGGGAAATCAGAATGCTTCTTGATATACTGCTTCAGTGAGAGTCTGAAGAAGTTCATCTGTCTTAGCTACTGTATATCACAGTTCATTCAGTGTAGAGAAAGTGAAGATATCAATAGCAGTTCTAACTGAAGAAGCATGTATAGTGTCATGAACTGTTTCATCTTGATCAACTAGTATTCTCTGGTTTAAGAGCCAGTGCTCTCAGTTCATTCAGTGAGTATCTGTTACATCAGATGGCATATCTTACTCTCATTGTGAGAGGGCATCTGCCATCAAGTTCTGGCTGTCAGAACAGTAGTGTATTATAAAATAAAAGCAGCTTAAGAACTCAGATCATTACATCTGTCATTCAGTGAGTTTACAGATAGTCATGAAGTATTTGAGATTCTTATGATCTGTGACTATCTCAAATTCAGAGACACTTCGGAGTATTTCGTACGCGTTGGCAGAGATCTGTGTCAGGTCCATGATCTTGTGAATGTCATCTTCATGAACTCTATCATTGTTAGAGAATATCAAGCTTCTGTTTCAAGTGTTTAATAAGATGTCTTATTCAGATAGCCAGACAAGTTCTAACATAAGATTATAATTAAGATTATCAACTTTGTATGTGTAGGTATCTTTATGTTGATGTTCTTTCACATCTATGATCAGCTTCATCATGTAACAGATACAAACATCTTTCAGATCATCAAATTCTGCAAGAAGTCAGAGTTTAGATAAAGAAATACACTGAAGGTTATGATATCTTACAACTGAAGATTTTATCATTGCATAGTAATATAGATCACTGTCTATCATGACTTTCATATTATACATATTATCAATCACAGTAGATACAAGAATTACATTCATTGTTATCTTCTCTTCAAGCTTCTGTTTACAAATTTGAACAGAAGCTAATCTTTTCTCTGTTTCACTGAGACATTCTCATAGTTATTCTCTGAATCTTTCTCTAATATAATGTGATTGACATAGACAGACACTGATTCATTCTTCAAATAAGAAGACACTAATCTTTCTCTTGAGTATGAAGATATATAGGTTGATCAGCAGTTGAAAGCAATGTATTCTGATCAGTTACAGTTGATGTATACTTCACATTGATATTGATTAATGACTTCTTCAGAAGTGATCTCAGAGACTCAGAAGTCTGTTTAAACAGTGAAAACTCTTGCTTATGCATAGACATTTGAATCTATTCAGTTCATGACATCTGTATCATTGTTGTTCTTCAGTGCAGGTGTATAAGTGACTGAGATGTAACATCTTCTATCACTGTTCTGTATACTCTTGAGCTTGATAAGATGATCATTCAATGTCTAAAGCTATGTGTAGAAGTCTTCATAAGTTGAGTCTTTATTTACACTTATAAGAGCCTGTAAGAGTTCAAAAGTTAATATCTTCTTAAGCATGCTAATCTTTATTTAATTCTCTCAAGATTGATCATCTGCTTCTAGAATCTTGATGTGAAAATCAGAGATAAATATTATAAGAGAAGTGTTTCTTTATCAGATACTCTGTAATCAATCTAACACTTTCTGTTATATAACAGTGTCTCAGAACAGAATATCAAGATGTTTTATAATATTATCAGATATTCACAATGCTGATTCACATGCTTTTATTCATGAATAAAACTTCTGTTTCATATAATTCTTTAATTATTCATTGCTATATCAATCTTGATTGATTAATAAACTGATGAAATCTTCATCTACACTCAGTTTTATAAGCATTTCCATTCTTCATGATGAGTAGAGAGTGAGATTGAAAGTATTAAAATATATAAGAGTATCTAAGCATTCTTTCAGTGCTTTTATATTCAATTCTGTAGATGTTGAAATTGCATGAGTTAATCATTGAATCTCTTCATATTGAAGTTATTGAGTTGCATGCATATCTACTATCTGTTACTGTTGTAATTTCAATATTACTCAGAGTCACTGTGATATTATATCTATACTCACATTCAAGAGTTCTATATTATTGTTAGACATGATTATATTGATCATTGAATGTGTGATATCTGTGAAATCTGAAGAAGTGTAATCATATTATCATATATCTGAGTGTCAGAACTTTCAAGTCTTTCACTGATATTCTCTTATAAGATCTTATTACAGAGTCAGAGTAGCTGATAAGTAAGCTTTTATCTATGAACTTAATATTTACTTAACTGTGTTTTTCTCTTTCTTACATGTCATTATATGTTCAGATATCTCTCAATGAATACTTGTTTCTGATGAGAAGATAATATATAAATAATCATTTTTCTAATAAGAAGATGATGAATGTTTTTATAGTGTAAAAGATCTACACTGAATAGATCAGTATTATATTGATAGGTCTTATATAATAAAGATAAAAACATTAGAGAAGAAAAGAAAGAGAAAGTGCAAGAATCAGCAATCAAGATGAATATTTATATGTGTATGTGGTGATGTACACAGTGGAGCTTCGGGGCAGAAGAATATACACGCGTTCATAGCGGCCGAGGATCAGCAATCGAGAATGGCTGAGAATCAGAGCATACGCGTTCGTGGCGGCCGAGGATCAGTGATTGAGAATGGCCGAGAATCGGAGCATACATGTTCGAGAATGAAGTGGTTGGAATCTGTGCAGTGTAACGGAATAGTCTATATGATTGATCGGGCGCAGCCCGCCACAATTGTAATACATTGTACAGTATACAATAGCCTCAGAGGCAGATTGAAGAAGAAGTATAATTTAAATCAATTAAATATGAGATTCTTATTCTCAACTGAGACAGGAATCAAATACTTAATAGACTTTCTATCAGAAACTCAAGCAGCTATAAGATAATCCCTGAATTCGGAAATATCTGAATATGAAGAGGTGAAAATTGATTAGATATAATCTGTTAAAACAGCTATACACTATCTTTTAATAATTTTAAATTGTTATAGTCTCTCTTTACTTTACTTTTTCTTTTTTTTTTCTTTTTTTTTTATTCTTTTCTATCTATCTATTTAATGTGTCTATCTTTAAGACTGTATTCTCTTTTCTTTTGTCATGATATCATCAAATGATTTCAAAGTATCAGAAGGTGTTAAAATACTGTAATTTGTAAACAGTTTTTATATTCTGAGCTGGAATTTTCTGATTTTACACATCTGCAATTGATAAATGTATAATAGTTCACTTTTTAGATATAGAAAAAACCCTGAGAACTAAAAGTTCTCAGGTAGATGTTATAGTCTCTGACTGTATACATCTATAATTAAAGAATAATAATAATAATAATAAAGAAATGCTGCTTCTTAAAAATAAGTTAGAAGAATACAATTCTATTCCACTGAGAAAGAAGTCTGTATGACTGAATTCAATTGAATTCAGATAAAACAGAAGAAATGTCCCTGTTTTAGTTTATACAAAGATACTTGAATAATCAAAAATCTCTGAAGTGAGAGTGACAGATTTGAAAATGAGAGTTCATGAATACTGTCACACCCCCGGCCGTGTCAAGGCCTCATTGTGGTTTCACACAGCTCATCACTTTCATGTGAATGATTCCATTCATTCTGCAGGCTGTTTGAACCGGTTTCCAACCACTCTATGACATCATTTGAATATAATATAGAAAGGTTCAATTGATAGATATGAGAATCCCGCTTCTATATAAGGTCAGCAGATTACTCTTCCATGGCAGTGAGACACTGCTGAGGTATTATCCTGGCTATTCTCACTTATGAAATAACAGAAGAATATCTGCTCATTGTCTATATAGAACAGCTAGATGCTGGCTTCTTATTAAAGAAGTCAGTGATTTGTTTTATCTTCTACTAAAGTATATATAACAGTTACTGTATTTCTTATATAATCTTCTTAGTATACTAAGTATCATATCTGTGATATTCTTGCAATAACTCTGTAGCTCATAAGCTTGCTATTTAAGTAAGATAGTTAAGCTCACTTATACAGTTTCTCAGACAACTATCTCTATATAATATCATCAACTAGTCACTATTTTAATTCTGTTATGTTACAATTCAAATTACTCTATCTGATTATAACTTTGAATCAGTTAAGCTCTATTAATAGACTGATATAATCTTATACATCTGTGCTGAGACTGATCTGACTTCATTCTCTGAAAAGAACTTCATATCATTCTCTAGAGTGTGTACATCTCTACTCTGATAGAAATCTGAGATTTCTGAACTTACTGTATACTTTAATATGAGCTTTTCAACTGTTCTGCTATCACTGTGACTTCTACACATCTATATCTATTATGAAGATAGAGAGATTAAGATTGAAGATTCTCTGAATTATAAGAGAAATATATTATCTGAATTTCAGAACTTCATCTATATTCTTGAATGAAAATTCTGCCTTAATCTGAGCCAGTTTAATACTTATGAGATATAAGTAATATACACTATCAATCTTCTTGAAGATATCTCTGCAACTACTTAAGCTATTAAGAAGAGAAAGCTTAAGTATATCAATACTATTATAACTTGAGAAGAATTTAAAAACTTTCTACTAAATCAGATCAAAGATTACTGTAATTACAGCTTTACAGCAGTACAGTAGTTCAACTTATTATATTAATAAGATAATAAGAATTCTTTCAATTTCAATACAAGATTTGAAGAGTATTGAGAGAAATTAGCTGATAATTTGAATTAATTAAAGATATAGCTTTATCTTATAAAGCTGACTTACAAGATGTGAATAATGATATCACAGTATCAGAGTTTATTAATCAATTATACTAAGCTTATTAACTTAGCTTTTTAAATCTATTTAAATAATCAATACTCTGAGAAAAAGACTAATAAAATCTCTTCTAAGTAATCAATAATAACATCTAAACAATGCTGTGATGAGTTCAGTATAAAGAATATAAAGAAGAATTCTAAGTATTCTGATTCTTCACTCACTGTGAAGAAATATTAAAAAAGATTTGATAAAGATCTCTATTTTAACTGTGAAGCTGATAATTACTATACTAGTAATGATAAGAAGCTGAAGAAGAGAAGAAACTGAGAAAATATCTTTTTAAAGTTAACTTCTCTTCTAACAAATATATCTGTAGAAGATAAAGAAGAGAAAGAAATGAAGAATTAATAATTCTTATATCTTCAAGTTTATATTACAATCACAATGAATACTGTGAATAAGAAGATATCAGTGAGATATCTATTTAACTCTGAGATAAATATTAACTTTATATTCTATTTCTTTTCTTTAATAAAGAGTTGATAAAAGATAGATCTGTCAGATTATATGAAATTTACTGATGAAATAAAATATCACTATTTTAATATAATCTAAGTGAAGTGTGTGATCATAGATATAGAAGAAATCTTTAAGAAGAGCAGTCTGCTTCTTTATACTATTAATATTATAGATAAGAATGTTATTCTAGATCTTCTATTAAAGAGTCTGACAGAGATACTTATACTATTAATACTTAAGCAGAACAGGAGACTACATCTATATGTAGACTACAGAGATCTTAATAAGATGATAATTAAGAATTACTATTTATTATTATTAATTAATAAGATAATTGATTGATTATCTGAAATAAAGATATTCTTGAAGATTGTGTAAGAATAAGTGCTCACAGGCGATTATTCAGGTGTTTGCAGGTTGGCGTGATATGTACTGTTAACTACTAGAAGTATTCATAATAGGAAGATAAAATGTAGAGATTAAATGTATAATAGCATTCAAGCTGAGTTATGAATAGTATTCACAAACTCCAGTCTATATAGTTATGTGTAGCCAAGAGCTGCTAGCTCTATTAATTATATAAGAGATAGAAATAGAGATAAAGAATCTGCAAGAAGCAGGATTTCTTATATACTCTTTTCTCTCTAAGACTTTGTCTGTGAAGTCTTTCACTGAGTGACTTCATAGAATCAGCTCAGCACTGTAGTAATACTCACTAAAAATTCTTCATATCTATAAAAAACCTCAGTGAGGAAAAATCTCTTATCACTATAAAGAGAAAAGAGTCTGTCACTCAGTTTCTTATTTCATGAGATTCTTTATAATTTACAGATTCTTCTCTGACTACTACACAGATTTATCTCACATCTTTTATATAGAAGAGTTTCAGTTGACTCTCAATCATTTTCATGAGATTCTTGTGTAATTATCACACAGATTCATCTCACAGATGAATCACTCTTTATAAGATTATTCTTATTAAAGAGAAATATTTGTGAGTTAATCTTTTACTCATTCTTATAAATCATTATTCTTTGATACTGTAGAATTATGAGGAATTTTTCATTCTTTCATCAACTCTGTAGAATTGTAGAATCAAGATATTCACAGTCTGCAATCACTCTTTATAGTTATATAGAAAGATTCAGATCTGTAATTTATAATCACTCTTGTTTACTAGAGTAATCTGACTATTCTGTGAAATCACTCACAGTGTAAGTAAATCTCTCTAGAGTAGTATAAATATTTCAGATCTGTCTATGAAATCTCATCTTCTTTTCTCTTTTTCTGTAACAGCTCTTATTCTTATAAACTGTGAGTATTCTCATTCATCTGTGAAGTGTTTTCACTCAGATGATAGAGAGAGAGTGTTTCTAACAATATCTGTATATTGATTCAAGAACTTCTCAAGAATAAAAAATTTTTCAATTTTAATATCTTTGCAACAATGTCTAGCTGCTGCTGAGCTTCTCATGAGCATTTCTATGACTCCTCTGATCACTTTTTACTGGCTGGTGAAGTGAGAGTGCTGCTGTTCATGACTGTGTCTTCACTTCTCTCAGCCCTGCCACTGCATCTGATCTTCAGGCCAGCAGCTCATCTCATCTCTCTCTCAGATCAGTCTCTGACTTCAAGTAGTGCAGTCTCTTTCTTTGCTGTAAATCTTCTCATAAGTAATTTCTTACAGATTCTAGCTGACAGTTCTTATAAAGCTCTCAGTGTTGCCAGTGTCTCCTGCAGCCCTGCAGGCCTATGATTACTCTCTCTCTGCTCACACAATCTCTGATCAGGCATATATGAATATGTCTAGATTTCTCATCAATGATCCTCGCGCCGCGGCGCATTTCCACAATCTCATTATCAATGAGAGATGAGTTCCTGAGTACTCACAAAATCTGAGTAATCAAGACAATGTGAATGATATGAATTTGTGATAAGAGTTGATCTGAACAGATGAGCTCTCTCTTCATATCTCAATTATTTCTGAGCTGAATACTTCAGCATAACTGAGAGAGTGAACACAGCTTTATAAGAGATATCTGATCACATGTGTAGATAATCAGTCTTCAAAGCTCTGCTGTAACTGTATACACTCTGATGTCCAGCTTCTCTGAAGTCTGTGCATTTCTGACAGTCTTCACATCAAATATAACAATTGTCTGTACTGTGAGTATAATACTCCCTGCTTCTTTGAAGAGAGAAATTAGTAGTTATAAGAGATTTAAGTGTCACAGATATTAATAATATGAATATGAGTTTTCTTTATTTTTTCTTTACTGATCTCTAAATTGTATTCACAGCCCTGTTTATTTTCTTATTTTTTAGCTTTAATAAGAATATGATTTCTTCTTTCCTTGCATACACTGCAGACTATTCATCTCAGTAGAAATTCATCATCTTATAAACTAGAGTTTATAAATGACAGTGTTAATATCTTTATTATAATCAGATTCTTAGTGAAGACTGTGTCATTCTGACTTATCAGAATTCACAGTATGAAAGTCATGTCTCAGCTTCTGCAGATGTCTTATCTACTCAGATAATTCTTAAGTGAACTCATTTATCTTATCAGAATATTCTTGTCACTGAACCTTGAATCAGAGCTTATAATCTCACTTCTCTGAGTCAATAATTTCTTTGATCTGATATTCTCTTTCACTCTCTAATACTTTACAGACAGAGTGATGAGTCATAGAATTCTCTTCTAAGAATTTCTTATATTCACAGAGTAAAGAGACATAAAAAACATTATATATCTGTAACTCAGGTGACAGTTTCAATCTGTAGAACTGTGAGCTAACTTTCTTCATAATCTTGTAAGACTCTGTCTGCAAGAGATTCAGCTTCTTACTAGATCTCTATATAATAATGTTTTCTAAACTCAGTCAGACTCTATCATCTTTCTTAAAACTCTTTATAATATACTTGAAGTCATAGTATCTCTTCTGATACTCTTGAGCCTTTCTCAAGAATTTACAGACTTTCTCCCAGATCTTCTGAATTCTCTCAGCTCATTCACAGGCATTATCACACTCTATAGTGTACTCTCACAGATCTATCAAGATCATTCACAGATGAGTCTTAGTGAGCATCTCAAAGAGAGTTTTGCCTGTGCTGACATGCTTTGAGTTGTTGTATATAAACTTCATAAGTAATAATCAATGCACTCAGTCATTCTGATTGTAATTAACAAAGTACTGCAGATACTGTTTTAATATACTCATCAGATGTTCTGTCTGATCATCTGTCTGTTGATAAAAAGCTATACTTAGATCTCATAAGATCTTCAGTATAGTCATCAAATCAGATCAGAACTCTTCTGTGAAGATTGATTCTCTGTCTGAGATAATATTCACAGACAATTCATGCAACTGAATCACATCACAGACAAAGATATGAGTCAAATTCTTTGACTTCAAGTTCTTACAGATGAATATAAAGTGTGTTATCTTGATAAAGCAATTCACTATCATCAGCACACTGTCAAAACAGGCATCATATATGTTCTTGCTTTCAGAGAGGCTCACAAGAGTATTCATTTCTAGCTGTTCTCAAGGTTTTCACAGAATAAGTAGAGAAGTAAGTTCTTTATATAATCTGAACTGCACTATCTGTGAATCCTGATAAATAGTATAAGAATTCACTATCTTCTTCACAAGTCCTTGCATCTTCAGTCAGAAGTATTTTCTTATAAGCAACTCATAAGTTCTAGTATCTATAAAATGACCTGTTAGAGAAGAGTCATGATATCTTTTAATAAGTTCTATACATAGAAACTCATTCACAGGCATATAAATCCAGCTCTCTCTTTGCAAGAGGTCATTTAAGTCTCTTCAATTCTTTATTTCTGCAGGATTAATCCCTGTTATAAGCAGTTTCTGAATATACTGAGTATATTCATTCTTCAGTTACAGTTCAGACAATCTGAATAGAAGATCTTATAAAGACTTATACTCTGTTTTTTCTTACATCAGGTCTTCTACAGTACTTCTTAAAGTCTGCAAACTCTTCAGATTATAGATACTCTCTTCAAGAATTCTTGCAGAGATTCTCAGAGTGTTAACTCTCAGTATTATAGAGAGTAGTTGTACAGGCTTCTTTTCTTTCTCTTTCTTCTTCTCTTACAGAGAATTGAAAGACTCTTCAGTCAATCTCTTTATAACACTCAGTCTGAGTATTCTGTGAAGCTTTTCTGTCTTCTCTAGTCTCTCTGTGTCTGTTATCCTGATCTTCTTAACATAGTCTGATCTGTGAGAGAGTTCATCTGCTGAGTTCTTAATTCTCTTAATATATTCTATCTTGAATCAGAACTCACTCAGTCTCTGAGCTCAGCAAATCTATCACTGTAAGAGTTTCTTAATTGAAGTAAACTGTTGTAAGCTATTATGATCAGTTCTAACAGTAATCACTGTTATAAGACTCTTGAAGTAGTGATATTAGTGACAGAAGAATTTCACTATTATAAGATGCTTCTGATTATGAATGTCATAGTTGATCTTCATAAGTTACATCTTCTGTGAGAAAAAGATCACTGAAACTCAGTTCTTATTTAACTATAGTTATAAGACTATTTCTGAAATTATAAAGAAGAAGACATCTGTCTTCAATCTGATTAAGAGTAAGAGATTAAAGTGAAACAGTATCACTATGTCTGTGAATATCTATTTCAATCTTATAAAGACTCTGTGAGCTTCTAAGATAAGAAAGTTCTTATAGTTCTCTCTTCTTAATAATCTTTTCATTCTTTATTCATGAAATGACTTCTTCTTATTTTCATTCTTCAGTATGTCTGTAAGAGTTAAGAAGATTCTTATAAATACAAAGATAAATCATCTATAGAAATTCACAAAGCTCAGAAAGATCTGAATCTTATAAATACTAGTTAACTTCAGTCATGATAGAATAGTCTCAATTCATGAAGATTTCATCTGAATATCATCTATGATGATTACATATTTTAGAAAATTAATTCAGTGAGTACTGAAGTTGTACTTTATAAGCTTAATATACAGTTCTGCCTCATTTAAGATCTTCAACACACTTCACATATACTCAGTGTGTTCTTCCTTCTTTGTAGAGTACATCATCACATTATTTAGATATATTATCATGAAGATATTCAGATATACATGAAGTATTTTATTGATGAAAGACTGAAATACTGTAGAGATATTAGTCAGATTAAAAGACATCACTAGATATTTAAACAATCTCAGTGCAGTTCTAAAGACAGTCTTTTATTCATTCTCAGACTGTATTCACAGTCATGTATATATATTAATCACATTCAGTTGTATGAATATAACAGCTTCTGTGAGACAGTTAATCACATTCTTAATCAGAGACAGAGAGTAGCAGCTCTTTATTATCTTAAAGTTCAGATTATAATAGTCTACACACAATCTGAGATCTTCATTCTTCTTCTTTATAAATATCACAGAGACTCTCACAGAGGTCTGTGAAGATCAGATAAAGTCATTCTTCAGATTCTTCTTTATATAGGTCTGCAAGACCTCTGTCTTATAGTGAGAGAGCTTATAGATTGATTCTCAGAAGAGTTTCTATTCTTCTATCAAATCTATTATCAGATTCTTCTCATAATAAGAAGAAAGCTCAGCTGCCTTTACTGAGCTGAACATCTCTGTGAGATCTTGATATTTCTCTGATATCTGAAGCTCAGTTTTCATGACTGTGAGATTCTCAGACATTTGCAAAGTCATTATATAGATGAGCTTGTCTTCTCTAATTAACTCTACAGTATCAACTGCTTCTATCTCTATAAGTAAGTCTATCAACACTGATCAGAAGTATAAACCTGACTTATGAACAGCTATATGCAGATTGTGTCTTTGAAGTTATATAAGTCTCAAGTACATATTATCTGTGATGTCTGTAATAATCACAGTTTCTGCAAATCTTCTTCAGATTTCAGAGAGATCTTGCAATTCAAAGATAACTCTTATAAGTCTCTCAGTTCTCAGGTCTGAGTTCTCATGTCCTGCTTATTACAAGAGCAGATTTTCAGTCTTCATCTTTTAGCTCATTTGCTTCATGAGCTTTAGAAACATCACAGTGATCTGAGATTCTGAGTTCATCAATACTTTCCATGCTTGTAGAACAGCAGCACTGTGATACAGTCTCTCTTTATAAGCAAGCATTTTCATTGAGAAAGCAAGAGATTCAGATGTCAGCTTCAGAGTTCTTAAGAAGACTGTTGCTGACTCTGTCTGTGACTTCTCAAATTCCTATTTTAATTTATTCAGACAGTTTACATGAAGATGTTCTGATTTAGAACAGATAAAGTAGAGTTTCTTTTTCTTAATCTCTCTATTATACACTCTATTTATAAGAGCTTGTAAAGCTCTTTCTCTCTGCTCAGCAGTCAGATACAAATCTCTCTATATCTTGTCATCTTTTTCTGACAAATCTGTTCTCTGTTGTTCTGATTCTCACAGAATCAGTCAGTGATTCACTCTTTACAGATCTGTGACTCTCACAGTGATTCACAAGTAGTGAATGAGAGTCATCAGTTTCTTCAGAGTCAAGAACTTAGAGTCTTGCTCAATGAGCTTATTCTACATATCTTTATTCAGTCTCTTCATGAATATTATCATTCAGGTCTTGTTTCAGAGCTCTGTTTTCACAGGCTTTAATTCATATCACAATTTCATGAAGCATTATAAGTAGTCTTTATCAGATTTCTTATCTCTTTTTCTAATATTGATGATTGCAGCTCAGGTGTTCTCTGTTCAGCTTGTGAAGTTTCTCAACTTATTCTCTAGATAGGTCTTGAGAACAGATTATCAGAATCTCTTATAATCATTCTCTAGATAATTCAGCCAGTTCTTGACTTCAGTGTAATAGAGGTCTGTTATTATGTAGATGATAGCTTCTTCATCTTTCATATCACACAGTCAGGCTTGTAAGTCAATTTCAAATACAAACTCACAAAAGCTTTTATAGATTGTGATTCAATAAGTGGTCTTAAGTGATTGCAGCTTAAGAAAGTTTCTTTTCAGTTTGTAAGTGTCTCTGAAGATCATATCTAGAGACTCAGTTCAAGGGTGTTTGCAGACAGTAAGCATTTCTTATAGAAAAATAGCTTGGTTTCACAGAAGATGCTCAAGAATGTTCTTCACTGAGATTGATTCATTCATGAGTTTGAAGAGTTTCTCTGTCTGAGATGCAGAGAATGATGTCTTACAAGTGATTGATAAGTCCTCTGAGACTTCTTCCATGAGAGTTATTCATGATTCAGATGGCTGCTTCTGAGTGTCTGCAGTAGAGTTCACAGGGATAAGAGTATATGAGTTTCTAGTTCTTTCAGTCATAACAGGCAGTTGCTGACTGACTGAGCTTGAAATGTAAGAATAAGTACTCACAGATAATTATTCAGATGTTTGTAGCTTGATATAATATGTACTGTTAACTACTAGAAGTATTCACAGTAGAAAGATAAAATGTAGAGATCAAATGTATAATAGCATTCAAGCTGAGTTGTGAATAGTATTCATGAACTCCAGTCTATATAGTTGTGTGTAGCCAAGGGCCGCTAGCCCTATTAATTACACGAGAGATAGGAATAGAGGTAAAGGATCCGCAAGAAGCGGGATTTCTTACAGATTGATATATGAGATGTCTATCATAGAATCAGAGTTAATCAAGATGATGTTTGAAAAATGACTTTTTATACTAAGTACAGCAATTTTGAGTATCTTATTTTATCTTTTAATCTTTATAATCAAGACATTATAATATATCTTACAATTCAAAAAGCACTTCATCATGAACTTGCTCAATTTTTTGAATAAGAACCCGCTGATAGATTCATTGAAGAGCCCTCAATCATATGAGCATTTTGACCCCATCGCCGACTGCATACCCCGTGTGATGGTGGAGTTATTCAGTCAAACACTAACCAGTCATTGTTTGAAACTCCTGTGTGGGATTATCCCCCATTCACCCCTATCACACCACAACCCCGGGTCAAATTGCCATACAAATTGTAAGGTGAAGAGACCTAATCATATGCACCAATCTTCTTGATTTTGAAAGATCTCTGATCTGTAATTGTGGAGATATCTGAGAAGTAACTTTCATGAAAACCCTGTCTATCTTTGATGTTTCAAAACATCAACACCAAGTCTCACCCACATACTGTTCTTTTCAATCTGGCCCATCTCCGGCAGAAAAATATAAAAAGATATCTTGACAATAGTATCAAGCACATAATTAACAGACATATCTGAAGTGCATTCTCTGTGAAAAACTCTCTCTGTCTTTGTATCAAGTCTCACTCTTGTACCGCCCCTTCTGATCTGGCTCATTCTCAGCAGAAAAGTACAAAAAGATACCTTGACAACTGTATTCAATACATAATCAGCAGATACAACAACTATAAAATCAGTATATTTCAAGATCTGACTGAGCCTTTGATCTCTGCACAGTGAGATATATTAAATCTAGTTTTAATATCTCAATATTCAATAGATTCTGTAAGAGATTGAGAACAGCAACACTAGATTTCTATTGAATTTGAGAATTAACTCTATATTGATATAATCATTGACAAAGTCTTCTATTTTAAGATATAAATAATCAGTTTCTCTACATTCTGCTGATAATATTTATATTATTATATAGAAACAGACTTATATTCTCTATAATATCAAGACTCTGAAGAGAGAAAGTCTTGATAGAGAGTATATAGTAGTGTATATCTTAGTAGTTTCTATCTCATTCTTCTACAGCAGTCAATGTAAAAAAAAAGATCTTAGAAATAGTTTTTTACTTCTCTTGAAAAAGTAAGATGTTTTTCTCTGAGTTTTATATAATATTCTTACAAAGAATGAAAAACAGAGTTGTTTTCTGTTATAATTTCATATTCTTTTAAGTAAGAATTACTTTTTCAGTGACTGAAGAGCTTTTATTAATACTTAATTCTTTTTTATACTCTTTATTAACTGATTTGAGTTGTACACTTGTTATGTGAGAAGAATTGAATGATTTAGAATAAAATTGAATAGTTTTAATCAATTTCTCTGCAAAAAATTGATTTATTTTTTGTCAGTTTTTCTCTTAAAAACTGTCATATTATCTGATTTATTATCAATTGATATTATACTTTTTCTCACTGTATTCCAAGAAAGAGATTATAAAGATTTTATTAATTTATCTTAAAAATCAATTTTAGTTTATTAAATTCTCTTTAAAAATCTAACCTTGTTACTGAACTAGTGTGAAAAAAATCAGATATTTTATATATAAAAGTATTTTATTCTTCTTTTGAAACAGTCTGATCAACTTTTCAATTGAAAACAGAATTAGAAATCTCTTAATTGAAATAGTCTGATTAACTTTTTAAAAAAGTTCAATATATATCTCAATTGAAACAGTCTGATCAACTTTTCATTGAGTGAGAATAATGAGTTCAAAAATACACTCAGTTAATATAAAAAAAGATGCTTTCTCAAATACTATTTCTGAGATTGAAATTCTGAAGAGAAGAAAGAAAGAAGAAATAGAGAAATAACAAGTTCTTGAAATACAGAAACTTGAAAAAGCAAGCAAGATTCTTGAAAGACAGTGTCTGAGTGAGATGAATGAAGAAGTTCTGTTAATTCTTTATACTCAGATTAGACAACTACAGAAGATGATCAAGTTCAAACTTGAAATTTCAAACATAGTTCAAAAAATATTGAAAATTTCTAGTACAATCACTGACTTCTCATCTTACTCTTCATTCTCTTTTTCTACTTCTTCTTCTTCTTTAAATCAGAAGAAAACATATGCTTAAGCAGCTGAATCTACTATCTCTAAATCTGCTATCTCAAAATCTGCTCAAAATCCTGAGAAAACTGAGAAGAATAATGCTTATACTTCTATTCATAGAAAAGTGAAGAAAAAAATGCAAAAAGAGAAAAACTTTCAAATCTTCAGAAATAGAAGATATATTCTCAAAGTCTCAAATCAGAATATCTTACAAAGAAATAAGTTAAACTTAAATCTTATTTTCAGAATTAGAAATAAAATTAATCAGCAGTTCTTTTCTTAGTTAATAACTAATATTAAAGTTCAAAAACTAGTTATAGCTTCAATTGAGTCATTCTTCTTTGAAAACTTCATTATTCTGACTACAATGCCTGAATTTAGTACAGAATTCCTTATTCAGAATGAGAATCTCTGAAAATCAGCAGTAGAATCTTTGTTAAACACAATAATTCTATCTAAGAGAGATGAAAAGTGAGATAAATTCATTCATAATATTTCAGTTGAAATTTTTGACTGTGAAGAAGAAATACTACTTCTTAAAAATGAATTAGAAGAATACAACTCTATTCAACTGAGAAAAGAGCCTGTGTAACTAAATTTAATTGAGTTCAGATAAAGTAAAAGAAATGTCTCTGTTCTAATATATACAAAGACACTTCAACAGTCAAAGATCTCTGAAGTAAGAGTAGCAGATTTGAAAATGATAGCTCATGAATACAAAGACTCAAGAATGAATCTCAAAGCTCAAACACAGTCTTCAAACTGTCAAAAATATAAACACTTTATAATCTTCTACTTTAGAGACTCAAAATGTGTATTCTATACCAGAAATTACAAAACTAGTGAGCATAAATGTGAAACATGCTCAAAAAGAGATGAAATATATTAACACACTATACTTACATGCTCTAATTGCAAAGAAAAACATGCATCTAGCTTAAAAGAATGTATGTTTACTTCAAGAACTCAAAAGAACTGAAGAAAAGATAAAGCTCAAAATAAATCTAGAACTGAAGAGAATAGTCAAGTCAGTAAACTCACAACTGCAAGCTCAAAAAGAAGAAACTCTTAACTATCTAAATCTTCAAACTTCAATTCTTCAGCTAAATGTAAATATAATTTGAATTCTCAAACTTCTGTTAAGATTAGAGAATTGAGAAATGACTCTGATGATAAACTAGATATAATACAAGCAGTTAAGATTTCTACTTTTCAGAATAGTTATAATCTACTATCTGATGATAGTGATTAGATTCTACTCTACTCTCTTTTAGTATGAATATACAATAAAAATCATAAAAAAAGTTTAAAAACTCTTCAAAAATCACATTTATTTAAAATAATGTGAATAGAAACTTAAATTGCATTTATTCTTGTCTTCAAATTGCATTTGAATAAAAAGTTGATTTTATACTGCTTCAGAAGCTGAATTTTGATGCTGAGTAAAAATATATCATTTCTCATTCAAGCTACTACTGCTTTCTATCTCAAAAGTCTGAGATAAAGTTCAGAGTAGTGATCTATGAAAGAAAGAGATCAAGATATTAATTTAATCTAAGATTTGATATCATGTCTGACTCTGATATTCTAGTGAGTGATATTATAGATAAAGAGAATGAGTTTAATACTATACAGCTTGTAAATATCTATAATAAAAAGTTATTGAAGAAAAATAACAATATCTGAACAATTGATAGAGAATTTCTGAACATAACTTTATTAAGAAACTCTATAATTGTAGAAGATTTCAATGCACATCATTTCTGATAAAATTTATAATGTAAGAGAGTAGTAAGAGCTGATAATCTGATTGAATAAATCTTTAAACATTCAATAGATTTAGTTAATAAGTCTGATTAATAAACATTCTTTAGAAAAGATATGAAACAGAAATCTATTATAGATCTAATCTTCATATCATAAAATCTAATGAAAAAAAGACTTGTAAACTGATTTATTGATTCAAATGAGACATTGAGATCAGATCATGAGATTCTTCAATTTGACATTGAACTGAGTGAAAAACAAATGATGAAAATCCTCTTCTCTCTAATCAGTTTAAGTTTGAAAAAGCTGATTGAAAAGTGATTGAAGAAAGTATAAAACTGGTAAAATCTGAAAGACAGAGTAAGCTATATTGAAATTCTGATTAAGATATCTCAAATGAAATGCTTAAGAATAGAGTAAAGCTCATTACATCTATTATTCTAACAAGTATTAAAGATAATATTTCAAAGAGAAATTCTTCTCAGTATTCAAAATCTTGATAAAATGAGAATATTTCATCTAAAAGAAAACAATTAGCTACTGTCAGAAGAGATTGAAAGAATGATATAATATCTGACAAAGAGTTCAAAAGTGTCAGAAATGAATATTTTTCAGATATTAAAAGAGTTAAAACAGACTGCTGGAATAAATTTCTTAAAGAAGTATAAGAAAAGAAAGTTTTTAAAGCTTTTAACTATACTAAAATAAGAAGTGTAGCAAAACTTTCAGTCTTAGAATATGAGTTTCAGAATGAATTATATACAGCAAACTCTTTTAAGAAAAAATGTCAAGCTTTTATAAGAATTCTCTTTTAAAACTCATCATATTCAGATTCAGAGAAAGAGAATATATCACTTCTTAACTATATTAATGAAAATGACTGAGAATGGCCTGATCTTACACAAGATGAATTAGTGTGGCGGGCTGCGCCCGATCAATCATATAGACTATTCCGTTACACTTCACAGATTCCAATCACTTCATTCTCGATTGCCGATCCTCGGCCGCCACAAACGCGTACACTCCAATTCTCAGCCATTCTCGATTGCCGATCCTCAGCCGCTACAAACGCGCGTATATTCTTCTGCCTCAAAGCTCCACCATGTACACCATCACATACACATATAAATATTCATCTTGATTGCTGATTCTTGCACTTTCTCTTTCTTTTCTTCTCTAACATTTTTATCTTTGTTAAATAAGACCTATTTATATAATACTGATCTATTCAGTATAGGCCTCTTACACTATAAAAATGTTCATTGTCTTCTTATTAGAAAATAATTATTCATGCATTATCTTCTTATCAGAAATGATTATTCATTGAGAGATATCTGAATGTGTAACAATGTGTAAGAAAGAGAAAAACACAGTTAAGTGAACACTGAGTTCTCAGATAGAAGCTTACTCATCAGTCACTCTGACTCTGTAACAAGATCTTACAAAGAGAATAAGATTTTATAAGAGAATATCAGTAAAAGATCTGAGAGTTCTGACACTCAGATATATGAGAATACAATTACACTTCTTCAGATTTCACAGATATCACATATTCAATGATTGATATAATCATGTCTAATAATAATATGAAACTCTCAAAAACAAGTATAGATGTGATATCACAGTGACTCTGAGCAATGTTGAAATTATAACAATAATAAATAACTGATATGCATGCAACTCAACAACTTCAATATGAAGAGATTTAATAATTAACTCATGCAATTTCAACATCTACAGAATTAAATACAAAAGTACTGAAAGAATGCTTAGATACTTCTATATATTTCAATGCTTTCAATCTCACTCTCTACTCATCATGAAGAATGGAAATGCTTGTGAAACTGAGTGTAGATGAAGATTTCATCAGTTTATTAATTAATCAAGATTGATATATCAATAAATGATTGAAGAATCACATGAAACAGAAGTTTCATTCATGAATGAAAGCATGTGAACTAGTATTATGAATGCCTGATAATATTATGAGATATCTTGATATTCTGTTCTGAGACACTGTCATACAACACAAAGTATTAGATTGATTACAGAGTATCTGACAGAGAAACACTTCTTTTATAACATTCATTCCTGACTTCAACACTAAGATTCTAGAAGCAGGTGATTAATCTTGAGAGAATTAAATGAAGATTAGTATACTCAAGAAGACATTAACTTTCAAACTCTTACAGACTCTTATAAGTGTAAATAAAGACTCAACTTATAAAGGCTTCTGCACACAGCTCTGAACATTGAATAACTATCTTATCAAGCTCAAGAGTATACAGAACAGTGACAGAAGATGTTACATCTCAGTCACTTATATATTCACACTGAAGAATAACAATGATGCTGATATTATAAACTGAATAGATTCAAATGTCTATACACAAGCAAGAGTTTTCATCATTTGAACAGGCTTCTGAGTTTCTGGGATCACTTCTGAAGAAGTCACTGATCAATATTAATATGAAGTGTACATTAACTGTAACTGATTAGAACACATTGCTTTTAACTACTGATCAATCTATATATCTTCACACTGGAGAGAAAGATCAGCATCTGTCCACATTAATCATATTGCAGTGAAGAAAGATTCAGAAGATAACTATAAGAATGTCTCAGTGAAACAGGGAAAAGATTAACTTCTGTTCAAATTCATAAACAGAAGCTTGAAGAGGTCAGATAACAATGATTTGAAGAGAAGATAATAATGAATACAATTCTTATATCTACTGTGATTGATAACATGTATAATATGAAAGCCATGATAGACAGCAGTCTATATCACTATGCAATAATAAAATCTTCAGTTGTAAGACATTATAATCTTCAGTGTATCTCTTTATCAAAATTCTGACTTCTTGCAGAATTTGATGATCTGAAAGATGTTTGTATCTGTTACATAGTGAAACTAAGTATAGATGTGAGAGGACATTAACATGAAGATATCTATGCATATGAAGTGAATAATCTTGATTATAATCTTATATTAGAACTTGCCTGACTATCTGAACAAGGTATCTTGCTGAATACTCAAAACAGAAGCTTGATATTCTCTAATAATGATAGAATTCATGATGATGATATTCACAAGACTATGAATCTTACACAGATCTCTGTCAATACTTATAAAATACTCTGGAAAAGAAGTCATTATCAAAATCACTGACAGAGTCATTAATAGCAGAATTATATGTCAATCTATTTCACCAGTCTGATCAGTATTAAAAAGACTCTAGAAAAGTTATTCTGTATTACAATAACAGATTCTCATACAAAACTCTCTCAATAATATCATGAATATCTAGATGTCTTCTGATAAGATAATATTATAAATATATCCTTCTTATAAGCTTCTGAAGTGAATCACAGTATCAAGTTAGAGAAAAAGAATAATAAGAACTCTGAACTGTTATGAGATTCTCTTTATAACATGTTTCAAGATAAACTTCTTCTTCTTCAAAAGACACTCAATGATCTGTTGAATAAAGAATTTATATATATTAGCAACTCTTTCATCACAGCCTCTATTCTCTTTACAAAGAAATCAGATGAAGAACTTCAATTCTGTGTGAACTACTGAGATCTGAACAGATTGACAAAGAAAGATCAATATCTCTTACCTCTTATTAATGAAAGTCTAGCACACATCAGATGAGCTCAAAGATTTATAAAACTAGATGTTATCACTGTGTTTTATAAGATTTGTATCACTGAAGAAGATGAATGACTTACAGTATTTTAAACATATTATGACCTCTTTGAATAAATAGTCACACTCTTTGAACTAGCTAATGTCTTCAGTACATTTCAGAAGTATATCAACTGAGTACTCTGAGATTTTCTTAATAAGTTTATATTCACTTATCTAGATGATATTCTCATCTTCATCAATGAATTCAGAAAAGAATATCAAGAATATGTGTGAAAGATATTATAATAGCTACAAGAAGCAGAACTATCAATAGATATTAATAAATATGATTTTGAAGTCAAGAGTATCAAGTATCTGAGTTTTATTATAGAAGCTGATAAGAGAATTCAAATGAATTCTGAGAAAGTCTTCATCATTCTTGAATGAGAAGCTCCATGTACTGTGAAGAATGTATAAAGCTTTATCAGATTTGTTAACTTCTATCAATGATTTATATGAAACTTCTCAGATATTATGAGATCACTTACAGATCTCACTAAGAAAGACTCAGTATTTCAATGATCAGTGAATACTGAAGCTGCATTTATATAGATAAAGAAGATGTTCATTAATATCTCTCTACTAATAATATTTAATTCTGATTATAAGACAGTTATTAAAGCTGATTTCTCTGACTATATAATAGAAGAAGTGATATTATAATATAATAATAAAAATGTTCTACAATTATGTGTCTTCATATCTAAGAAACTGAATTCTGCTGAATGCAATTATGAGATCTATGATAAGAAACTTCTTACAATTATACACTGTTTAGAAGAATGAGACTCTGAACTCTGAAGTGTCTCTGAATTTGAGATAGTCATAGATTTTAAGAATCTTAAATACTTTATAACTATCTATAAACTCACTGAATAACAGATGTAATAATCTGAGTTCTCAAGCTGCTTTTATTTTATAATACACTACTGTTCTAGCAGTCAGAACTCAATGACAGATGCTCTTTTACAATGAGAGCAAGATATATCATCTGATATAACAGATACTTGCTGATTGAATCAAGAGCACTGGCTTTTGAACCTGAAGATACTAGTTAATCAAGATAAAACAGTTCATGACACTATATATACTTCTTCAATTAAAACTATACATTCTTCTTTAGTTAGAACTGTTATTAATATCTTCACTTTCTTTACACTGAATAAACTGTGATATACAGCAGCTCAGATAAATGAACTTCTTCAGACTCTCACTGAAGCAGTATATTAAGAAGCACTCTGATTTTCTTCAGAACTATATATAAGAACTGATATCTCAGAATATTCAATCAATAACAATAACACTCTATAATTTTATAAATGATACTGAGTCTCTCTTACACACTCAGATAATGCAAGAGATATATAATTTGTATATAATTAATTATTCAGGCTGTGAATAACTGTATAGAATAATCTTCTAAGAGTTCTACTGATCTGAGATATTAAACAGTATCAGATGCTTTATCTGAAACTACAATCACTGTTCTTCTATTATCTTATAAAAGAACTGTAGAGAAGATCTATTAAAATCACTCAATATCTCTAATAGAATCTGATAAGATGTAGTAATTGACTTCACTATTAATCTATCTAAGAGTAAGAGTTATAGAAACATTCTGATCATTATGAATTAACTGAGCAAAGATATAATATTAAAATCTTGTAATAAGATGAATACTGAATAAGTCACTGAAGCTTTTCTACAGAGTCTGTTCTATCAGATGTATGAATTACTGAGATCTATAGTATCAGATTGAGACTGTTAATTTATGAGTACTCTCTGAACAAGAATCTGTCAAGTTCTTAAGATTATACACTGTCTATTAACTGTCTATCACTCTGAGACTGATGATGTGTCAGAATAGATAATTCAGATTATAAAGAATTATCTCTGTAAGTTCTGTAATCACTTACAAGATAATTGATATAATCTTCTTCTATATATAGAGGTCACTATTAACAGTCAAGATGCTGTTTCAATAGATATAAGCTCATTCTTTCTTACACACAGATATTATATGAAAGTGTTGAATCTTCTAGAGATTACACAGTTCACATCAGATCTCTGCAGTCTGATTCAGATTGCTGATAATATAGTAACAAAGCTCTGAGATATCTGTAATTGAGCAGAGGTCTTCATGACAATTATAAAACAAGATTAAGAGAATCAAATCAATGTTTACTAAGATCTCACTGAATAATATAAGATAGAAGATCTGATATGATTGAATCTTAAGAATATACAAATCACACATTTATCTTGTACACTAGATTATCACTATATTAAGTATAAAGTGATAGAAGTTCTAGATAGTCATAACTACTGTCTTAACATATTATCAGAGATTCATGATGTATTTTACATAAGCTTGCTTCATCACACTGTCACTGATCTATTCTCTTCTCAACTGACTTCTGACTGACAGCTACCAGGCATCATAGAAGAAGATAATAAGCTTGAGTGAAAGATTGAGAATATTCTCAATAAGAGATCTCATAGCTGTAGCTAGTAATATCTTGTGAAATGAGTCAGCTATGATCAGCTGATCTGAACTCTGAGTTCTGTATTATCTGAAACAGCAGCTCTTGACTGATGGGAACTGCTTCTGAAAGAGAGGGCTAATGTGGTGAGCTGCGCCCGATCAATCATATAGACTATTTCATTACACTTCACAGATTCCAACCCCTTCATTCTCAATCGCCAATTCTCAGCTGCTATGAACACATATGCTCCGATTCTCGGCCATTCTCAATCGCTGATCCTCAGCTGCTACAAACACACATATATTCTTCCGCCCTGAAGCTCCACCGCGTACACCATCACATATGCATATAAATATTCATCTTGATCACTGATTCTCACACTTTCTCTTTCTTTTCTTCTCTAACATTTTTATCTTTATTAAATAAGACCTATTTATATAATACTGATCTATTCGGCGTAGGCCTCTTACAATTACAGTCTACTATCTTCTCAAGTTCTGTTAAAACTGCTACAGGGCCTGATTCAATTAATCACTGAATTATTCAAAATACATATTTCTACTTAAAGAATGAGTATTTTAAGTTTCTTTTCAATCTCTTGAAAAATGAATATTATTCTGAATGCTGAAGAGAAGTCACTGGAGTGATTCTTATAAAACCTAATAGAAAAACTTCAATTTCTAAGTCATATAGAGTAATATCTCTATTAAACTGTCTAGAAAAGGTTTTGAAAAAGATAATAGTTACTTAACTATCTTTTATAAGCTCTATTAATAACTCTCTTTTATTCAGTGAATAAATGAGAGATAGAAAACAATGTTCTGTAATTGACACTATTCTCTCAGTTATTCATGATATTTAAATAGCAAAGTATGAAGATCTGATCTCAACTGCAGTTTTTATTGATATAAAAGAAGCATTTGATAATGTTTCAAAGTCAAAGTTAATTCAGACTTTGAAGATGTTAAAACTGTCACTTTCTCTAATAAAATGAGTTAACTGTTTTATATCTAAAAGAATTATATAACTTTTCTTTGATAAAATGAAATCAGATAAGACTGAGATAAAAATAGAAGTACTGTAAGAATCTTCAATTGCATTCATTTTATTTGCAATATACACTGCATATCTATTTAAATATAGAATTATGAGAATAGTACAATCTCTGAGTTATATGAATGATATTAATCTAGTCTACAGCTTAAAAACTATTAAAGAGAATTTGAAAGTGATTAAAGAAGCTGCAAAGAAAATCTTTGTTAGAGTAGATATCAATTAAATTCAATTTAATATATATAAAACTGAGTTAATTCATTTCTTTTCTAGATTCAATGAGAAAAAACTATCTCTAACTCTTCTAAATAGAGAGATTAAACCCAGTGTAAATGTCAAATAATTAGAAGTATAATTAAACTTCAAGTTGAATTTTAAATATTATATTCAACAAAGAACTGTCAAGACAGAAAGACTATTGAATAACATAATCAGACTATTAAATACAGAGAGAGATCTATTCTTCCAGGCTATAAGACAGTTATATATAGCCTGTATTATCTCAGTAGCTGATTATGAAGTTCAAGTTTGATGAAATAATCAAGAGAATTTCACTGAACTCTTTCAAAGTCTGTAAAACAGAGCTTTGAGAAGAATTCTGAGAGCATTCAAATCATCTTCTATTAAAGTAATGAAAATTGAAGCTTCAATTCCTTCTTCTGCTATTAGATTTGAAAAGATCTGTATAAACTATACTCTGAGAGTTATAAAGATGAGCTCAAATTATATAATCAGAGAAAGAGTCTCTTCTTCATTTTCATTAATTAACTCTGAAAATGAATTGAATTGAAATAGATTTCTTGATTGAAATAAAAATAATTCTTCAAAGAAAATATCTTATCAACTGTACAGACTATACTCACTGATTAAAAATCAATTTTCTTCTTTAAATATTGAAAAAGTTCATCATAAGAAGATATCTCTCTGAAGAGAAAAGCTTGAATCTTCTATAGACTTATAAATAAGTGAACTATCTAAGAAGAAAGAATATGAGCAGTATTTGAAGTGAATTTCTATAATCAATATAAAAGTCTCTATTCTGATTTATTCAGATAACTTCAAAAATGAGAATTTGAATAGATTAAACACAGACATTGCTTATACTGAAGATAATATCAATTTTATCTCAGATTTCTGAAATTTACACTGTGAATCTGAAGTCTTTGATGCTGAACTATTTGTAATAGTGAATGCTTTCAAACTCATTGAAATAAAATCTTATAAAAGAGGAAATAGTTTGAAAGAGACATGAATATTCTCTGATAGTCAAGCTTCTTTAAAAAGACTTAGAAATAGTCAGATTCATAATGATCAAATGAATCTTGAACTGATCTCAAACTCTGTTTTGAAAATTTAAAAGAGAAGAACATTAATGCTGATAATTTATCTGCACTGAGTTCCTGCTCATATGAATATTCATAATAATGAATTGGCTGATTCAGCTGTAAAAAGAAGTGCAGAACTAAGCAGATCTATTCAAAAAATTATGTTCTGGTCTTTTATAAAGAGAAAAATTGTAAGAGGCCTACGCTGAATAGATCGGCATTATATTGATAGGTCTTATTTAACAAAGATAAAAACATTAGAGAAGAGAAGAAAGAGAAAGTGCAAGAATCAGTAATTGAGATGAATATTTATACATGTATGTGATGATGTACATGATGGAGCTTTGAGGCAGAAGAATATACACGCGTTCATAGCAGCCGAGGATCAGTGATCAAGAATGACTGAGAATCAGAGTGTATGCATTTGTGACAACTGAGAATCAGTGATTGAGAATGACTGAGAATCAGAGCATACACATTCAAGAATGAAGTGATTGAAATCTGTGAAGTGTAACAGAATAGTCTATATAATTGATCAGACACAGCTCATCACATTAGCTCTCTCTTTCAGAAGCAGTTCTCATCAGTCAAGAACTGCTATTTCAGATAACACAGAACTCAGAGTTCAGGTTGATTGATTGTAGTCAACTCATTTTACAAGATATTATCAGCTGCAGCTGCAGAGTCTCTTATCAAGAATATTCTCAATCTCTCACTCAAGCTCATTATCTTCTTCTATGATGTCTGATGACTGTCAGTCAGAAGTCAGTTGAGAAGAGAATGAATCAGTGACAGTGCAGCAGAGCAAGCTTGTGTGAAATATATCATGAATCTCTGATAATGTATCAAGACAGTAGTTGTGACTATCTAGAACTTCTATCACTTTATACTTGATATAATGATAATCTAGCATATGAGATGAATATGTGATTCATATATTCTTAAGATTCAATCATATCAGATCTTCTATCTTATATTGTTCAGTGAGATCTTAGTGAACATTGATTTGATTCTCTTAATCTTATTTCACAGTTGTCATGAAGGCCTCTGCTCAATCACAGACATCTCAGAGCTTCATTACTATATTATTGATGATCTGAAGTGAACTGCAGAGATTCAGTGTGAACTGTGTAGTCTCTAGAAGATTTAACACTTTCATGTGATATCTGTGTGTAAGAAAGAACAGGCTTACATCTGTTGAAACAGCATCTCAATCATTGATAGTGATCTCTGTGTGTAGAAGAAGATCATATCAATCATCTTATAAGTAATTGCAGAACTTACAGAGATAATTCTTCACAGTCTGAATTATTCATTCTAACATATTATTGATCTCAGAGTGATAGACAGTTGATAGACAGTGTATAATCTTGAGAACTTGACAGATTCTTGTTCAGAGAGTACTTATGAATTGACAGCTCTAATTCAATACTATAGATCTCAGCAATTCATGCATCTGATAAAATGAGCTTTATAGAAAAGCTTCAGCAACTTGTTTAGTATTCATCTTATTACAAGATTCTAATATTACATCTTTACTCAGTTAATTCATGATGATCAGAATGTTTCTACAACTCTTACTCTCAGATAGATTAATAGTGAAGTCAATTACTACATCTCATCAGATTCTATCAGAAATATTAAGTGATTTCAATAGATCTTTTCTACAGTTCTTTTATAAAATAACAGAAGAACAGTAATTGCAGTTTCAGATAAAGTATCTGATACTGTTTAATATCTCAGATTAGTAGAACTCTTGAGAGATCATTCTATACAGTTGTTCACAGGCTGAATAACTGATTATATACAAATCATGCATCTCTTACATTATCTGAGTGTGTAAGAGTTCAGAGTAAGAGACTCAGTGTTGTTTACAGAATTATAGAGTGTTATTATCATCAATTAAACATTCTGAGATATCAGTTCTTATACATAGTTCTGAGGGAAATCAGAGTGCTTCTTGATATACTGCTTCAGTGAGAGTCTGAAGAAGTTCATTCATCTGAGCTGCTGTATATCACAGTTTATTCAGTGTAGAGAAAGTGAAGATATCAATGATAGTTCTAACTGAAGAAGCATGTATAGTTCTAATCAGAGAAGTATGTATAGTGTCATAAACTGTTTCATCTTGATTAACTAGTATCTTCAGGTTCAATAGCTGATGCTCTTGATTCATTCAGTAAGTATCTATTACATTGAATGACATATCTTGCTCTTATCATAAGAGGGCATCTGTCATCAAGTTCTGACTGTCAGAACAGTAGTGTATTGTAAAATAAAAGCAGCTTAAGAACTCAGATCATTGCATCTATCATTCAGTGAGTTTATAGATAGTTATAAAGTATTTGAGATTCTTATGATCTGTGACTATCTCAAATTCAGAGATACTTTGAAGTTCAGAGTCTCATTCTTCTAAACAGTGTACAATTGTGAGAAGTTCCTTATCATAAATCTCATAATTGCATTCAGTGAGACTCAGTTTCTTAGACATGAAGATATATGATTATAAAACATCTTCATTATCATATTATAATATCACTTCTTCTGTTATATAGTCAGAGAAATCAGCTTCAATAACTGTTTCACAATCAGAATCAAATATTATCAGCAGAGAGATATTAATGAACATCTTCTTCATCTGTGTAAATGCAGCTTCAGTATCTACTAATCAAATGAAATACTGAGTCTTCTTAGTGAGATCTGTAAGTGATCTCATGATATCTGAGAAGTTTTGTATAAATTGTCAATAGAAGTTAGCAAATCTGATGAAGCTTTATACATCTTTCACAGTACACAGAGGTTCTCATTCAAGAATGGCAGAGACTTTCTCAGAATTCATTTGAATTCTCTTGTCAGCTTCTATAATAAAACTCAGATACTTAATACTCTTGACTTTAAAATCACACTTATTAATATCTATCAGTAGTTCTGCTTCTCATAGCTATTGTAATATCTTTTATACATGTTCTTGATATTCTTTTCTGAATTCATCAGTGAAGATGAGAATGTTATCTAGATAAGCAGATACAAACTTATCAAGAAAATATCAGAGTGCTCAGTTGATATACTTCTGAAATATACTGAGAATGTTAGTTAGTTCAAAGAATGTGACTATTCATTCAAAGAGATTATAACATGTTCAGAATACTGTAAGTCATTTATCTTCTTCAGTGATATAAATCTTATAAGACACAGTGATAATATCTAGTTTTATAAACTATTAAGCTCACTCAATTCATGCTAGAATTTCATTAATGAGAGATAAGAGATATCAATCTTTCTTTATCAATCTGTTCAGATCTCAGTAGTTCACACAGAATTGAAGTTCTTCACCTGATTTCTTTGCAAAGAGAATAGAGGCTGTGATGAAAGAGTTACTAATGTATATGAATTCTTTATTCAACAGATCATTGAGTGTCTTTCAAAGAAGAAGAAGTTCATCTCAGAACATGTTATAAAGAGAGCTCTATGACAGTTCAGAGTTCTTATCATTCTTTTTCTCTAACTTGATACTGTGATTCACTTCAGAACCTCATAAGAGAAATATATTTATCATATTATCTTGTCAGAAGATATCTAGATATTCATGATATTATTAAGAGAGTTTTGTATGAGAATGTGTTATTATAACACAGAATAACTTTTCTAGAGCCTTTTTAATATCAGTCAGACTGACAGAATAGATTGATATATAATTCTACTGTCAGTGACTCTGTTGATGATTTTGATAATAACTTGTTTTTCAGAGTATTTTATAAGCATTGGCAGAGATCTGTGTAAGATTCATAGTCTTGTGAATATCATCTTCATGAATCCTATTATTATTAGAGAATATCAAGCTTCTGTTTCAAGTATTTAGCAAGATGCCTTGTTCAGATAGTCAGACAAGTTCTAATATAAGATTATAATTAAGATTATCAACTTCATATATATAGACATCTTCACATTAATGTTCTCTCACATCTATGCTTAGTTTTATCATATAACAGATATAAACATCTTTCAGATTATCAAATTCTGCAAGAAGTCAGGATTTTGATAAAGAGATATACTGAAGATTATAATATCTTACAACTGAAGATTTTATCATTGTATAGTAACATAGACTGCTGTCTATTATAACTTTCATATTATACATATTATCAATCACAGTAGATACAAGAATCACATTCATTATCATCTTCTCTTCAAATTATTATTATCTGATCTCTTCAAGCTTCTGTTTATAAATTTGAACAGAAGCTAATCTTTTCTCTGTTTCATCAGAACATTCTTATAGTTATCTTCTGAATCTTTCTTCACTGCAATGTAATTGATGCAGACAGACACTGATCTTTCTCTTGAGTGTGAAGATATATAGGTTAATCAGCAGTTGAAAGCAATATATTCTGATCAGTTACAGTTAATACACACTTCATATTAATATTGATCAGTGACTTCTTCAGAAGTGATCTCAGAAACTCAGAAGCCTGTTTAAACAGTGAAAACTCTTGCTTCTGTATAGACATTTGAATCTATTCAGTTCATGATATCTGCATCATTGTTGTTCTTCAGTGTGAGTATATAAGTGACTGAGATGTAACATCTTCTATCACTGTTCTGTATACTCTTAAACTTGATAAGACAGTCATTCAATGTTCAGAGCTGTGTGTAGAAGTCTTCATAAGTCTGATCTTCATCTACACTTATAAGAGTCTGTAAGAGTTCAAAAGTCAATGTCTTCTTAAGCATGTTAATCTTCATTCAATTCTCTCAAGATTGATCACCTGCTTCTAGAATCTTGATATTGAAGTGAGGAATGAATGTTGTAAGAGAAGTATTTCTCTGTCAGATACTTTATAATTAATCTAATACTTTCTATTACATGACAGTATCTCAGAACAGAATATCAAGATGTTTTATAATATTATCAGATATTTACAACACTGATTCACATGCTTTCATTCATGAATGAAACTTCTGTTTCACACAATTCTTCAATTATTCATTGATATATCAATCTTAATTAGTTAATAAACTGATGAAATCTTCATCTATAATCAGTTTCACAAGCATTTCCATTCTTCATGATAAGTAGAGAGTGAGATTGAAAGTATTGAAATATATAGAAGTATCTAAGTGTTCTTTCAGTGCTTTTGTATTCAATTCTGTAGATGTTGAAATTACATGAGTTAATTATTGAATCTCTTCATATTGAAGTTGTTGAGTTATATGCATATCTGCTATCTATTACTGTTGTAATTTCAACATTGCTCAGAGTCACTGTGACATCACATCTATACTCATATTTGAGAGTTTCATATTATCATTAGATATAATTATATCAATTGTTGAATGTATGATATCTGTGAAATCTGAAGAAGTGTAATTATATTCTCATATATCTGACTGTCAGAACTCTTAGATCTTTCACTGATATTCTCTTATAAAATCCTACTCTCTTTGTAAAATCTTGTTACAGAGTCAGAGTGACTGATAAGCAAGCTTCTATCTGAGAACTATCTGAGAACTCAGTGTCTGCTTAACTGTGTTTCTCTTTCTTACATGTTATTACATGTTCAGATATCTCTCAGTGAGTAATTATTTCTGATGAGAAGATAATATGTGAATAATTATTTTCTAATAAGAAGATGATAAACATTTTTATAGTGTAAGAGACTTACACTGAATAGATCAGTATTATATTAATAGATCTTATTTAACAAAGATAAAAACATGAGAGAAGAAAAGAAAGAGAAAGTGTAAGAATCAGTGATCAAGATAGATATTTATACATGTATGTGATGATGTACACAGTGGAGCATCAGAGTGGAAGAATATATGTGTGTTCATAGCAGCCGAGGATCAGTGATTGAGAATGGCTGAGAATCAGAGTGTACATGTTCGTAGCGGCCGAGGATCGGTGATCAAGAATGGCTGAGAATCGAAGTGTACATGTTTGAGAATGAAGTGATTGAAATCTGTGAAGTGTAACAGAATAGTCTATATGATTGATCGGGCGCAGCCCGTCACAAAAATAAAAGAATCTTGTTTAGACAAGTGAAATGAAAGCTGACAGAAATAAAAGAAGAGTATACATTATTCAAGATTTGAAATAAAACTCAAGTGAAAATCTTGTTTAATTAAATGTAAAAAGAAAATATTCTCATCTATAATACAGCTGAAACTAGAACATGACTATTTCAAATCTTATATACAAAGATTTGATGATAGATTTAATTCAATAGAATACTCATTCTACAATGTAAATGAGAATTCTGAGTATATTATAATACACCGTGTATTATACAATAATCTCAGAGTCAAATTGAAAGAGAAGTATAATCTAAATCAATTAAATATGAGATTCTTATTCTCAACTGAGATAGAAATTAAATACTTAATAGACTTTCTATCAGAAACTCAAGCAGTTATAAGAAAATAGCTAAATTCAGAAATATCTGAATATGAAGAGAAGGAAATCAATCTGATATAGTCTGTTAAAACAGCTATATACTATCTTTTAATAATTTGTTTTATTACAGTCTCTCTTTACTTTATCTTTTTCTTTCAATTTCTTTCTATCTATCTATTTAATGTGTCTATATTTAAGACTGTGTTCTCTTTTCCTTTGTCATGATATTGTCAAATGATTTCAAAGTGTCAGAAGATGTTAAAATACTGTAATTTGTAAACAGTTTTTGTATTCTGAGCTGGAATTTTCTGATTTTACATATCTGAAATTGGTGAATGTATAATAGTAAACTTTACAGATATAAGAAAAACCCTGAGAACTAAAAGTTCTCAGGTAGATGTTATAGTCTCTGACTGCATACATCTATAATTAAAGAATAATAATAATAATAATAATCTAAGCATGACTTTTTATGAATAGACAGATGATTAGATAGAATATCTGATAAGTATATTAAAACAGTATCTGCAGTACTTTATCAATTATAATCAGAATAACTATATATATTGATTATTACTCACAGAGTTCATGTAAAACAACTCAAAAATATCAGTATAGATAAAACTCTCTTTGAGATGCTTACTAAGACTCATCTGTGAATAATCTTGATGAATCTGTAAGAGTATACTATAGAGTGTGATAATGTCTGTGAACAGGCTGAGAGAATTCAGAATATTTGAGAGAAAGTCTATGAATTCTTGAGAAATACTCAAGAGTATCAGAAGAGATACTATGACTTCAAGTATATTATAAAGAGTTTTAAGAAAGATAATAGAGTTCAACTGAGTCTAGAAAACATCATTATACAGAGATCTAGTAAGAAGCTGAATCTCTTATAAACAGAGTCTTATAAGATTATGAAGAAAGTTAGCTTATAATTCTATAGATTGAAACTATCACTTGAGCTGTAGATATACAATATTTTTCATATCTCTTTACTCTGTAAATATAAGAAATCTTTAGAAGAGAACTCTGTGACTCATCACTCTGTTTATAAAGTACTAGAGAGTGAAAGAGAATATCAGATCAAAGAGATTATTAACTCAGAGAAGTGAGATTATAAGCTCTGATTCAAGATTCAGTGATAAGAATATTCTGATAAGATGAATAAGTTTACTTGAGAATTATCTGAGTAGATAAGATATCTGTGAAAGCTGAGACATGACTTTCATACTGTGAATTCTGATAAGTCAGAATGACACAGTCTTTGATAAGAATCTGATTGTGATAAAGATATTAACACTGTTATTTACAAATTCTAGTTTATAAGATAATGAGTTTCTACTGAGAAGAACTGTCTGTGATATATGTAAAGAGAAGAAGAAATCATATTCTTATTAAAAGTTAAAACATAAAGAAAATAAAAACAGAATTATAAACACAATTTAGAGATTAATAAAGAAAAAATAAAGAAAACTCATATTCATATTCTTAATATCTGTGATACTCAACTTCTCTGTAACTATCAATTCTTCTCTTTAAAGAAGCAGAGAGTATTATATCTGCAGTACAGACAATTGTTGTATTTGATATAAAGACTGTCAGAAATGCACAGACTTCAGAAAAGCTGAATATCAGAGTATATATAGTTGCAGTAAAGTCTTGAGAGCTAATTATCTATATATATAATCAGATATCTCTTACAAAGCTGTGTCTGCTTTCTCAGTTATGCTGAAGTATTCAGTCTGAAAATAATTGAGATATGAAGAGAAGACTCATCTGATCAGATTAACTTCTGTCATAAATTCATAGCATTTATATTGCCTTGATTACCTGGATTTTATAAGTATCTGAAGACTTATCTCTCATTGATAATGAGATTACAGAAATGAACTGTGATACAAGAACTATTGATAGAGAATCTAGACATATTTACATATATCTGATCAGAAATTGTGTGAATAGAGAGAGAGTAATTGTAGGTCTGTAAGACTTTAGAGAGTACTAGCAGTACTGAGAGCTTTATAGAAACTGTTAGCTAGAGTCTGTAAGAAATTACTTATAGAGAGATTTATAGCAAAGAGCAGAACTGCACTGCTTAGAGTCAGAACCTGCTCTGAAAGAGACAAGAAATTGACTGCTGACCTGAAGATTGAGTACAGTGATGAGATTGAGAGAGATGAAGATACTGTTATAAGTGATACTATCTCTGCTTTATCAGTTAGTAAAAAGTGATTAGAGAAGTTGTAGAGATACTCATAAGAAGCTTAGTAATAGTCAGATATTATTTACAAAGATATTGAAATTGAAAAAATTTTTATTCTTGAGAAGTTCTTGAATTAATATATGAATATTATTAGAAACACTCTCTCTCTGTTATCTGAATAAAAATACTTTATAAATGAATGAGAATACTCACAGTTTATAAGAATAAGAGCTGTTATAGAAAAAGAAAAAAGAAGATAAGATTCTACAGACAGATCTGAGATATTTATACTACTCTAAAGAGGTTTATTTACACTATGAATAATCTCACAGAATAGTCAGATCACTCTTATCAATAAAGAGTGATTATAAATTACAGATCTGAATCTTTCTATATGACTATAAAGAATGATTGCAGACTGTGAATATCTTGATTCTATAATTCTACAGAGTTGATGAAAGAATGAAAAATTCCTCATAATTCTACAGTGTTAAAGAATGATGATTTGTGAGTTTAAGTGAAAGATCAACTTATAAATACTTCTCTTTGATAAAGATAATCTCATAGAAAGTGATTCATCTGTGAAATAAATCTGTGTGATAGTAATACAAGAATCTCACAGAAAAATAATTGAAAATCAACTGAAATTCTTCAGATTGAAAGATGTGAAATGAATCTGTATAATAATCACACAAGAATCTTGTAGCAATGATTAAGAGTCAATCAGAATTCTTCTGTATGAAAGATATGAGATGAATCTGTATAATAGTCAGAGAAAGATCTGCAGGCTATAAAGAATCTCACAGAATAAGAAACTGAGTGACAGACTCTTTTTTCTTCACAGTAATAAGGGATTTTTCCTCACTGAGATTTTCTTTACAGATATGAAGAGTTTTTAATGAGTATTACTACAGTGTTGAGCCTGATTCTATAGAATCACTCAGTGAAAGGCTTTATAAACAAAGTCTTAGAGAGAAGAAAGTATGTAAGAAATCTCCCTTCTTACAGATTCTTTATCTCTATTTCTATCTCTTGTGTAATTAATAGAGTTAGCAGCTCTTGGCTACACACAACTATATAGACTGAAGTTCGCGAATACTATTTGCAACTCAGCTTGAATGCTATATACATTTGATCTCTACATTTATCTTACTACCGCGAATACTTTTAGTAGTTAACAGTACATATCACGCCAAGCTGCAAACACCCGAATAATCGCCTGCGAGCACTTATTCTTACACTGCTATGAGCAGTTTCTGAATATACTGAGTATATTCATTCTTCAGTTATAGTTCAGATAATCTGAATAGAAGATCTTATAAAGACTTATACTCTATTTCTTCTTATATCAGATCTTTCATGACACTTCTCAAAGTCTACAAATTCTTCAGATTATAGATACTCTCTTCAAGAATTCTTATGAAGATTCTCAGACTGTTGACTCTCAGTATTATAGAGAGTAGTTATACAGACTTCTCTTCTATCTCTCTCTTTTTCTCTTATAACAGATTGATAGACTCTTTAGTTAATCTCTTTATAACACTCAGTCTGAGTATTCTATAAAGCGTTTCTGTCTTCTCTAGTCTCTCTATGTCTGTCATTCTGATCTTCTTGACATAGTCAGACCTGTAAGAGAGTTTATTCACTGAGTTCTTAACTCTCTTAATATACTCTATCTTGAATCAGAACTCACTCAGTCTCTGAACTCAGTGAATCTGCTACTGTGAGAGTTTCTTGATTAAAGTAAACTATTATAAGTTATTATAATCAGTTCTAATAGTAATCACTGTTATAAGACTCTTAAAGTTGTGATATCAGTAATGAAAGAATTTCACTATTATAAGAAGCTTCTGATTATAAATATTATAATTGATCTTTACAAGTCATATCTTTCATAAGAAAAAGACTACTGAAACTCAGTTCTCATTTAACTGTAGTTACAAGACTATTTCTGAAATTATAAAGAAGAAGACATCTGTCTTCAATCTAGTTAAGAGTAAGAGATTAAAATGAAACAGTATTATTATATCAGTGAATATCTGTTTTAATCTTATAAAGACTCTGTGAGCTTCTGAGATAAGAAAGTTCTTACAGCTCTGCCTTCTTAATAATCTTTTTATTCTTTATTTACAGAATAACTTCTTCTTATTTTCACTCTTCAGCATGTCTATAAGAACTAAGAAGATTCTTATAAATATGAAGATAAATTATCTATAGAAATTCACAAAGCTTAGAAAGATCTGAATCTTATAAATACTAGTTCACTTCAGTTATAATAGAATAGTCTTAAGCTGTGAAGATTTCATCTGAATACCATCTGCAGTAAGTATATATTCTAGAAAATTAATTCAGTAGACACTGAAGTTGCACTTTATAAGCTTAATATACAGTTCTATCTCATATAAGATCTTTAACACAGTTTATACATGCTCAGTGTGTGCTTTCTTCTTTACAGAGTATATTATTACATCATTCAGATATATTATTATAAAGACATTTAGATATGTATAAAGTATTTTATTGATAAAAGACTGAAATGCTGCAGAGATATTAGTCAAATCAAGAGACATTACTAAATATTCAAATAATCTCAGTGCAGTTTTAAAGACAGTCTTTTATTCATTCTCAAACTGTATTCACAGCTATGTATATATAGTAATTATATTCAGTTGTATAAATATAACAGCTTCTGTGAGATGATTGATTACATTCTTAATCAGAGACAGAGAATAGTAACTCTTTATTATCTTGAAGTTCAGATTATGATAGTTTATATATAATCTGAGATCTTTATTCTTCTTCTTTACAAATATCACAGAGACTTCTACAGAGATCTGTGAAGATCAGATGAAGTTATTCTTCAGATTCTTCTTTATATAAGCTTATATAGACTGGTCACCGGGACTATGAATTTCATGTTTGATCTCATTTGATCTGGTCTCATACATTTCTTGGCGTGAATCCTGCTGGGACTAATCATTAAGAAAACATGCAAAGTGACTATATATCAGATCTCAAAATGAAATCATGACTTTAAAAAAATGAGAAAGTAGTCTCATTTGATCTCATTTAGTCTAATTCTTAGCATAAAGTTACTATTTTTAGACATTTTAAGGTTTTTTTAGACTATTTTTAATTTTTTAAAAAGTAATGCTTTTTGATAATACTTAAATAAGATTTAAAGTCATTTAAAGCAATAAAAATAATTTAAATTGAGAAGTAGAAATCATGATCTCATTTGAAAAATATGATAAGAGTAGACAGTAAGTCTCACTGAGACAGTATGAGACTACTATCTAATGTTAAAACTGTGTAATGAGATCAGTTGAATTGGTAATAAAACTATTAAAAATTCTGGTCCTGGTCTTAGACACGGTCACACGGTCAGTCTAAGCTCATAAGATCTCTGTCTTATGATGAGAGAGTTTATAAATTAGTTCTCAGAAGAGTTTCTACTCTTCTATTAAATTTATTATCAGATTCTTCTTACAGTGAGATGATAGCTTAGCTGTCTTAGCTGAACTGAATATCTCTATAAGATCTTAATATTTCTCTGATATCTGAAGCTCAGTTTTCATAACTACAAAGTTCTCAGATATTTATAAAGTTATTATATAGATCAGCTTATCTTCTCTAATTAACTCTACAGTATTAACTGATTCTATCTTCATAAGTAAATCTGTTAACACTAGACTGACCGTGTGACCGTGTCTGGGACCAGGACCAGAATTTTTGATAGTCTTATTACCAATTCAACTGATCTCATTACATGGTTTTAATATTAGATAGTAGTTCTATACTGTCTCAGTGAGACTTACTGTCTACTCTTATCACATTTTTCAAATGAGATCATGATTTTCACTTCTCAATTTAAATTATTTTTATTACTTTAAATGACTTTAAATCTCATTTGAGTATTATCAAAAAGTGTTACTTTTTAAAAAATTAAAAATAGTCTAAAAAAACCTTAAAATGTCTAAAAATAGTAACTTTATGTCAAGAATGAGACTAAATAGAATCAAATGGAATCACTTTCTCATTTTTTTCAAGTCATGATTTCATTTTGAGATTTGATATATAGTCACTTTGCATGTTTTTTTTGATGACTAGTCCCAGCGGGATTCATGCCAAGAAATGTATGAGATCAGATCAAATGAGATCAAATATGAAATTCATTATCCCGGCGGCCAGTCTAGTTAACACTGATTAGAAGTATAAATCTGACTTATGAACAGCTATGTGTGAATTATGTCTTTGAAGTTATACAAGTCTCAAGTATATATTATCTGTAATATCTGTGATAATTACAGTTTCTGCAAATCTTCTTCAAGTTCTGAAGAGCTTTTGTAGTTTAAAGATGACTCTTATAAGTCTCTCAGTTCTCAGATCTAAGTTTTTACACTCTGCTTATACAGAATCAAATACAAAAGCGCTGAAGAAACACTTAGATACTTCTACACATTTCAATACTTCTAATCTCACACCAACCGCCCCACCACGAACTCGCTCGATTTTTCGAATAAGAACCCGCCGATAGATCCATCGAAAAGCCCTCGATCATACGAGCATTTGGACCCCATCGCCGACCGCATACCCCGTGTGGTGGTGGAGATATCCAGCCAAACGTTAACTAGACGTTGTTCGAAACTCCCGTGTGGGATTATCCCCCGTTCACCCCTACCACACCACAACCCCGGGCCAAAGTGCCATACAAATTGTAAGGTGAAGAGACATAGCCATATGCGCCAATCTTCTTGATTTTGGAAGATCCCTGATCTGTAATTGTGGAGATATCTGAGAAGCGACCTCCGCGAAAACCCTGTCCACCTTTGATGTTTCAAAACATCAACGCCAAGTCCCACCCTCGTACCGCCCTTCTCAATCTGGCCCATCCCCGGCAGAAAAATACAAAAAGATACCTCAGCTATAATATCAAGCACACAATCAACAGACACTTCTGAAGTGCAACCTCCACAGTCTGTTGTCAGTGTATCTAGACTTCAACACCAAGTCTCACCCTTGTACTACCCCTCTCAATCTGGCCCATCCCCGGCAGAACAATACAAAAAGATACCTTGGCAACAGCATTCAATACATAATCAGCGGACAACAAGTCAACAGCACATCAATAACTATAAAATCAGTATATCTCAAGGTCTGACTGAGCCTTTGATCCCTGCACAGTGAGATATATTAAATCTAGTTTTAATATCTCAATATTCAATAGATTCTGCAAGAGATTGAGAACAGCAACACTAGATTTCTATTGAATTTGAGAATTAACTCTATATTGATATAATCATTGATAAAGTCTTCTATTTTAAGATATAAATAACCAGTTTCTCTACATCCTGCTGACAATATTTATATTATTATATAGAAACAGACTTATATTCTCTATAATATCAAGACTCTGAAGAGAGAAAGTCTTGATAGAAGATATACAGTAGTGTATATCTTAGCAGTTTCTATCTCATTCTTCTGCAGCAGTTAATGCAAAAAAAAAAGATCTTAGAAATAGTTTTTTACTTCTCTTGAAAAAGTAAGATATTTTTCTCTGAGTTTTACATAATATTCTTACAAAGAATAAAAAACAGAGCTGTTTTCTGTCATAATTTCATATTCTTTTAAGTAAGAATTACTTTTTCAGTGACTGAAGAGCTTTTATTAATACTTAATTCTTTTTTACACTCTTTATTAACTGATTTGAGTTGCACACTTGTTGTGTGAGAAGAATTGAATGATTTAGAATAAAATTAAATAGTTTTAATCAATTTCTCTGCAAAAAATTGATTTATTTTTTGTCAGTTTTTCTCTTAAAAACTGTCATATTATCTGATTTATTATCAATTGATATCATTCCTCACTATATCTCAAGAAAGAGATTGTAAAGATTTTATTGATTTATCTTAAAAATCAATTTTAGTTTATTAGATTCTCTTCAAAAATCTAACCTAGTTACTGAACTAGTGTGAAAAAAATCAGGTGTTTTATACACAAAAGTCTTTTATTCTTCTTTTGAAACAGTCTGACCAACTTTTCAATTGAAAACAGACTTAGAAATATCTCAATTGAAACAGTCTGATCAACTTTTCATTGAGTGAGAACAATGAGTTCAAAAATACACTCAGTTGATGTGGAAAAAGATGCTTTCTCAAATGCTATTCCTGAGATTGAAATTCTGAAGAGAAGAAAGAAAGAAGAAATAGAGAAATAACAAGTTCTTGAAATACAGAAACTTGAAAAAGCAAGCAAGATTCTTGAAAAGCAGTGTCTGAGTACAATAAATGCAGAGATTCTGTTAATTCTTCATACTCAGACTAGACAACTACAGGAGATGATCAAGTTCAAACTTGAAATCTCAAACACAGTTTAAAAAACATTGAAAATTCCTAGTACAATCACTGACTCTTCATCTTACTCTTCTTCTTTTTTTTCTACTTCTTCTTCTTCTTTGAATTAGAAGAAAACATATGCTCAAGCAGCTGAATCTGCTGTCTCTAAATCTGCTGTCTCAAAATCTGCTTAAAATCCTGAGAAAACTGAGAAGAATACTGCTCATATCTCTATTCATAGAAAAGTGAAAAAGAAAATGCAAAAAGAGAAAAACTTTCAAATCTTCAGAAATAGAAGACTTATTCTCAAAGTCTCAAATCAGGATATTCTGCAAAGAAATAAGCTAAACTCAAATCTCATTTTCAGAATCAGAAATGAAATTAATCAGCAATTCTTTTCTCAGTTGATGACTGATATTGAAGTTTAAAAATCAGTTATAGCTTCAATTAAGTCATTATTCTTTAAAAACTTCATCATTCTAACTACAATGTCTGAATTCAGTGTAGAATTCCTTATTCAGAATGAGAATCTCTGAAAGTCAGTAGTAGAATCTTTGCTAAACACAATAATTCTATCTGAAAGAGATGAAAAGTGAGACAAATTCATTCTTAATAATATTTCAGTTGAAATTTTTGACTGTGAAGAAGAAATGCTACTTCTCAAAAATGAATTGAAAGAATACAACTCTATTTAACTGAGAAAGAAGCCTGTATGACTAAATTTAATTGAGTTCAGACAAAGCAGGAGAAATGTCTCTGTTCTAGTATATATAAAAACACTTGAACAGTCAAAGATCTCTGAAGTAAGAGTAGCAGATTTGAAAATGATAGTTCATGAATACAAAGACTCAAGAATGAATCTCAAAGCTCAAACACAGTATTCAAACTATCAAAGATATGAACACTTTGTAATCTCATATTTTAGAGACTCAAAATGTGCATTCTGTACCAGAGATCACAAAACTAGTGAGCATAAATGTGAAACATGCTTAAAAAGAGATGAAATATATCAACACACTCTTCTTAAGTGCTCTAATTGCAAAGAAAAACATGCATCTAGCTCAAAAGAATGTATATTTACTTCTAGAACTCAAAAGAACTGGAGAAAAGATGAAGCTCAAAGTCAATCTAGAACTGAAGAGAAGAGTCAAGTCAGTAGACTTACAACTACAAACTCAAAAGAAAGAAACTCTCAACTATCTAAATCTTCAAACTTCAATTCTTCAGCTAAATGTAAACAGAATTTGAATTCTCAAACTCCTGTTAAGATTAGAGAATTGAGAAATGACTCTGATGATAAACTAGATATAATGCAAGCAGTTGAGATTCCTACTTTTCAAAATAGTTATAATCTACTATCTGATGATAGTGACTAGATTCTACTCTATCTCTACTCTCTTTTAGTATGAATATACAATAAAAACAACAAAAAAAGTTTAAAAACTCTTCAAAAATCACATTTATTCAAAATAATGTGAATAGAAACTCAAATTGTATTTATTCTTATCTTCAAATTGCATTTGAATAAAAAGTTGATTTTATACTACTTCAGGAACTGAATTTTGATGCTGAGCAAAATTACATTATTTCTCATTCAAGCTACTACTGCTTTCTATCTCAAAAGTCTGAGATAAAGTCAAGAGTAGTGATCTATGAAAGAAAGAAATCAAGATATCAATTTAATCTAAGATTTAATATCATGTCTGACCCTGATATTCTGATGAGTGATATTATAGATAAAGAAAATGAGTTTGATACTATACAGCTCATAAATATCTATAATGAAAAATCATTGAAGAAAAATAATAATATCTGAACAATTAATAGAGAATTTCTGAACATAACTCTATCAAGAAACTCTATAATTGCAGGAGATTTCAATGCATATCATCTCTGATGAAATTCAGAATGCAAGAGAGCAGTGAGAGCTGATAATCTGATTGAATAAATCTTTGAGCATTCAATAGATTTGGTTAATAAGTCTGATCAACACACATTCTTTAGAAAAGGCATGAAACAGAAATCTATTATAGATCTAATCTTCATATCACAAAATCTAATGAAAAGAAGACTTGTAAACTGATTTATTAATTCAAATGAGACATCAGAATCAGATCATGAGATTATTCAATTTGATATTGAACTGAGTGAAAAACAAATGAGTGAAAATCCTCTTCTCTCTAATCAGTTTAACTTTGAAAAAGCTGATTGAAAAGCAGTTGAGAAAAGCATAAAACTGTTAAAATCTGAAAGACAGAATGAGCTATATTGAAATTCTGATCAAGATATCTCAAATGAAATGCTTAAGAATAGAGTGAAGTATATTACATCTATTATTCTAACAAGTGATAGAGATAATATTTCAAAGAGAAAATCTTCTGAGTATTCAAAACCTTGATAAAATGAGAATATCTCATCTAAAAGAAAAGAATTAGCTACTGTTAGAAGAGATTGAAAGAATGATGTAATATCTGATGAAGAGTTCAAAGCTGTCAGAAATGAATATTTTTCAGATATTAAAAGAGCTAAAACAGACTGCTGGAATAAATTTCTTGAAGAAACATAAGAAAAGGAAGTTTTTAAAGCTTTTAACTATACTAAAATAAGAAGTGTAGCAAAACTTTCAGCCTTAGAATATGAGTTTCAGAATGAATCATATACAGCAAACTCTTTTGAGAAAAAATGTCAAGCTTTCATGAGAATTCTCTTTCAGAACTCATCAGATTCAGATTCAGATTCAGAGAAAGAGAATATATCACTTCTCAACTATATTGATGAAAATGACTGAGAATGGCCTGATCTTACATAAGATGAATTAGAGTTAGCTATCTTCTCAAGTTCTGTTAAAACTGCTGCAGAGCCTGATTCAATTAATCACTTGATTATTCAAAATACATATTCCTACTTAAAGAATGAATATTTTGAGCTCTTTTTCAATCTCTTGAAAAATGAATATCATTCTGAATGCTGGAGAGAAGCCACTGAAGTAATTCTTATAAAATCTAATAGAAAAACTTCAATTTCTAAGTCATATAGTGTAATATCTCTATTAAACTGTCTAGAAAAGATTTTAAAAAAGATAATAGCTACTCAACTATCTTTTATAAGCTCTATTAATAACTCTCTTTTATTCAGTGAATAAATGAGAGATAGAAAACAATGTTCTGCAATTGACACTGTTCTCTCAGTTGTTCATGATATTCAAATAGTAAAACATGAAGATCTGGTCTCAACTGCAGTTTTTATTAACATAAAAGAAGCATTTGATCATGTTTCAAAGTCAAAGTTAATTCAGACTTTGAAGATGTTAAAACTGTCACTTTCTCTAATAAAATGAGTTAACTGTTTTATGTCTAACAGAATCATACAACTTTTCTTTGATGAAATGAATCAAGACAAGACTGAGATAAAAATAGAAGTGTCACAAGAATCTTCAATCTCACTCATTTTATTTGCAATATACAGTGCATATCTATTCAAAGATAGAAATATGAAAATAGTGTGATTTTCAAGTTATGTAGATGATATTGATCTAGTCTACAGCTCAAAAACTATCAAAGAGAATTTGAAAGTGATTGAAAAAGCTGTAAAGAAAATTCTTGTCAGAGCAGATATTAATCAAATTCAATTTGATATGAATAAAACTGAGTTAATTCATTTCTTTTCTAGATTCAATGAGAAAGAACTATCTCTAACTCTTTTAAATAGAGAGATTAAACCCAGTTTAAATGTCAAATGATTAGAAGTATGATTAAACTCCAACTTGAATTTTAAATATCATATTCAACAAAGAACTGTTAAGGCAGAAAGACTATTAAACAACATTATCAGACTATCAAATACTGAGAGAGGTCTATCCTTCCAGGCTATGAGACAGTTATATATAGCCTGTATTATCTTAGTAGCTGATTATGAAGTTTAAGTTTGATAGAATAATTAAGGAAATTTCACTGAACTCTTTCAAAGTCTGTATAACAGAGCTTTGAGAAGAATTCTGAAAGCATTCAAATCATCTTCTATTAAAGCAATGAAAATTGAAGCTTCAATTCCTTCTTCTGCTATTAGATTTGAAAAGGCCTGTATGAACTATGCTCTGAGAGTTATAAAGATGAGCTCAAATCATATAATCAGAGAAAGAGTCTCTTTCTCATTTTCATCAGTTAACTCTGAAAATGAACTGGATTGAAATAGATTTCTTGATTGAAATGAAAATAATTCTTCAAAGAAAATGTCTTCTCAACTGTACAGACTATGCTCACTTATTAAAAATCAATTTTCTTCTTTAAATGTTGAAAAAGTTGATCATGAGAAGTTATCTCTCTGAAGAGAAAAGCTTGAATCTCTTATAGACTTATAAATAAGTGAACTATCTAAAGAGAAAGAATATGAACAGTATTTGAAGAGAATTTCTACAATTAATATAAAAGACTCTATTCTGATTTATTTAGATGACTCAAAAAATGAGAATTTGAATAGATTAGATGCAGGCATTGCTTATACTGAAGATAATATTAATTTTATCTCAGATTTCTGAAATCTAGGCTCTGAATGTGAAGTCTTTGATGCTGAACTATTTATAATAGTGAAAGCTTTCAAACTTATTGAAATAAAATCTCATAAAAGAGAAAATAGTTTGAAAGAGATATGAATATTCTCTGATAATCAAGCTGCTTTAAAAAGACTTAGAAATAGTCAGATTTATAATGATTAAATAAATCTTGAACTAATCTTAAACTTCATTTTAAAAATTCAAAAGAGAAGAATATCAAAGCTGATAATTCATCTGCATCAGGTTTCTGCTTATATGAATATTCATGATAATGAATTGACTGATTCAGCTGTAAAAAAAGGTTCAGAATTAAGCAGATCTGTTCAAAAAATTGTGTTCTAGTCTTTTATAAAGAGAAAAATAAAAGAATCTTGTTTAGACAAGTGAAATGAAAGCTGGCAGAAACAAAAGAAGAGTATACATTATTCAAGATTTGAAACAAAACCCAAGTGAAAATCTTGTTCAATTAAATGTAAAAAGAAAATATTCTCATCTATAATACAGCTAAAATTAGAACATGACTATTTCAAATCTTATATACAAAGATTTGATGATAGATTTGATTCAATAGAATGCTCATTCTGCAATGCAAATGAGAATTCTGAGCATATTATAATGCACTGTGCATTATACAATAGTCTCAGAGTCAGATTGAAAGAGAAGTACAATCTAAATTAATTAAATATAAGATTCTTATTCTCAACTGAGACAGGAATTAAATACTTAATAGACTTTCTATCAGAAACTCAAGCAGCTACAAGAAAATGACTGAATTCAGAAATATCTGAATATGAAGATGAGGAAATTGATCAGATATAGTCTGTTAAAAGAGCTACATACTATCTTTCAATAATTTGTTTCATTACAGTCTCTTATTATTTTACTTTACCTTTTTCTTTCTATTCTTTTCTATCTATCTATTTAATATGTCTATCTTTAAGTCTGTGTTCTCTTTTCTTTTGTCATGTCAAATGGTTTCAAAGTATCAGAAGATGTTAAAATACTGCAATTTATAAACAGTTTTTGTATTCTGGGCTGGAATTTTCTGATTTTGCATATCTGAAATTGATGAATGTATAATAGTTAACTGTATAGATATAGGAAAAACCCTGAGAACTTTTAGTTCTCAGGTAGATGTCATAGTCTCTGACTGCATACATCTATAATTGAAGAATAATAATAATAATAATAATAACACTCTGCGTATTATAAGAGCAGATTCTCAGTTTTTATTATTTCACTTATTCACTTTATAAGTTTTAGAAATACTACAGTGACTTGAAATTCTGAGTTCATTAATACTTTTCATACTTACAGAGTAGTAGTACTGCAGTACAGTCTCTCTCTATAAGTATGTATTTTCATTAAAAGAGTAACAGATTCAGATATTAGCTTCAAGACTCTTAAGAAGACTGTTACTAACTCTGTCTATGACTTCTTAAATTTCTATTTTAATTTATCTGAATAGTTTGTGCAGAGATATTCTGATTTGTAATAGATAAAGTAGAGACTCTTTTTCTAATCTGTCTGTTATATACTCTATTTTCACAAGCTTATAAAGCTCTCTTTCTCTGCTCAGCAGTTAGTTATAAATCTCTCTATATCTTATTATCTTTTTCTGATAAATCTGTTCTTCATTATTCTGATTCTTATAGAGTCAGTTGATGATTCACTCTTTATAAGTCTGTGACTCTGACAGTGATCTGTAAGTAATGAATAAGAGTTATCAGTTTCTTTAGAATCAAGAGCTTAGAGTCTTGCTTAATGAGCTTGTTCTACATATCTTTATTCAGTCTCTTTATAAATATTATTATTCAGATCTTATTTCAAACTCTGTTTTCACACGATCTTAATTCATATCATAATTTTATAAAGTACTATGAGTAGTCTTTATTAGATTTTTCATCTCTTTTTCTAATATTAATAATTATAGTTCAGATGTTCTCTGTTCAGCTAACAGATTCTCTTAACTTATTCTCTAGATACATCTTAAGAACAGATTAGTGAAATCTCTTATAATTATTTTCTAGATAATTCAGTCAATTCTTGACTTCAGTGTAGTAGAGATCTGTTATTATATAGATAACAGCTTCTTTATCTTTCATATCACACAGCTGAGCTTGTAAGTCAATTTCAAATACAAACTTGTAAAAGCTTTTATAAATTGTGATTCAGTAGATAATCTTCAGCAGTCACAGCTTAAGAAAGTTTCTTTTCAGTTTATAAGTATCTCTGAAGATCATGTCTAAAAACTCAGTTTAAGAGTGTTTATAGATAGTAAGTATTTCTTATAGAAAAATAGCTTAATTCTGCAGAAGATGCTCAAGAATGTTCTTTACTAAGATTGATTTATTTGTGAGTTGAGAGAGTTTCTCTATCACAGATGCAGAGAATAATATTCTATAAGTAATTGATAAGTGCTCTAAGACTTCTTTTATAGAAGTTATTCATAATTTAAGTGACTTTTTCTGAGTGTCTGCAGTAGAGTTTGCAGAGATTGAAGTATATGAGTTTCTAGTTCTTTCTATCAGACTAGATGATTACTGATTGACAGAGCTTGAAATGTAAGAATAAGTGTTTACAGATAATTATTCAGATGTTTACAGCTTGATATAATATATAATATTAACTACTAGAAGTATTCATGATAGAAAGATAAAATGTAGAAATTAAAATATAATAGTATTCAAGCTGAGTTATGAATAGTAGTCATGAACTTCAGTCTATATAGTTGTGTGTAGCCAAGAGCTGCTAACTCTATTGATTACATGAGAGATAGGAATAGAGGTAAAGAATTCGCGATAAGCGGGATTTCTTACATATTTAGTGAATAAATGAGAGATAGAAAACAATGCTCTGTAATTAACACTGTTCTCTCAGTTGTTTATAATATTCAAATAGCAAAGCATGAAGATCTGGTCCCAACTGCAGTTTGTATTAATATAAAAGATGTATTTAATTATGTTTCAAAGTCAAAGATAATTCAGACTTTGAAGATATTAAAACTATCACTTTCTCTAATAAAATGAGTTAACTATTTTATATCTAAAAGAATCATACGACTATTCTTTGATGAAATGAAATAAGATAAGACTGAGATAAAAATAGAAGTACTGTAAGAATCTCTAATCTCACTTATTTAATTTGTAATATACACTGAATATCTATTTAAGAATAGAGATATGAAAATACTAAGATCTCTAAGTTATATGAATGATATTGATCTAGTCTACAGTTCAAAAACAATCAAAGAGAATTTAAAAGTGATTGAAAAAGCAGTAAAGAAAATTTTTGTTAGAGCAGATATTAATCAAATTCAATTTGATATGAATTAAACTGAGTTAATTCATTTCTTTTCTAGATTCAATGAGAAATAACTATATCTAACACTTTTAAATAAAGAGATTAAACCCAGTTTGAATGTTAAATAATTAGAAGTATGATTATACTTCAAGTCCAATTTTAAATATTATATTCAACAAAAGAACTATCAAGGTAGAAAGACTATTAAATAGTATAATCAGACTATCAAATACAGAGAGAGATCTATTCTTCCAGGCTATAAGACAGTTATACATAGCCTCTATCATCTCAGTAGCTGATTATAAAGTTCAAGTTTAATGAAATAATCAAGAAAATTTCACTGAAGTCTTTCAAAGCCTGTAAAACAGAGCTTTGAGAAGAATTCTGAGAGTTTTAAATTATCTTCTATTAAAGCAATGAAAATTAAAGCTTTCATTCTCTCTTCTGCTATTAGATTTAAAAAGACCTGTATAAACTATACTCTGAGAGTTATAAAGATAAGCTTAAATCATATAATCAGAGAAAGAGTCTCTTCTTCATTTTCATTAATTAACTCAGAAAATGAACTAGATTGAAATAGATTTCTTAATTGAAATGAAAATAATTCTTCAAAGAAAATGCTCTCTCAACTATATAAACTATATTCACTGATTAAAAATCAAGTTTCTTTATTAAATGTTGAAAAAGTTGATCATAAGAAGATATCTCTCTGAAGAGAAAAGCTTGAATCTCTCATAGATACAAGTAAGTGAACTATCTAATGAGAGAGAATATGAACAGAATTTGAAGAGAGTCTCTACAATTAATATAAAAGACTCTATTTTGATTTACTCTGATGACTCAAAAAATGATAATTTAAACAGATTAGATACAGATATTACTTATACTGAAGATAATATTAATTTTATCTCAGATTTCTGAAATTTAGACTGTAAATCTGAAGTCTTTGATGCTGAACTATTTGTAATAGTGAAAGCTTTCAAACTTGTTAAAATAAAATCTTATAAAAGAGAAAGTAGTTTGAAAGAGATATAAATATTCTCTAATAGTCAAGCTGCTTTAAAAAGACTCAGAAATAGTCAGATTCATAATAATCAAATGAATCTTGAACTGATTTTAAATTCTATTTTGAAAATTCAAAAGAGAAGAATATTTAAAACTGATAATTCATCTGCACTAAGTTTCTGCTTATATGAATATTTATGACAATGAATTGACTGATTCAGCAGTAAAAAAGAATTCAGAATTAAGCAGATCTATTCAAAAAACAGTGTTCTGATCTTTTATAAAGAGAAAGATAAAAGAATATTGTTTAAATAAGTGCAATGAAAGCAGACAGAAACAAAAGCAGAGTATACATTATTCAAGATTTGAGATAAAATCTCAGTGAAAATCTTGTACAATTAAATGTAAAAAGAAAATATTCTCATCTATAATTCAGCTGAAACTAGGACATGATTATTTCAAATTCTATATATAAAGATTTAATGAGAGATTTGATTCAACACAATTCTCATTCTACAATACAAATGAAAATTCTAAGCATATTGTAATACATTGTGTATGATACAATAGTCTCAGATTCAGATTGAAGAAGAAGTATGATTTAAATTAATTAAATATAAGATTCTTATTCTCAACTGAGACAGGAATTAAATACTTAATAGACTTTCTATCAGAAACTCAAGCAGCTATAAGAAAATGACTGAGTTCAGAAATATCTGAATATGAAGAGATGAAAATTGATTAGATATAGTCTGTTAAAACAGCTATATACTATCTTTTAATAATTTTATTCTGTTATAGTCTCTCTTTACTTTACTTTTTCTTTTCTGTTCTTTTCTATCTATTCATTTAATGTGTTCATCTTTAAGACTATGTTCTCTTTTCTTTTGTCATGATATTATCAAATGATTTTAAAGTATCAGAAGATGTTAAAATACTGTAATTTGTAAACAGTTTTTATATTCTGAGCTGAAATTTTCTGATTTTACATATCTGAAATTGGTAAATGTATAATAGTTGACTTTATAGATATAGAAAAAACTCTGAGAACTAAAAGTTCTTAGATAGATGTTATAGTCTCTGACTGCATACATCTATAATTGAAGAATAATAATAATAATAATAAGCAGAACTAGACTGACCGTGTGACTGTGTCTGAGATCAGAATCAGAATATTTAATAGTCTCATTATCAATTCAACTGATCTTATTACACAGTTTTAAGATTATATAGTCATCTCATACTGTCTCAGTGAGACTTACTGTCTACTCTTATCACATTTTTCAAATGAGATCATGATTTTCACTTCTCAATTTAAATTATTTTCATTGCTTTAAATAACTTTAAATCTCATTTGAGTGTTACCAAAAAGCATTACTTTTTAAAAAATTAAAAATAGGCTAAAAAAAACCTTAAAATGTTCAAAAATGATAACTTTATACTAAGAATGAGACTAAATGAAATTAAGTGAGATCACTTTCTTATTTTTTCTAAGTCATGATCTCATTTTGAGATTTAATATATAGTCACTTTGCATGTTTTTTTAATGATTATTATTATTATTATTATTCTTCAATTATAGATGTATACAGTCAGAGACTATGACATCTACCTGAGAACTTTAGTTCTCAGGGTTTTTTCTATGTCTGTAAAGTTAACTATTGTACATTCATCAATTTCAGATATGCAAAATCAGAAAATTCCAGCTCAGAATACAAAAACTGTTTACAAATTGCAGTGTTTTAACATCTTTTGATACTTTGAAACCATTTGACAATATCATGACAAAAGAAAAGAGAGAAAGAACACAGTCTCAAAGATAGACACATTAAATAGATAGATAGAAAGAAATTGAAAGAAAAAGATACAGAAAAAGATAAAGTAAAGAGAGACTATAACAAAATAAATTATTAAAAGAGAGTGTATAGCTGTTTTAACAGACTATATCTGATTGATTTCCTCCTCTTCATATTCAGATAATTCTGAATTTAGCCATTTTCTTGTAGCTGCTTGAGTTTCTGATAGAAAGTCTATTAAGTATTTAATTCCTGTCTCAGTTGAGAATAAGAATCTCATATTTAATTGATTTAGATTATACTTCTCTTTCAATCTGGCTCTGAGACTATTGTATAATGCACAGTGCATTATAATATGCTCAGGATTCTCATTTATATTGCAGAATGAGCATTCTATTGAGTCAAATCTATCATCAAATCTTTGTATATAAGATTTGAAATAGCCATGTCCTAGTTTCAGCTGTATTATAGATGAGAATATTTTCTTTTTACATTTAATTGAACAAGATTTCCACTTGGGTTTTATTTCAAATCTTGAATAATGTATACTCTTCTTTTGTTTCTGCCAGCTTTCATTCCACTTGTCTAAACAAGATTCTTTTATTTTTCTCTTTATAAAAGACCAGGACACAATTTTTTGAATAGATCTGCTTAATTCTGCACTCTTTTTTGCAGCTGAATCAGCTAATTCATTGCCATGAATATTCATATGAGCAGGAACTCAGTGCAGATGAATTCTCAGCTTTGATATTCTTCTCTTTTGAATTGTTAAAACAGAGTTTAAGATCAGTTCAAGATTCATTTGATTATCATGAATCTGACTATTTCTAAGTCTTTTTAAAGCAGCTTAACTATCAGAGAATATTCATGCCTCTTTCAAACAATTTCCTCTTTTATGAGATTTTATTTCAATGAGTTTGAAAGCTTTCACTATTGCAAATAGTTCAGCATCAACAACTTCACATTCAGAGCCTAGATTTCAGAAATCTGAGATAAAATTAATATTATCTTCAGTATAAGCAATGCCTGCGCCTAATCTATTCAAGTTCTCATTTTTTGAGTCATCTGAATAAATCAGAATAGAGTCTTTTATATTAATTGTAGAAATTCTCTTCAAATGCTGTTCATATTCTTTCTCTTTTAATAGTTCACTTATTTATAAGTCTATAAGAGATTCAAGCTTTTTTCTCCAGAGAGATAACTTCTCATGATCAACTTTTTCAACATTTAAAGAAGAAAATTGATTTTTAATCAGAGAGCATAGTCTGTACAGTTGAGAAGACATTTTCTTTGAAGAATTATTTTCATTTCAATCAAGAAATCTATTTCAATTCAGTTCATTTTCAGAGTTAATTGATGAAAATGAAGAAGAGACTCTTTCTCTGATTATATGATTTGAGCTCATCTTTACAACTCTCAGAGTATAGTTTATACAGGCCTTTTCAAATCTAATAGCAGAAGGAGGAATTGAAGCTTCAATTTTCATTGCTTTAATAGGAGATGATTTAAATGCTCTCAGAATTCTTCTCAAGGCTCTGTTTTACAGACTTTGAAAGAGTTCAGTGAAATTCTCTTGATTATTTCATCAAACTTGAACTCCATAATCAGCTACTGATGTAATACAGGCTATATATAACTGTCTCATAGCCTGGAAGGATAGACCTCTCTCTGTATTTGATAGTCTGATTATGTTATTCAATAGTCTTTCTGCCTTGACAGTTCTTTGTTGAATGTGATATTTAAAGTTCAACTTGGAGTTTAATCATACTTCTAATCATTTGACATTTACACTGGGTTTAATCTCACTATTTAAAAGAGTTAGAGATAGTTCTTTCTCATTGAATCTAGAAAAGAAATGAATTAACTCAGTTTTATTCATATTAAATTGAATTTGATTGATATCTGCTCTAACAAAGATTTTCTTTGCAGCTTCTTTAATTACTTTTAAATTCTCTTTGATAGTTTTTGAGCTGTAGACTAGACCAATATCATCCATATAACTCAGAGATTGCACTATTCTCATATTTCTATTTTTGAATAGATATGCAGTGTATATTGTAAATAAAATGAGTGAGATTGAAGACCTCTGTGATACTTCTATTTTTATCTCAGTCTTGTCTTGTTTCATTCCATCAAAGAAGAGTTGTATAATTCTTTTAGATATAAAACAGTTAACCCATTTTATTAGAGAAAGTGGCAGTTTTAATATCTTCAATGTCTGAATTAACTTTGACTTTGAAACATGATCAAATGCTTCTTTTATATCAATAAAAACTGCAGTTGAGATCAGACCCTCATGCTTTGCTATTTGAATATCATGAATAACTGAGAGAACAGTGTCAATTGCAGAACACTGTTTTCTATCTCTCATTTATTCACTGAATAAAAGAGAATCATCTATAGAGCTTATAAAAGATAGTTGAGTAGCTATTATCTTTTCTAAAACCTTTTCTAGGCAGTTCAATAGAGATATTACTCTATATGACTTAGAAATTGAAGTTTTTCTATTAGGTTTTGTAAGAATTACTCCAGTGGCTTCTCTTCAGCATTCAGAATGATATTCATTTTTCAAGAGATTGAAAAAGAGCTTAAAATATTCATTCTTTAGGTAGGAATATGTATTTTGAATAATCAAGTGATTAATTGAATCAGAATCTGCAGCAGTTTTAACAGAACTTGAGAAGATAGCTGACTCTAATTCATCTTATGTAAGATCAGGCCATTCTCAGTCATTTTCATCAATGTAGTTGAGAAGTGATATATTCTCTTCCTCTGAATCTGAATCTGAATCTGGTGAGTTCTGAAAGAGAATTCTCATAAAAGCTTGACATTTTTCCTCAAAAGAGTTTGCTGTATATGATTCATTCTGAAACTCATATTCTAGAGCTGGAAGTTTTGCTACACTTCTTGTTTTAGTATAGTTAAAAGCTTTAAAAACTTTCTTTCCTTGTGCTTCTTCAGAAATTATTTCCAGCAGTCTGGTTTAGCTCTTTAATATCTGAAAATAATTCATTTCTGACAGCTTTTGAACTCCTCATCAGATATTACAATCATTTCTTTTCAATCTCTTCTAGCAGTAGCTAATTCTTTCCTTTTAGATGAGATATCTCATTTCATCAAGATTTTGAATACTCAGAAGATTTTCTTTTTGAAATATTATCTCTAACACTTGTTAGAATAATAGATGTAATAAGCTTCACTCTATTCTCAAGCATTTCATTTGAGATATCTTGACCAGAATTTCAATATAGCTCATTCTGTCTTTCAGATTTTAACAGTTTTATGCTTTCTTCAACTGCTTTTCAATCAGGTTTTTCAAAGTTATACTGATTAGAGAGAAGAGGATTTTCACTCATTTGTTTTTCACTCAGTTCAATATCAAATTGAATAATCTCATGATCTGATTCTGATGTGTCATTTAAATCAATAAATCAGTTTACAAGTCTTCTTTTCATTAGATTTTGTGACATAAAAGTTAGATCTATAATAGACTTCTGTTTCATGCCTTTTCTAAAGAATGTTTGTTGATCAGACTTATTAACCAAATCTATTGAATGCTCAAAGGTTCATTCAATCAGATTATCAGCTCTCACTGCTCTCTTACATTCTGAATTCCATCAGGGATGATGTGCATTGAAATCTCCTGTAATTATAGAGTTTCTTGATGCAGTTATGTTCAGAAATCCTCTATCAATTGTTCAGATATTGTTATTTTTCTTCAATGACTTTTCATTATAGATATTTATGAGCTGTATAGTATTAAACTCATTTTCTTTATCTATAATATCACTCACCAGAATATCAGAGTCAGACATGATATCAAATCTTAGATTAAATTGATATCTTGATCTCTTTCTTTCATAGATCACTACTCTTGACTTTATCTCAGACTTTTGAGGTAAAAAGCAGTAGTAGCTTGAATGAGAAATGACATATTTTTGCTCAGCATCAAAATTCAGCTCCTGAAGCAGTACAAAATCAACTTTTTATTCAAATGTAATTTGAAGACATGAATAAATACAATTTGAGTTTCTATCCACATTATTTTGAATAAATGTGATTTTTGAAGAGTTTTTAAACTTTTTTTGTTGTTTTTGTTGTATATTCATACTAAAAGAGAGTAGAGAAGAATCTAATCACTATCATCAGATAGTAGATTATAACTGTTCTGAAAAGTAGAAATCTCAACTGCTTGCATTATATCTAGTTTATCATCAGAGTCATTTCTCAATTCTCTAATCTTAACAGGAGTTTGAGAATTCAAATTCTGTTTACATTTTGCTGGAGAATTGAAGTTTGAAGACTTAGATAATTGAGAGTTTCTTCTTTTTGAGCTTGCAGTTGTGAGTTTACTGGCTTGACTCTTCTCTTCAGTTCTAGATTGACTTTGAGCTTCATCTTTTCTCCAGTTCTTTTGAGTTCTAGGAGCAAATATACATTCTTTTGAGCTAGATGCATGTTTTTCTTTGCAATTAGAGCACTTAAGCAGAGTATGTTGACAAATTTCACCTCTTTTTGAGCATGTTTCACATTTATGCTCACTAGTTTTGTAATCTCTGGCACAGAATGCACATTTTGAGTCTCTAAAACATGAGATTGCAAAGTATTCATATCTTTGACAGTTTGAACACTGTGTTTGAGCTTTGAGATTCATTCTTGAGTCTTTGTATTCATGAACTCTCATTTTCAAACCTGCTACTCTTACTTCAGAGATCTTTGACTGTTCAAGTGTTTTTATATATACTAGAACAGAGGCATTTCTCCTGCTTTGTCTGAACTCAATTGAATTTAGTCATACAGACTCCTTTCTCAGTTGAATGAAGTTGTATTCTTTCAATTCATTTTTGAGAAGTAGCATTTCTTCTTCACAGTCAAAAATTTCAACTGAAATATCATGAAGAATGAATTTGTCCCACTTTTCATCTCTTTCAGATAGAATTGTTGTGTTTAGTAATGATTCTACTGCTGACTTTCAGATATTCTCATTCTGAATAAGAAATTCAGCACTGAATTCAGGCATTGTAGTCAGAATGATGGAGTTTTCAAAGAATGATGACTCAATTGAAGCTATAACTGATTTTTGAACTTCAATATCAGTCATCAACTGAGAAAAGAACTGCTGATTAATTTCATTTCTGATTTTGAAAATGAGATTTGAGTTTAGCTTGTTTCTTTGCAGAATGTCCTGATTTGAGACTTTGAGAATAAGTCTTCTATTTCTGGAGATTTGAAAGTTTTTCTCTTTTTGCATTTTCTTTTTCACTTTTCTATGAATAGAGGCATGAGCAGTATTCTTCTCAGTTTTCTCAGGATTTTGAGCAGGTTTTGAGACAGCAGGTTTAGAGACAGCAGATTCAGCTGCTTGAGCATATGTTTTCTTCTGACTACGGGCGCTAGCCACCAACAGGATGCATCTTATGCTAATTACATTTTAACCCCCTATAAATTAACGACCACCGCGTCCGTCCTCTCAGGCCAGCCACTAATTTCCAGGGGCGTTAAGTTAGTGGCTGCCACGCCCACTTGGTGGCGTACACACCAAGGTTTCCGGTTGCTGATCTCCGCCCCTTAGATGCCCATAAGCCTACCAATAC